>NC_137261.1:48398884-48928884 GCF_053477335.1 Acartia tonsa | reverse complement strand
TTAAAATATATATATATAATTGCAATAAGGACAAATTATTTAAGACTACAAATTATACTAAACTTAATTCTAAGGTTAAATAGGTTCAAATATTAACTAGATAAGTTATTATACAGAAAGACAAAGGCAAGTTATATGTTAATGTTCAAGTAAAATTAAAACTAAGGTCTAAGATAAATTGTCTACAAAATGGCTTCAGTTTATAAATTATCTACAAGTAAACTGAAGGGGGTCAAAACAATCTACTAGGGATTTTACTGTAATTAAATGTATAAGTCAATATTTTGAGATCAATAGATGTAAATGAAAATAAGCGTATTTTCTCACAAAATGTATCAGCCAATAGTTTCTGAAATATCTTTGGTTTTGACTCAAATGATTTATCTATCTGCTAAGGATTAAATGAGAGTAAGATTACTTTCTTTGGTTAGATATTTTAAATGTTTACAGTAGGCAAGGCATTTACTATTTTACAATGAGGCAGGATTAAAATCAGCCAATTGAGTAAGAAATAAAAGCTGAGTATTATCAAAGACTTAATAAGTAAAAGTCCTTTAATTAGATTTATAAGATTTAAGAGTGCAACCCCAAAATCGAGGTTAAAGGGTTGTGGTAGATTTAATCAATCAATCACTATTTATTGGATAAGTCCAATCAATTATTTTAAAAACTGATTACTTTATTGTTTCAGGATAAATGTCAAAGCCCCATATAGAGCAAGCAGAGAAAGATGGTTATGGTTTCACAGCTTGATCAAAAGTGAAGATTTTTGTGGAGCTTTTGGTTTTTATATGTTTTTTGACCATCGGTTTTGGCCAATAGGATGGTTTGTTTGTTATCACGTGATCCATATGTGGATTTTGAAGGGGTTATTGCCCTTATTTCACTTGGCCACAGGAAGTGGTTTCTCATTAATTTTAATAGCCGTGGCTTCCTCTATTCTTTCTTATACACTTTTTTAAGCTTACAATACAAGTTATTATTTTTTTATCATTAAAGACTTTTTTTTTAACTAGCTACATTTATACTAAGATATGTGGTTTAATTCACAACATGATTTTATTTACAATTGATATTTGTGTTTTCAAAGTATTTTGTTTAAAGTAAAAGATAGAAGATTGAAGTGAGCATGTCTAAAATTGGTAATTGTATTCTATATGAGAATAATCTATTTGTATCTATAAAGTTTTTGAAAACTAATGAATTTTTTAAAATAAAGCTATGAAGATTCTTTTGTTAAATAAATGACATCTTAAAACTAATTCTTTACTATTTTGAATATTCTTTTCCTTGTTATGTTATTTTATTTACAAAACTATGTTTGATTGTTAATCTGTTAAAGATATTATAAACAAGGAAGCATTCTGTTACTTGAAAGCGGGGCTTAAAAAAATGGTAAAATGTTAATTTGGCATTTCTTTTACAAATTCCTGTAGTAGTTAGGTACGATTTAGAAAGCGTAGCAACTCTATAATCATTACCAGAATGTCCGTACGTCCATTTTAAACATGTTTTTTTTTAGTTTTTTAACAACAACTTATTATGTGATAAAATCATCCGATTGATCTGATTTTTGGATTACTGATTCCTATTACAATAAGGTACAATATTTTGAGGAGAAGCATCTATATAATCAAGTCCTAAAAATGTCAGTATGTCCTTAAACAGAAATCTGTATTTAAGAAGTTTTGCAACAAATTTACGTATAATTTTGTCAAAACTTATTTATTCATATTTTGTAATTCAGTTCTGACACTTTACAAGAGTTAATGTTTTATTACATTTTGAGAGTGGCTAAATTAGAGGTTTCATAGTTGGAGAGGGGTAAACACCCTCTACCCCCACCCTTGGAAGTCTATATCCTTATCATATTTCTGATAAAAAGTCCAAACTAGTTTAATTAAATAAAATTAAATTAAATGTAAAAAAAATGCATATGAATATGAAAAGGAAAACAGAAACTACCTATTCTAATAACATTAAAGTAACATTAGGACAAAATGATCCATGTGACGTCATAAAAATGAGGGATTATCCATCTCTTTTCTAGTGGTTTTCTTTCCCACTTCTCCTCTCATCTCCCTCATTTTTGTGACGTCACATGAATCATTTTTGACACAATTTTGTCTTTGTCAACATTAGAAGTGGGAAAGGGTTAAATAACTGCATGTCCCCGCCCCGTGGACCCTGTGCCAACTTTAGATTTGGTCTTTAAATATCAGCCAATAGCGTAGGAAATATTAACACAGCCATGTTGCTACAAAAGATCAGAAAGCTAATTTCTAGCACACGAAAAAGGTCACCACTAATAGGTGTCTGGGTTATACAATATACATCAATGCTTAAACATTTATTGCAACACCTAATATACACTTATTCTTTAGTTTTTACATCTTTAATCATGGTTTACACTTAATAAACAATTGAGACCAAAACAAAAACAGAAAAATAATCAACAAAACAAGGACATTTATTCAGCAGCTAAATTTGGCGTTGCTACAAAAGACTTAAATTACAAAAGACTTAAATTACAAAAGACCAAAATTAAAAAAGACCTAAATTACAAAAGACCCATTTAAAAAAAGACCTAAAATAAAAAAGACCTAATCAAAAAAGACCTAATGTACAAAAGACCTAATCCTACTAAAGACCTAAATTACAAAAGAAATAATCAAAAAGTCAAAATCCTAAATAAGACCTAAACCTACAAAAGTCCTAATAAAAAAAAAACCTAAATTACAAAAGACCTAATTAAAAAAGACCTAAATTAGAAAAGACCTAAATAATAAAAGACCTAAATAATAAAAGACCTAATTAAAAAAGACCTATAAAATGTCATTCCTAGTCTTCGATCTTTTGTAGCAACGATAAAACTATTTTAATCGTGTAATCATTTCGTGGATTTCCTAACCCACGTTAAACACATCATTTATATTTTATGGAAATCCACATTTTTTTTCAGGTTTCAATCAAGAAGCTCTTTATAGTGCCCATAAATACATACAATACAATGCAAATGACCTATGATAGGCCAATACACAGAATAAATTACCAATAGTAGGCCAGTATACATTTTAATTTACCAATGATAGGCCAGTATGACATCATTTTTATAGGCACTATAAAAAGCTTCTCCAAACAACTACAAGATTTTAATAAACAAAAATCTTTAAATATATATGTTCGTGTCCGTGGTCTGTTATGCACTTACCGGAATAATTCTTGCCTGAGTGTTTACCAGGAGACCCACACAAACAAGAGCCAGACATATCTGAAAAATAAACATTATAAAAATTGGAAGCATGTTGTTTCTGTTACATGTATTACTTCTTATGGATCTAAAGGGATAAAACAATGGCCGATAAATTGATGTATATCTCCAATGTGATATACAAAATTTTTTTTTTGTAATTACAATGAGTGGTTGAAACGTTTGTACACTTAACTTAACCAATAGGGTGGGTTCATATCAGAATTAGACAAAGCGGGGATATGCAACAGATAAAATTAACCTTAAAAACATTTCTGACCGAAAAAGAATTTAAAAAAATTGAGTTTTAGAACACGACCACTTAAAAATATAATTCATTAATTATTAGTATGCAAAGACGACATTCAAAAAAAAATTTGAATCAGAACTATGGCTTCATGGTGCTCCCTGAAAAGGCCTTGAGGAGCTGAATCAGGAACTTTTGTCCGTTTCAAAATATCTCGTTCCTAGCCTTAGAAATTTAAGGTTTATTGAGAATTGTCCAATTTGTAGAGGTTTTTTAGATTTTCTCAGGCTAGGAACGAGATTTTTTGAAACGGACAAAAGTTCCTGACTCAGCTCCTCAAGGCATTTCCAGGGAGCACCATGAAGCCATAGTTCTGATTCAATAAATTTTTGACTCCCATTTACAAATAGCTATACAATTGAATGTCTGGTCGTCAGCGGTTTTAAGACTTAGGATAAATTTTAAATCATCCAGAGGTGTATTATATCTATATTAATTGAGTGCAGATCCCCGCTTTGGCCTCAGAAAAAAAATGTCCAAAATCGACCCACCCTATTAACCAACCAATCAAAAAGTCCCCACATTTTTTTTAGAAAACGATCAAGAAAACGTTTTTATAAAACTTTGGGGACTAGTGTAGTAAATAGCCCTATGTCCCCTCCCTCACGGATTTCTTCTGGTTTTCTTGGCTTAGATTTCGAGTTTTACAAATAATTCTTAATAGGTTAATATACTTAATAAAAAACAAAACATTGATCTACTTCAGTTTTAGTGGAAGTGGTATTTTTAAACTTGTGCTAATTTTCGATCAACATATTTAAAGTAGAGAAGAATATAGATATTCATCGCCTAATGTTTCATCCATGTAAAAAAATAGTATTGAATTCAATTGCAGTAATTTCATTCTTCATTTTCCTGTATTTTTTGTGCATTATATGTTTAATTTATATTCTCATTAAAAACTTTCAAAGTCAATTTGTTTTCTGCAAAAAGTAAATAAAATGAAAATGATTTTGTACAGTTTATATGAAATTATTGCATTGGGTCATAAAGAACAGAAGTATGCTCTGCCCATAGAGAAACTTCAAATAAAGAGACAGACATCGTTTTGCATAATAATTCTTACTAATGCCATTTTGATTTCAATGTTATGTAAACCTTAGACCCTGAATAAAGGAACATCTGAATAGACTCTGTTTATTATTTAGTGATTGCTAGAGAAGAGTAGCTTCTCTATAATATAAGTGTCCACGTCTGTTCGCACTGCCGTAGTCATTAGAACTCGGGTGTCTGCCATTTAACCTAGGCGGATACCACAGTTATATTGATGTAATCCTAAGCTGGATCTTTAAATCATTTTAGTGGTGAGCCAGATCGGGGTGCGCCCAATTTCAGCCAATCACAGCGCGGCATTTCAGTAAATGCTGTGCTCTCATTGGTGGAAAGTTGGCTCACCCCGATCTGGCTCACCACTAAAATGATTTAAAGATCCAGCTCTAATAAAAAAGTAACATGGTCTCTGTGTGTGTGTCTCTGTACTGAAGGATCTCACTAACTGCTGAACAGAAATTGTTCTTCTATACAATGTAGCTTCTTATAGGTCCTTGGACGGTACATAAATATTTTGAATAAGGGGAATCTCTCTCCCTCGGGAAAAAACAATCCGCCAAAAATTTTTTTTTATATTTTCTTTGTAAAACAAGAATAAATATTGGTCAAATGCAACCCCAACCACTTCACGTACCCCTGAAGGCCTCCTGGTTAGAAAAAAAATACAAAAAAAATAACATTCTATCATTGTCGCTTTTCTCATATACATGTTGATAAAATAGCAGCATTCAATGATACCAGTATTGATAAAATTCTAAGAAAAACCTGCAAAACAAACACATTATCAAAATTGTGTTTGCTTCCAGGTAGGGAGGGGACATTGGGCTGTTTATTATACTAGACCCCAAAGTTTTCTTATTCGTTGGCTTAACAACTTTGGGGACTTTTATTAAATTTTGATTGGTTGGTTCAATAAATTGAGTGTCCAAACGTTTCAATCACTAATTAATGACGGGGTTACTTTGTTTATCATCACTAGGGGTAGTAAATCAATTTATCGGCCATTGTCTTAACCCTTTAGATCCCTGGATTGCTTCCAATAAATATTTTTAAGATAAGATAAGATAAGATTTATTTTCCATAGATATTATACAGAATTTTCTTTTTATCTTCATTTAATAGATACTACTCAAAAAAAAGATTTATCAGAGATAAAAGAAGAAGAAAAGCATCTTTATGTCATAAGATTTTTGATACAGTGTGTTTATTTTTATATGAATGCTTATTAAATGAAAAGTAAATGCTTATTAAACCAACCGATTTTTATAATCAAGGTGACGCTTTTTTCAGTATGTTGGGGAGTTTTAAAGTCCGCAGTTCACAAATCCTCGAGTTTTTTCTTCATTAAATTATTATAATAGATGCTTTATTTAATCTACTAGGGTTACTTAAGATAGCAGGGGGTTGAATGCGACCCCCCACATATTTTAGTTTAGTTATTTAGAGTTCATTTTTTGAGGGGGTGTAGTCGACCAACACCTCATTTAAAATCTTTTGTGGGGGTAATTTTAGGGCAATTTTCTTGGGAGGAAAATGGTGTACTTTCCCAAAAAAGCTATAAATCTTCCCAGAACCAATCGATAGCTATATAGTAAAGGAGAACCAGATCGGTTCAGAGGTTAGCGAGATTCTTCGGTAAAGACAGATACACTTTTTCCTGATTTTATATCAAAAAGAAATATAAAAGAACTGATTATTATTTATTTCCAATCCTCAAATAAATCCATTTATTGTGCAAAAGAGATTTGCTATAAATATCGTTGTTTTTCAAATGGAGCATTTTCCAACCCCTCCCTTTAAAGAACCTATATTATTCGTATTAGGGGAAAGTTAATTTTCTTAAATAATGGCAATAAGGGGAATCACAAACGATTTTTTAGGGACCCCTAAAACTAAAGGGTTCCTTACTCTTAGCTTTACTTAAATAAAGGGAATATAGGCTACGCTTAAATTTAGTAATGTCAAGCTTAAATAAAGATTTTAATAGGTATAAATATAACCTAAAGAAAAGATAATTTGCCACTCAATTCGCCTGTCATTAAAGACCACCACGTATTCTTAAGGATATTATTATTTGATCTTTTTCTTTTTCTTAAATATTTACATGAAAAGTTAAATTTTAAGAGTTTTGATAACAATATTAAAACTAATCAAAAGTAATCTCTTCTTAAAATGTGTCAAATGGTTAAAGTAGTTGTTAAAAATATGCCGGGGGGATAAAAAGCGTAAGTAGTGTACATTTAAATTACAAGAGAGGGGGTGGGGGTTACAAAGGTGCTTCTCTTTAATCTTATGGGATAATTTTTTTGTAGATCCTTTGATTTCTTTTTTATATTCAGGGATTACAATAATTCTATGATTTGCAAAAATTGCATTTATTATTTATTTCTATATTTTTTCTGAAATTTTTCTTATCAAGATTGGTAGTTTCAAAAGTAAAGCCATTCTTAAAAGCTTGCTTTTTATGTCACTTTAGCTAGAAAAACAGTGTATAGTATATCTAAAAAATTAGATAGTCCACAATACTATTATATAAAGTAGTAAAGTTTTTGTGTCAGAGCTTAAGATTTCAACAACTACTTAACTGATCGGGTTCTCCTTTTTAGGGAAGATTCAAAGGTCAAAGGATGGTTTTTGGCTATTTTACTTTTAGATTTCAGCCTTTAGGCCATTTTTCTGGCTACTTACCCCCTTTATACTATTCCCATAGAGGTAAGAGGTGCAGCCACTAATATTTTGGTAATGGCATTGTTTGGTTGATTTTTAGAGAGGGTCCAATTACAAAATAATGGATATTGGATAATGCCAAATTTTCTTGTAAATCCTTTCATATTGCTTTTTATTTGGAGGTTTATAATACAATCATATATAGGCAATAAGGATTTATTTTTTCATTTTTCGGATATTAGTCATTTTAAAAGTAAGTATTTTCTACAAGTCTTACAAGTTATTCTGTCAATTGATATTTTTAGCCAAATATATAGTGTAGTAAGATTTTTTGGCCTAAAACTCAAGATCTCAATAACTACTAAACCGATTTGGTTCTCTATTTAAGGTAAGCTTTAAATAGGTTCTGTAATGGTTTTAGGCTGATTTCAAATTTAAGCCCTGGGAAAGTTTTAAGCTATTTTTCTGGGACCTCTATGTCTCTTCGAATAAAGAGCTTTTAAATACTAGGGGGCGAAGCGGCTAGTCCTATGATAAAGTAAAATAACAAAATAGGTAGACAATGAGATTGAAGAAACAAAATTTTTCGTTAATAGTTCTTAAATATAGAGAAGCAACGCTTATTGGCAGGATCTAAAGGGATAAGACAATGGCTGTAAATTTACGTACATCCCAAATGTTGATACACAAAATAACCCCATCTGTAGAATATAGAATACAATTAGTGGCTGAAACGTTTGAATACTCAACTTAATGAACCAACCAATCAAGATTCGATAGAAGTCCCCAAAGTTGTTGAGCGAACAAATAAGAAAAATAAGAAAAAGTTGTAATATAACTTTACAGACTAGTGCAATAAACAGCCCAATGTCTACTAACCTCCTGATAAGAAATCCCTATTTTAAAATTAAGTTATCAGGAAAAATTATTATCAGACTATGATTATAATCATGTTAGCAAAAACTAATCCCAGAAAATTCCATATAAAAAGTATTCTAGCAAAAAAAAGTAATAATTGGAAAGGAAATAATAATTATCTTCAATAATTTTTATCTGGAATCCTCAATACATAGTTTGTACCTCGGCAGCCGCGCGTCAGCCGCCTGGGAGCCTCAGGGGAAATCAACCTTTTATAATCTTAAAAATTAGCTTGAAGTATAAACCTTGTCCAAATACGACAATACCATCTTTCAACAATTTTTAAAAGCATCAAAATGGGTTTCAGTTTGAGTCTTAGTCGCGGCTGAGGCGTAGCTGCCAACCCCTGGTTTATAGACATCATTTGTCCCTTTATAAAACATATTAGCGGTTTCCCTCATATTGGATTTGATCCACAAAGGAACTTTTAAAAAAAATTATTTTGGTTAGGTTAGGTTAGGTAAAATTAAGGTTATATAAGCCCGCAGGAAAAGTAACCAATAGGCTTGCAGGTATAGACAGCCCTAAAATAAATAGTTTTGATGAAACCACCGATATTTTTCTTGACCAGCAAATAGGGGGAGGGAAGTGGTTGTATCCCCCCCTGGCTATTACCAGGTAATAGTGTAACCCCCCCCCCCCCCAGTTTTTTCACCAAAGATTGACCGACAAGTAGAATGAATCGAATAACATTAGACCCCATTCAAAAATTGAATAATAAACATGCTTATTTCTATGGATATTGTCATCCTTGTTTTTCTTTATTAAAATCACTTTGGAATGAGGGCTATCTTATGTAGACTATAAGAATCGATATATAATTAATTGGATGTTGCACCAAATTTTTATGTAATCTCATAAAGTAATACTCACAGCTGGCAAAAATAACTATACCCCTCATCCACCCTCCTTTACCTCCTACTGAATGAACGAACTGACCAATAAATAAGGTCCATATAACAACATAAATTGATAAAAATTTCCCCTGTCAATATATCCAAGTATACTATATCCATTACTATAAGTTGTATCTATTGAAATTCTAAGAACTTGGAACAATGGCAAGTGTTAGATAAACAGTCAAAACTTTAACATTTAATTATCTCGATACATAAATACAAGAATTGGGTATGTACGAAAAAAACTATTTTTAAATGATCACTTGAAGGTTGTAGCAGAAAAATAGCCTGAAACCACCCAATGAAATTAAATTAATAATAAGATAATATAAAACACTGGTAAGCTCAATCGGATCTTTGCAACAAAAAAATATTTATTTGAAGGAAAAACAATAATAAAATTCTATTAAGCGTTTTTCTTAAATAGAAGTTAATACAATAAATATCTTTGATATCTCTTGATCTAAATCTACTCGGCACAAATTGAAAGAAAAATATTAGTTTTCTAAGAGAATCTTGTGTTTTATCAATAGAGTTCAAACCATATTCCCCAAATTTTGAAAAGATTAGAGTGTTTCTTTAGTAAAGCTAATCATAAGAGGGTACAGTGAATGGGAAGGCAATCATCTATATTTTTACATTTATTAACTATGGTTTGTTTGAAAATATTGTTTTAAATTTTAGAAGACCTAACCTACCTTGAACCCTGTATTGTTACTTACTAATCAATTAACTACTTTTATAGAGGTCCCTAAAAGCATTTTTAGGAGGTAGAAGGGGGGGGGTTGAAGGGTTCTATCTGCCAGTTTAAATTTCTTTCTTCCATACTATAAATATAAATTTCCAGGATAAGAAGCTTCACTGTGAAAGTGAGCCTCTTCCTTATTTATTAAATAAATTTTTTTTGGAGTGTGGGGGGGGGGGTAAGTAATCGCTCCAATAGAAGAATGTGTAATAATTTTTCTTTGAAGATTTTTATTTGTTCTGCTCCCAAATATTAGTTCTGTTGCTCAAATACTAAGAATTCACAATGAAAAGAATAGATTTATTAGATTCTTAGGAAAATAAACCAACAATAAATCAGAGGGGGAGGGGACATTTGGCTGTGAATTATACTTGTACGTAAGAAAGCCTCATTTGCGTGTCAACCAAGTAGACTGTCAAATTAACAAGATTTTTGGAATATAATACCAGCAACTTGCATACAAGATTTAATAAATAAAAATATTTGTTTTAAGTCAGTTTGTTTTTAAACGAAAAAAAATATTCCAACAATAAAAATCAAATTTCTAAATAAATCTCTAGTACCTTGTCACAATAGTACTTTTGTCCCTCTATCACCTTTGTCGGTGTACCATGAAATTAAATATTTTTTGATATTACCTTGATATTAAATGTTGATCCCATGCTTATTTTCTTTCTTGTTTCTGATTTTCTAAAAAAAAACTTAATTTTATAAATATTTTCCAGTGCGTTTTAGAATCCAATTGAATTTAGCTGGATAAAAACGGATTAGATTCATACTGAAAAATTATGTATCTTATCATATTTGAGACAATTTTCCAGGCAAAATAAAATAGAAATGATAGAATTATCATTGTTTAATTTGCCCAGGCCAGTAGGTTTTTCGGGTCCAATAAAATAAAAATTGATCTAGGAACTTTTTATTTTGCAATCAGCGGAAAACTCTCTTTAATACGAGATGCGATAAATAACTATTTAGATTCTAAGCATAAATTCAGCTATAGTTACAATATTTGAATATTTCAAGTCAATATGAATATTACAAAACGTTTGATAATGTTTTAAAATCACTTTTGAACCAGGGTCTGAAAGGGATAAGGCAATGGCCGATAAATTAATGTGCATCCCAAATGATGTTATACAAAATTACCATTTATTTAGATTACAATTAATGGTTGAAACATTTGGACACTCAACTTGATGAACCAACCAATCAAAATTCACTAAAGTTACAAAGGTTTATAAGCCAACAATTAAGAAAACATTATTATAAAACTTTGGTGACTAGTGTAATAAAAAGGTCAATATCCCCTCCCTCTCTGATTTTAAACAGTCTTATGAATTTATTTTGACTGAAGTATACTAACTTATAAAAGAAAAATGACTTTTAAAAGAAAACTTTCCATGCTTTATAAAAAAAACTGAACATTTTGTAAATAAGAATTTGAACATAATGTACCTGAGAGACGTGTCAAAGTCATTTTACTTTAGAAAATTAGAAAACATGATAAATTGGATTTACAGCGGAGAGGGATGGCAACATTATAAGCAATTTTAATCAGTTTAAAAGGTCATTTAATGTTTGTCTCATTCAACTTTTCATATGTATTAGAAGACATGATTAACATTTTTGTAAGGATTTTAATCAGTTTAAATGATATAAGTAGTTTTAAACACATTCGATTTTTTTTTTTAAATTCTACTGAAAAAATAATTATTAAATTGGTTAGAATCTTATACTTTTTTATTTTACTGTCCGTAGTTAGCTGTCTATATTACGATGAGACAAATAACTGTATCACAATCTAGAAATAGAAAGGTATTCTAGTAATGAAATCAAGGAATACATTTTCTAAAGATGAGTCTTAAAAACTTTTAGAATGCTTTTCCCAGTTCCAATTTTTGAGCAACAGCTTTAATTTCCTAATAGCAAACATAATACCAACATTAAGTGTTTTTTCATTTCAGCTTAAAAAAAACTCGAACTTTTAGTGATGAAGCTATATTCTATGATTTCATTTGTCGCTATTATTTGATATAGAGAAGATATACTGAATTATGTTAAGATTCCACAATCAATTGATCAGTCGATCTGTTTGTAATGATCTAGAGGACATCAAATCTTTAAAGGGGATATATTTTCTAATTTTCCTCATAGTGATATGTCAGACATAAAACTGACAATAAAATAGAGAAAATTAAGATTGTTGGGGCACACTCTTAGGAAAGGACATGATGATTTAACCATTCAAGCCTTGACGTGTAATCCCCAAGGAAAGATGAAACCAGGCAGACCAAAAAACAACCCGGAGGAGCGAACTCCTATATGAACTGGAAGATGAGAAAATCTCATCTCTAAGCAATGCCTCAAGTCTTGCTAATTTCAAAGAAGATTAGAGAACCATTTTGCGTGGCCTACCCTCTACAAAGAACAGATAAGGGGCATATATTCTCTACAGACCATGTATATGCACAAAGGTCTATCCTCTAAATAACAGTACCATAGATTAGGTGTTCGTGTTGGATAGGTTTACCTAACACCACTCCAACAAAAATTTGCAAAGAACATTAAAATCAGGCTAGTTCGTTTTAAAGTGTTTTAAAAATGGAAGTAAAGAATATCTCCAGGGAGTTCAAGATTTATTATTTTTAGGAGGATGAAATTTTGAGAGGGTAAAATGAAGGGTTTAAAGTGTGAGAGGGTAAACACTAAACATCCCTTTACCCCACCCTTGGAGTCTAATATCTTATAATTGATAAAATGCCCTTTTTACTATAATTAAAACTAGCGGCTACGCCCCTTGAGGCCTCTAGTGGCACTTTAAATGTTTGGTTAAAAAAATAATACTATACCTTGCAATGTTTCGAAAGAGTCTCTATCAATATCCTACGATATTTTGCAATGTTACGTAAGAGTCTCTATTCGAGAGAAAAAAATTTCGATTTATTGTGATTTCTCTTAGGAGGGTGGTGGTACCCTCCCCCAAAATAGTTAAAAACCTTCCCGGGAACTATGAGAAGGTACCCTGTTAAGGAGAACCCGATCGGTTCAGCGGTTAGCGAGATCCTTCGGTAGAGACACACAGACACACAAACACACAAACAGACATCCTGTAAATTTAGTATAAGAATTTTGTAATTTAAAAAAAGCATAACTTTTAATTTACATATTTTTCTTTCATTTTGAGTTAACACTTGTTAACGGAGTTTATGGATATAATAGGCAAACATTATTGACCTGTTTCTGCAAATAATGTTAAATAGAGGCGTTTCTGCTATCTGAATGATGATAATAATATAAAAAAAACGAAGCAATTTGTTTTACTTTTAAAGTGGAATTACACAGCCTGACCCGTAAAAAGTACTTTTTTTCATCGTTTTTAGACCTTAGTACTTAGTGTATCTTTAAAAGTAGCAGAGTAAATGATAGATGACCATACACCAAAATCGCACATCAAAAGAAAAGGCGCAAAAAATTATCCTAAACCGTAAAAAATAAATTAACAAATGATAATCTGTTTAAAAAGTTACTTTCTCATCAATATAAAGAAAATTATTGTTTTTGTTTATCGACTTAGGTGAGACCATGGGTGTCAACAAAAAAATTAAGCTCATATGTCCTATAAATTTCCACACCAGAATACATTAAAAATTTAAAAGAATTTTTTTTTATATCAAGAAACAAAGGCTACAATCCCTAAAAAAGGGTCATGATGTATATGAAAAGTAACGTAGGTTTCTAATTCTATATATATATTTTTTTAATTTCAAAATTTTCTTCATTTTAATTTTAACCATACAAAAATTAATATGTAGTCAAAAAAAATTGTGTTAGAAATATAACAACCATTAACTTGTTCTAAATGATCAAAATGTGCAAATCTCTTAAAACTTTATCTGTTAAAATTTTCAAAATTTCATAAAATGAAACATAATTCTATATATTGGTTAATAAAAAAGCCAAAATTGAAGGCTTGTAGAGAAGCTTTACTCCTAAAAACTAAAGTTACATAAATCTTTTAATTTTCTTTGTACAAGATCCTCTTAAAAGTATCTTTGAAGTTAAATAGATTTTTTGCAACAAATAAAGACTTATAAGAAAACTTTTTAATTCTAACATCAGATTTTATATAAAAATATTACAGTCGTATTAAAGTCCTTAAAATTATTAAAGATATTACATTGTAGATAAAGGTTTCTATTTCTATTAAAGAACAAAATATAAATAGCATGGTCTTGTCAAAACTATAAGTTTAGTTGATAAAAGTAGTCATGTTTTATAGTAGTATTATAGACAGACAGCTTTCCACGAATATTAAAATGAAAAATTATAATATTAAAATTACTTTTGTTAGGCTCGAGAGGCCGATGGCCTGGGCTTACAAGAATGGTATTAATTTCATGATTTTTATTTTAATATTCGTGGAAAATTGTCTGTAATATGATGAAATGTTGATTCAGTATGGCTAAGAACAGTTTCTGATCCAGCGGTTTCAAAGCCATACTGGAATAGTTATTTCTCGCATCGTATCATAAACAGCTTTCCGCGGATATAGAATGTACAATTATAAGATTAAAACCAGTTTTTTTGCCCCGAGGTGCCGAAGGCACCGGCTATAAAAACTGGTTTTAATCTTATGATCGTATATTTTTATATTCGTAGAAAGCTGGATATAATACGATGCTAGACATAGTTTTTTCGTATGGATGAGAACCGGTTCCTTCCACCGGATTCGAATGAATACAAGAAAAGTTTTGTTTATAGATAAAAATCAATGTCTACATAAAACAGAATAATTATAATATTGAAGCTACTCTATAATTAATGTCTAACCTGATGTGTTGAACCTGAGAAGTGTGTCAGCTATCTAATTCTTCACGCCACATTTACCCCTTTATATACCAGAAATATATCCGGGGGATTGGTTGTCTTGCGAAGTTGGAGCAATTCTGGAGCAAGGAGGGGGGGGGGAGAGGGTGGGGGGAGGTTTCTGAGAGGAATTCTGACGACACACGAAGGGATGATCGGAGACGGTGTTTTTCGAAAACCACCTAATTTTTTTTAATTAGCTAAACACAAATAAACATATTACATAAGTATCAATATCATCTATAGTGCAAAGTAGAAAGATGACTGATTGTCCTTTAATATCTCGATGACCGC
Source organism: Acartia tonsa (assembly GCF_053477335.1). Lineage (NCBI taxonomy): Eukaryota > Metazoa > Arthropoda > Copepoda > Calanoida > Acartiidae > Acartia > Acartia tonsa. Next base: position 48,913,885 of record NC_137261.1, on the reverse strand, counting down.
TGAACCGATTAAGGAATATACCTAATGGTCTAAAATGATAGTTTTCGGCTATTTTCCTAAGAAGCGAGACAACCACCTCTAGAAAAAAAACACAAAAAAAATACATAATATTTTTTTTTGTAATTAATTAATCAAATGCATTGAAATGAAACTTATCTCGACAAAAATCACTAAAATTTAATTGCAACACAATGCAGTCAAGTTTAGCATGGAAAAAAGAGAGTAATAAATTCAGTTAAAGTTCTGACCGTTTGATAGACTAAACCTTTTATGCAACATGAATTTGCCGTGTCATGCGTCTAACATCCAGTATTATGAGTTCAATTGGAAATTTACCCACACAGGATTTCACCTACTGACCTTACTTAAGCCATTGACCCCTAGGAGACCTAACCCTACGGTAGACTAACCACTTTGTGGAGTTAACCTAAACAACTGAAAAAAGCCCTCCACAACTTATGGCTTTTTGGAACTGTTGGCTAATTTTAAATAATCAAAATTTGGTTGGATTATATTTTTCCCAACAGAGCTATAAAATTAAGTTTCTGGACTAAACTTTGTGAAACCCACCTCTATATACATAGAGAGAAAGAGAGATGGAAAGAAAAGTGAGAAAAAAGAGATTGCTTGTAAGAAAGAGGCCGGGCTAGAACTTATGGTTCTCGTGACATTTATAGAGTTAGACATCACATTCCCTGTTCATCTTTTATGTTCATATTATGTCAACATAGGACTTAACGGCATTATAAGAATCCCCTACAAGTATTTAAGGTGGGGGGAGGGGGAAAGAGGGTAATAGACATCTAACACCATAAAAAGATTTTAAAAATATATCTTTAATCCTTTTTTTAATCAAATAACGGCTCTAGCATATATACAGGCTCTGCATTGCAAGGGTTAAGACGGAGACAGAAACAATCGCTTAAAACCTTCCCAAGGCTCAACTTTAAAAATAAAATAGCCTAAAAGCATCTTAAATTTAATATTGGTCCAACATAGATATTATAAGAGTACAATAATCTGACAGGGGCTATACTATTAAATTCTCATTTATAACGTTTGACGTCACTCGTTTTTATAAAACTAGCGGCTGCATCCCCAAGCATCTAAGGGTTCGGTGAATCGGTATACATATGGAGAGAAAATCGGAGAAATATAGCTTGTTACCTATATGAAGCTCTCCTAAAATCGGTTCAGTAGTTAACGAGGTCTTAAATATAAAATAGAAAGATTTTCTACAATTAGGGTGAAGCCTTTATTCCGCCTATCTGTGACGGGTAGCTATGGATACAACTTTAGAAATGAAACATTTATGCTATAATGCTTAAGCACAAATCCAAGCAGTTATTTGTTGCTGCTCCTTCAGTTTTGTTTAATATGTTTTATTGAGTATTTAAGCGGGTAAGGCTAATAAAACGCCGCTTGGCCAGACGGCTAAGGCTGAATTAGGCTGAGAAAATTGAGGCTTTGGGTGGCTGAGTCTTCGAGTGTAGACATTATTTCTTTCTGCCGCCCGGCTGCAAGTAAGGCTTAATGGGTGGCTGATAAACTAACACTAACTGCTGAGCCCTGATGAAAAAAAAAACTGAATTTACATTTTATTTATTTGTTTAGTGTTCTGTTATGTTATGAAACAAACACAATTTGACGACAATACCTTCTCAAGAAAACAGGATCATAGCATTCTGAAAGATTTATTTTATTTTAAACTGATTATGACGCAGATTTTGTTTTATTTTCACAAAATCTCGAATTAGAAATTGACGTACAATCTTGAAAACTTTAATCTTTTGCATTCATATTTTTTTAAAAACAAGGATGACAACATCCATTAAAGTGAAGCTCTAAAATGATAGACAAACGAACATTAACACTTATATAGTGTCAGAACTGAATAATCAGAATATAAATAGATCACATAAAAATTTGTTGTTAAAAAAGTAAAAAGTCAACATGTTTAAATGGACTAAGGACATTCTGATAATGATTATAGAGTTGCTACGCTTTCTAAATTGTACCTAACTACTACAGGAATCACCATGAAAAGTTTGAAATCGATAGGATAATTCTAACTATGGAAAACCTTCGCTTTTAACAAGATATGTGCTTTCTCTGAAATTGCCCAGCAGCCACAGAAAACCCCCTGACCTGTGTATCTTTGAAATAAATTGTCAATATTAGGGGGTTAATGTTTTCTTCATGCATAACCCTTGCGGAGGGACCCAACCCAACAGTGCCCTAGCCCTGGGGGGGGGCTTCAATATAACATATATACAATTTAAATATATTTATTTTTATACAATATAACCCGGCCTCTTATTTTCATTAATAAGGAGGGTCGGGTTTCTTCGCTCGACTATTTAATTTGAGGGAAACCACCAACTAGGATCTAAACTGAAAATAGCTACGTAATTAGGATATCTGTTAGAGTTGTGCGCCCTTCTTGTAGAGAAGAAACGCTTCCTCTTGGTATTTGTTGCCAGGTTCGAACCCGCGACCGTAGCGCATCGGCTCGTCGTCGGGAAAGTTCGAGGTTCGAATCTCATTCCGACACATAACTAAAGACGTTAAAAATGGTTCCTACTGCTGCTATGTGCGCGGCATAAATAGTTAGAGTAGGGGGAATGTCTTGTCCCAAAAACAGGCGCAACTTACTACCATGTACAGTTAGGACTTCTAAGACAAAGGTCGTGCAACATAAGAAAATCCCCCCAAAAATTGTAATAACTTTTAAAGAAAATATACAAGAGTTTGAATGAGATCATATATACTAAACTTGTTACATTTTGCCAGGTTTCGAACCTTTAACTAGAAATACAAAACATTACAATTTTGTAGTTAACTGCAAGATGTTCCACTGCATAGCTTTATACTAAGAAAATATTTAAATTAAGAATAAAATGATAATATTAAACTACGAAACCTGCAAAATAAAGAATTAATGCAAAGAAATACGACATTTTATACCATTAGTTTCACTCTCTAAAAATCACCAAAAAGAAAATATTCAAAAGGTTTCGTGATTTTATATTAAAGATTTTGGGTCTCAAATGCACTTCCCTATGTTAAAACCTAATATTCAAGTATTTTAAGGGATAAGACAATGGACGGTAAATTCACATACAACCCCAATGATGGTGAACAGAATTACCTTTTCTTCAGATTAAATTTATTGGTTGAAACGTTGGGACACTAACAGTTTGGAACCAATAATGTTTATAAGCCAACGACGAATAATACCCCATTTTACACCCACCCGCAATAAAAAGCTTTGACGTCGATTTTAGGAAGCTTATAACAGAACCTTATTTTTTTATTTGATTCTATTTTCAACCCCTTCTCCCCCCCCCCCCCCTGCATTACATAACCTAAGAGGCAACAGGTTATAGAATGCAATCAATTTCTTACTTACAATAGGCAGGACGAAAATATTTACAAATATACAATACATCAATTTGATCTTTGAATATCGGTCATTAGGGTCGAAATTGTTAACCCAGCCAAGAAGTCACCAGGTAAATGTTATAACCAACAAGCAAAATAAATATAGAAGAATATTTGGAGGGCCGATGGAGAGGTCGTCAATTCTACGATGTGATGCCCCCCCCCCCCCCTCCCAAACGAAAGCTGAAAAACAGGTATAAGTTGCATGATTTTTTCGAATTAATTTCGTTGTTGATATTAGCTGAGTCGCCACTAAAGAGCAAAAGGCAATTTGTTAGCAGACTAAAAAGGCAGGGAGTAAGGGAGGGGACAATGGATCGAATATTCAATCTTTAGGAGTCTCAGACTTTGGGGACTGGTCTAAAGGGAATGTGCAAGAATTTAGCAGTTTCTGACTGAGTTTGGGGACTTGCGCAAGAAATGTCGTTACTCGCTATATTAGTTTTGAATATATTATATAGTTTTGCAGACAAAGAGTAGTTCAAATATAAATACACGGCCCCCCTCCCATACTATATTATAATTTCACTCCCTTCATCCCCACCTCCTTTTTAAAAGTAGACGAGAAAGGGAAATGGAGAAGGGGGGGTGGGGGAAATAAACAGAATAAAAAGGGGCAGGAAGGCGTGCGGGTCATATACTTGCCCATCCAGCTACACGCCTGCCTGCCCCTTCTTTCCGTGTTCACATCACTTGCCCCAAAATCTCTTTTCTCTTTCCCTGTCATCTATAGAGATCCAGGGAGATATTTCTAGTAATTAATTACAGAATGGCTATGTCAGTCTGTAATACTGGTAATCTTATTTTCAAATGATTGCTTTTTTTCTTGGAACTTTTTTCTTAGTTTATGGTTTTCTAGATTTAATCAACAATCACTTTACAATTTCCACTATATTTTCGGGATTATTCTGGTTTTCATGGCCTTTCTTCAAAAACTCTTAAATTGAATTAATTGCCCATTGTCCCCTCCCTTACTCCCTGCTAAAAAGGTCCCCAACACTGGATTAAAAGTTGTAAACATACTTGTACATTTATTCATACATTAGTTATATTGTAGAGGTGCTAACCTCAAGGCTACCATAATTCACATTCAAAGTTTTGTTCTAAAGAAGGTTAAGCAAAAAATAACCATCGGACGGACATATGCTGGTTATAGGGAAGAATCGCTTCTTAACAAGGATGACAACAGCCATAAAAGCGAAGCTCTGAAATGGAAAGAACTGAATAAGCAGATATTAATGCTGCACAAGTAAGTTTGTTGCAAAACTGCTAAATACACGATAATATTTCAGGACATATTTACATTTTCAGGACTTGAAATAGAGATGAGAAATAAACTAGACGGACCGACCCTGATTATAGAAAAGCTTTGCTTTTATAAATACACAAAGAATTATGTCTGCATGTTTATTTAGAGTTGAAACTTAATTTTTCATTACAAAAATTAATCAAATCATTAGATACATTAGATCAATAGATTATACGATCTATTAGATCAGTTGATCCAAACCAATTTTCTCTAGTTAATAAGTACATATTATTAAATATCAGTTTTTACCACAGAGCAAATAAATTAATTTATTAATAATGTCCTGTTCGAAAAAAAGTATTATACAAGGAAGAATTTGTAAGTTTTAGAGAACTTTTTATATTTTTTTTAAAAATTAAATTACAGGGCATTAAAAATAGGAAAATTAAATAGAAGTTATCACTTAAAAAAATATTTTGCTCTGTATTTTTTTATATTTTTTAAATAATAATTTTGTATATAAATAATTAAACAAAACATTCTGCTAGTAAAAAAGTAAATGTTTAGTTTTAAGCAATTTTAGAGTTTTTTTCCTAGGTCTAATTTTGAATTAAAAATTAGCGAGATAGGTAGAAAAAGGAAGCTTATTTGCCTTGGATCATTTTACCTTTAAAAACTTACTAAACAAAAATATTTAAATAATTTTTTATTTTTCAAGCCATATATGACTTTTTTAACAAATTAAAATTAGTTTTATAAATTAATATAGTTTCTTTATGTCTACTAAAGTTATCCCAAAAAGTACATTTTAATAGGTAAGAATTTGATAAAAAATAAAATGTAAGTAATGTTCTAAGTCCGAAAAAAAGACAGCGATTTTAATGAACTTAAGATGTTATATTTGTGTCTTCACATGAGTTTAAACTCACTTCACACGAACATAGCATTATATAAATTGATTAAAATAACTAACGTTCTTTCCCGCCCTTAAAATTAGGTAGGTATTGAAATAGAACTTAAAGGCAAATGTTAGGCAATGAAAAGAGCTGTACTGTACAGAATACAAACAACATTGAAAGCAATCCAAACTTGTTTTAGAGAAAGGCCGGGGAGGGATAGGACACCCAAGGGGAAATTATTTTGCCTCCAACTTTTCCATTTTGGTCAGACAACTATACTATTTTATAATAAAACTGTGAAGATTTTGTTGTTGCTAAAAAATGAGGAGAAAGCTAGAAGAAAGATTGTTTTCAGGTGCCTGATATCCCGGCCCTCGGGAAAGGCGGGTGTGTTAAATTATATTCAAATACAGGGCAGATAGTATGGGGTTAAGATTAATTCATAAATAAATTAATACTACAGCACAGAATTTAACTCATCAATCTATCAAAAAATAGATTAAATTCATAAGTTTTTTATTAGGCAACACAAATTGTTATATAATGCGGAGTAACCGCATTTAATAGTCAACTTGATAAATTCATTGTAAATTGAGATATCATAGTGCAACACACCTCGCCAAAAATTCTAATGGATTTTTAATCAAAAAATTCGCCACTTAGATTCATACTTACCTAACTAGGCCCATGGAAAAAATATAAATCCTAGCTTGCCCTTCTTAGAAACTATTACAATTTTAAAATTATGATATAGGTATTATCAATTTTTTGTAATTTCAAATCTTAAAGAATATGACAAATGTTCATTATAAGATTAAACATTCAAATATCTTCCAAGAATCAGCTTGTAGTGGATTATATTTTTTAAATACAGGTGTCTAATTTCATTTTCAATTATAAAATCCATTATTTTGTTTAGGAAGGGTGTGCTGTGTGCAAAAATCAATAATTCATTACTGCAAAATTAGCAGAGAAAAAAAATCATTTGTTTTAAAAAAATCTGCATTTGTTCTTAAAAATTGAATTAAAAAATGCACTTCACATCGGGGATTTGTAATAAAAAATATTCAAGAATCATTTTTAATTGGTGTCGGCTAATACAATATTTTTTGTATTTTTACTACATATTTACTGTAAATGTTCACTTTTTTATTTTTTGTATAAAATACAACTGTTAAGCTTATTTGTTATCACGATAAAATTGTTTTCGGGTGTTCTAGCCCTGCACTGTAATATTTTCTGCAATTTTAAAAATATTTTGCACAATTTCTTATAACTTGTTTAGAAATAGTAGTTGTACTTTCTTTTATGTACCTATATTTTTAACAGTTATTCTTTTTAATATAGTTTACCCCAAATTATGCGTTTGTTAACTTTTTAGGCAAACTAAATTTAGTTTTATTTATGTCACAGATATAATATCAAATTGGTAAAATAATATGAAGATATTTAAGAAGGTATATTTGCTTTATTTTTCACCAATAAAAATTAATCTAATAGAGAGCACTTTTAGGTTGGTGATTTTCCAGGATAGCCTGCACTTGGTGAGGAGAAAGGCGCACCAACTGGCGGCGGCGGCAGGGCCCCAGGCGGTAAACTGCCGACTGGCGGTATTCCACCAGGAACACTAGGCAATGCTCCCGGGAAGGGATAGCCGAGGCCTATGTGGGTGTGCGTGTGTGTGTGCACGTGGCGCAGCGGTGGCGGAGACTTGGATGAGCTCAGGTGGAGGCCCGCCTCTTTGTTTCCCGCCAGCGTAGTGATCGGCTTCGAAACGGAGGGCGATGCCGACCGAGACATTGTCGCCGACATCGAGGAGATGGGCGATTTGAGCGCGCGCTCCTGCAGCTCAGCAAGCTTCTGGTTTGCATAGTATTGGCTGGCGTGGTGTTGTAACAGATCTAATGCTTTGGTGCCGGATAACGACGGCGGGGCACCAGCCGCACGGGCTAAATCCTCCGCCGTCCCTAACGGAAAGGGCGCCCGAAGCAACGGGTCACCCGGTCCGCCAAACGATGAGAACGGTACGTTTGGTCGGTTGGCCCCCAACATGCCTGGGTTTAGGTAGGGGTTGGGCAAGCCGGGTATTCCCGGCGGTAGTCCATACGGCGACAGGCCGCTATTGACAAACATAGGATCAAACGGTGGCGGAAGGCCGCCAAGACTGTAAGGCGGACGGACCAGAGAAGGATGCATGTATCCGAATGTTTGTGGGCCAGGAGGAGGTCCCCTTGTCTCCATAGTTGGTTTAACCCCCTGATCCTCATTTTTCACCTCCTTTTTCAGTTCCTCTTTCTCTCTAAATTCAGGTTTAACACTGATCATAGGCGATGCACGGCTAGTTGGCCGACTATCACCAGAAGGCTCCCGTTTCCGCAGGTCTTCTGGCTTTGAATTGTCTTGATGGGGTTTACGTTGTTGGCTGCTGACTGGGCTTGCCTGCAGCCGCTCGTCCTTGACCAGGGAGAGGCCAGAGAAGCGGCCCTGGTCCTTGTCGAGCTGCTCTTTAAAAGCGCTCATCCTCTCCGCCCTGTCCTTCTCCCACTTGGCCTTGTACACGGGGTCAGTCTTCAACAGTTGCATGTGGTAGTTAGGATCCATTCCGACGGGATAAGGGTAGGGGAATGGCGGGAATCCGTTGGCAGCCAGGTATTTGTGATATTCCGGCGTGCCAGGCTCGGGTCCTGGCACTCCGGAGCCCGGCAGGGAAACGCTGGAGCGTGGCAGCTGGGTTGACATTGAACTTGAGGCCGGCGGGGCAGCTGGCTGCGGGTGTGGCCGCGCCAGTGGACTAGAGGTGCGCTGTGGCAAGTTTTGGTTGTTGGGATGGTGGTGGGGGTGGTGTGACACCAAGGAGGCAGCGCTATGCTGAGGGGTGTGGGGAACAGGACTGCCGGGAAGCACAACAGGTCGCTGCGGCGTGCCTTCGCCCCTTGACATATCCAGAGAGGTGTTCAGTTTGAGATCCTTAATTCGGGAATCTTCCCCGTCGTCGGAAATGTCGGAAAACGCGGCGGGACTTGTGGCGGGCACCTTGCTCTTCTCCACACTGTGGGACCTGGGGGTGGACATGGTCACCCCAGAAATAGCGGAGGTCGTTGTAGTGACAGCGCCGCCTGTAGAGTTAGAAGCCATAGGACTGGCGGATAAACTGTCTATGGTCGCCTTCATCTTCTTCAGGTTGTCCTCAAAAAGCCTGCTGGGATCAGTTGGCAGGGCCTGCACTTCTGGAGGATTATTCCAGGGCTGGGATATTGTAGAGTTTGTTGTACTATTGGGGGGTGGTACAGCCAGTGGGCTGGCGGTGCCTGATTGATTGGCGGCTGATGTAGGAAAGGCCGGCGGCTTGCTGCTTTTGCCTGACTCAGGCACTGGAGTTGTCGGCTGAGATTTGGAATCATCCAATTTTGGATGTTTAGCGGGTGTACCTTTACTTTCCATTTCCAACCGTAGGCTGGCCTCCTTCTTTTTACGCTCCTCCTTTTCCTGCCTTGCAGCACGTCGCCTCCGCTCCTGCTCTTCCTTACGTTCTTGTTCTTCACGTTCAACGTCAGCACTATCACGAATTTCGCCGTCGGCCCCGATAAACTCTGGATGCGAGTGGGACACATGCCATTTCAGGCCATCCTCGGCTTTGTATTGTTTGTTGCAGTCTTTGCGGGGACACTCCAGCATAGTGTAGCTGTACACAACCGGCTTTGGCTCACGTTTGATTGGCACGGGCAGTGGCGGTTTCAGCTCTTCCTCTTCAGGACCACCGCCGCCGGCAGCTTCATCACTATCAGAGCTCGTTCGCTTGCGCTTTTTGCTGTCCTCCGCTGCGTTGGGATCTGCCTCCTTTTTACGCTTCCCGCCTTCCTTGGGCGAGGCTGGCGCCGGAAAGCTAAACTCATCCTCTGAGGGTTGGGCAGATGCTGCATTGTTGCCCTTGTTCCCTTTACCACCCTTGCCTTTGCCCTTGCTGCTACGCAGATTTTTGCGGGGCTCCAGCTCCGCGGGGGTGGCGCTGTTCCGGCTTCTCTTGCCGCGACCTTTGCCTCCAGGTTCTGGAGAATCTGTAAACCTGAAAACAAAAATCAATTAATATCTTAGTATTTTGAATTGAATTTTGAATTTTAATTGAACAAGGACAATTATTTCGTAAAGTAACACAGAAGACTTTGAAGAGTAAGGCAATTCTAAAAATTAAAAAGTGATTTTTTAACTAAATAGGTATTATTTACTACATTATGAAATTCACTAATTGTGTGCAATTTATAATACAAATATATTTTCATGGATTAATTTCAAATTTATTCTTTAATGAAATATAAAAAGCATTCTAATTAAATCAAAAGAAAACTAAAGCAATATTTTAGCTTTCTAGTTGTGTATTTGTGGTAAAAAATTTGGAGTGTAGTAATTTAATATTACTGCAAGTATAATTTGCAAGCACTAAAAAACTTCAAATTTTTCCGCAACATTAATTTTTGCCAAGAAAAGTCTGCAAAACTGAGAGTTCCACAAAGACGCATTACTCTAGTATTGCAACTAAAATGCACCTTTATAATGTGTCGTTATTTTTGTTAAACTTCAGTAAGAGTCCCCAAAGTTGTTGAGCTAATGAACAAGAAAACGTTATTATAAAAAATTGGGGACTGGTGAAATAACCAGCCCAGTTTCTCCTCCCTCCCTAATAGCAATACTAACCTAGGTGCTGACCATTGATTTGTATGTTTGGCACAATCTAGCAGGGTACCCACGTAAGTTTTACCACGCCACGTCACATTCACAACCAAAACTCCTAAAAGAAAATACAAATTTATTAGTTTTGGACACATTAAAAGATTTCCTAAAAAGAAAATGTGATTAAAGCAAAGTATTCTATTCATAAAAGATAAATTGACCCCCCCAACGATTGAATGAATTAATGTGAGAGAATGTATTTATACAACTTTGGGGACCAGTCAAATTTACAGTCCCCTTTCCACTCTGCTATAAAACACATTGTATGCTTGATATGCATATTTAGTTTCTTGTTTATTTTTTCAGGCTATCTTGTTTAAATGTCAAGAATCATAAGCAAATACAATGATGGTGTGTATTCAAGACAGCAAACAACATAATAGCATATTCACAGAAACTCTAGTGGCAAAAAGCACAGAAATTTGAAGGGGAAGAAAGGGTTGTTGGTTTATGCTAAAAGGCTGAAAAAGAGATTATGTTTGATGTTTTAGCGATAATTATGCTGTTCTTATATAAATTTTGCTGTTATGAATGCACACCTTGAATATGATATGATCAAGACACATTTAAAGCATGACAGATTTGTCACAGGACTTCCTTGTTTTTTTTCTTAAACTAATACAATGGGCGTTGGTCAGGGTATGTAGGGATAGTTTATTGGATGATAAATTATCTTTCCTTAATTTACTAGATGTGAAAGGTTTGGAGCCTTCTATTTGCATGAATTTACCTCAGTTAGCAAGGCACTAACATGAAACAATTGGGAAATGTCTTAAGGAAGATTTAAATAATTCTCAATTAACCTACCCCTTAATCCCTGGTTTAGTAAGTTGAAATAGTTATCCACTGCGCAAACCATGATTTGCACAGAGGTGTACAATGTGCAGAGCAAAAATATTTGCATACATTTTACACCATAATGATTTCTATAAAATTTTGATTGAATAATAAAAACAAGAATAGTTATTTATCGCATCATATAATAGACTGCTTTCCGCGGATAGTAAAATGAAAATTTTTAAGATTAACAAGTTTTGTTAGCCCTCGGGGCCAACTAAAATTATATGGATTCTAAGATTTTTATTTTATTATTCGTGGATAATAGTCCATAATACTATAAGAAACGTGATCTTTCGGTATAGCTCAGAACTGGATCTAATCGGTTATTAGTCGATTTCGAAGCAATACTGGAAACGCCATTAAATGATGAATATAATTGAATCATGCATTTTTGTGTAAAATTGTTGAATACTAGACCAGAGTGCACTAACTCGCAATGTTATCTTGTTGAATCTACTTAATGGGGGAGCCAGGTCCGTGCCAAAATATCTCAGAAACATGGTCAGATATTCTGCTATTTGAATTATTTGCTGTTTATGAACAATTAAAGGCAATTCACCCTTAAACAGTTTTCGGATCATGGAAAGAAAACGAAGTTGCCGGATTCATCGTATTTTCACAGTAGCTTTTGAAGGGTTATTTTAGGTTAGGTTAGGTTAAGTAAATGTTAATTTTTGTCCCGCAGGGTTAGAAAATATGCCCCGCAGGGGCTAGAAATAGGAGAAAGACTACTGTGAAAAAACGACGAAACCGGAAACTTCGTTTTCTTTTCATGATCCCAGTTTTCTTTTCATAGATAAATTTCAATTAGTAAATTAAGTTGAAGAAAATTTTTGAAAGGTTTTGAGGTACTGCATTGTCATTTTTTTAGTGACAAACGGTCATTGACGGGAAACGCATAGAAATATCCTAATAAAATAGTAGCTGCGCCACTAGAAGTAATCAAAACACACAATCAATACATGGTTTAAGTTGCTTCATAAATAGCCATGTTTATTGTGATGCATTATAAGTACGTACAAAATTATAACTAGCAATATATAAAATTTAAACAGGGATACGCCACTCAAAGAAAAACTTCCCTTTTATTATTGTCATGTTTGTACCATCCAATCAAGATTTAATAAAAAGACCCAGAGATTTTTAGGCAACGCATAGGATACTGTTTATAAAACTTTGGGTACCAGTATAATTTACAGTTAAATGTTTCCTTTCTCCTAATTAAAATAATATACAAGTAAGATACAAGTATATTTGTATATAAATAAATAAAGATAAAAAGAGTGTTAGTATTTTATCAACATTAAAACAATGCAGTATGTTTCACCCAGGATCTAAGTGATAACACTCTGAAAAATAAAATATTTTTTCTAATAATCATGGAATATTTCCTCCTTTAAACTTGATTAGGTAATACTTAATCATTTCTTTGAAAATTTAAATAAAGACAAAATTTGATTAATATTCATTATGGAAAAATCCCTTTTGAATACTAGGAATCAAAATTTCGATGAGGTCCATATTCAATTCATGGAAGTATTCCTTTGAAGAATTTTATATCCTCTACTTTGGACCATAAAAGATTTTATTGCATTTTGATTTAACTTTAGCACTGCAAAGCATACACACACACTCACATATATATTATATACTCACTCTAATAAAAACATACAAAATAGTTTATGAATTTGCTTCATAATATATTTTTTTACAAGGATGGCAACTTTCAAAGCACATAAATCCTGTCATTATATTGAGTAGCTGCGCTGTTAAATTGGTTTCAATAAAATGAAAAAAATCTACAGATTAAAGACGGAAATAAATGCTTATAATAAAAGCTTCGCTCTTTAAAAAGAAAAAAAATTGTTGGATTAGAATAAATAAAAGTGTAAGTAATGTTTACTTTAAGTAAAGCAATAATAAAGTTTATAAAATACAACAATATAATTATAAAGTATGGTGTGGTTCTTTCACCAGTATATAAACTAGGCAGGCGGGGAGGGGATATTGGAATATAAAATAAAACAGATACCCAAAGTTTTAAAACAGGCTCTCATTTGTTGGATACTTTTATAGATCCCTAATAAAATTTTAAAGCGAAGTGATTTGTATGAGAAGAAAAAATAGTCTTCATTATATTAAGAAAGAACAAAATGTTTCTCTTTTTCTCCTGTTCACCTACCTATCAACCATATTCCTGGTTTCAATGGTGTGTGTTTATATAGTTGTGTTTGAGAAAATTTGTGTTAATTCAGGTTTGTGGTTTACTTACAAAATAAATCATATTTTAGCACTGCACACAAGTAGCGCAACAATTACAAGATAATGCAAATTTTTTTACTCTTATAATATAGTAACAGGATATGTGAGTATGTGCACCGAGGGATCTTCCTGACAACTGAACCGATATGGTTCTCCTTTACAATGTAGCTTCTCAGAGGACCTAGGCAGGTTTATAACTATTTTGGGGGAGGGTACCACCACCCTCCCAAGAGAAAACGCCAAAAATCATGTTCTACGATTATTTAAAGCTACCATGAATTCGCTGTCATAAAGCTACCCACAGAATTCCTTCAATTCCATCTTTAAAGCTATTTAACAGCTTTACCAAACAAAAAACAGCTTTCTAGCGGCTGCAAAGCTTTGAATTAATAAAAACTGATCCTGCAATTTTTTCTATTTGCAATAAATAGCGGTGGAATAAGAAAAGAGTTTATAACAAAGAAAAATTTAGAACTAAAACCACGTGTAAAAGTGGCAAAAATGTTTAGAATAGTAATAAAATATACAATTTTTAGGAGACAGTATTAGTTGTTCAATCAGATAATTGAGTCAGTCATGATAAAAATATCAAAGGAAAATAAGGTACCTGCCTAATCATCTATATTTATCTATGGTACTAGCCAATTTATTAGTGCATCAACCCTTCCTTTAGAACTACCTTCTCTTTCTATATTTGTGCTAGGATAACCCCCTTTTTATTTTTCTACCCCTTTCTTATTTATCCCCTTTACTCTTCTCCTTTTACCATAAATGTGCGAAATTGCAAGGAATGTGCAGAATAAATTTCGCAGAAAAAATTTAGCAGAAACTCAATAATTGATCAAGTGATCTATGTTATGTTGTGTTAAGTTTACTGAAGTGGTTTACGTATAGGAATGAGATACTAGCATTAAAGCGGAAAGTTGATTGAATCAGCTCTGTGTCCGGATATTTTAAAGTAGCTATAAGACCCGCATTTTTAACAGAATTACATATTTATGACAGGTGTCCTACTTAAAAAATAACTCAATGGTAAGAACAAAGTAAAAAAGTTATAAAAAATGCTTTCCAAATACTAAATGGTTTTACAGAATTATCTAAGGCTAAATCTCCCTTCCCTATGAGCTATAGTTTCTCCAACTAAATGCATTTTCAAGGTATTCCCACAAAACTGCTAGTTAATAAAACAGCAATCAATCTTCCATTAGTCATAATCTTTTAAAGTCAGAATTTCATAACTGAAAATTTGAAGGAAGATCTAATTTATCACATTTTGTCCTATTCCTGGAACCACCAAAACAAAATGTATTGCTGTTATGAAAACATTTTATGGTTTATTTGTATAAACAAAGCATCTGCAGTGCCTATGGGTATAGAAAAAAACTTTGAGAACATTTAATAAATATAAAAATATTAAGAGGTATTCATGTCCTATTTTAATTAGCGCAGCTAATCTATATATTTTGTCCTCCTCGTTTAATTCTAAATAATCTTTTTTATTGTTATCTATAATACAAAGTAGAACGATGTCTGTCTGTCTGTTTGTAGTGAAGGATCTCGCTAACCGCTGAACCAATCGGGTTCTCCTTTACAGGGTAGCTTCTCATAGATCCCGGGAAGGTTTATAACTATTTTCAAGGAGGGTGGGACATCCGAAACCTCCCCAAAAAATGAAAATAGCCCCTCCCCAAATTTTTTTTTTCTTTTTATAGCTTAAATTAAAATAGTTGGGTCGACTACCCCCCCCAAAAAAAAAAAAAAATTTCCCCCCCAAATTTAAATCTAAAATACGAAAAATTTGTTTGATTAAACCTCTTGGGGCGAAGCCGCTAGTATATAATAAGTTATAACTGACATTAAAATTAACACATTTTACGTAACATATTAACGCTAGTTTAATGATTTTAAAACTTTAGTCTCATGTTTATACAATTTAAAATTAAATTGGTAATTGAGATATGTTTTGGACATAATTATCCTTGGTTTCACATGAAATAACACCAAACAATTTTCCTTTAATTTTCGCAAAATCGCAACTATGTACTTAACCTAGGCTTGCAAAGTATTTTTTGCACTGATGTTGAGTATTTCTGCTGTTGTTTATCAACTTGTTCATTCTTCAATATGTTAAAAAGAGTAGGAACATAAAATTGCACTTTTTAACTTGTTGAAATGCTAAAAATTCCAAATAATTAGGACATTTATTTTAGTAATAAGATTTAGAAAAATCAACGCTAAAATTAGCATATCACATTCACAATTGTGCAAACCAAAGAAAGTATTCTATTTGTGTGCAAAACGTCTCTCCTTATTTTGAAATATTTCATTTTAGACTGGTTGAATTCACTTTTTATAAGAAAATAAATGTAATGATTTTTTTTTCATTTAAACCCTTTACTTTAAGAGAATTGATGTATTATTTTAAGAATTAATCCAAAAGCTATTATTCTAGCTGTACAAATTTGCGCACTATCTTAATTTCAATTAAGATAAGGCCACAGGGAAAAAGGAATACGATAAAGGACGATAATTTTATCTTCTCAACAGTTCTTAAGTGCATAAATCTTTCTTTAATGGCTGATAATCAAACCGCCAGTGCCCTTGCCTTCCTTGGATTAAGACCAAATTGGGAGAAATTTGGCTTTTTATTAAGTCACCAAAGTTGTATAATTACGTTTTCTTATTCTTTGGGTTCTTTATTTATTGTTCACTAATTTGAGTGTCAAGACATTTCAACCACTAATTTTAATCTACAGAAAGAATAATTTTGCATATTAACATTGGGAATATACATCAATTTATCGGTCATTGTCTTATCCCTTTAGATCCCTGACCATAATTTATCCTATCTTACAATGTTTTTTGGTTAAATAAGGATGTGAAATATTAAAGTTTATGATAAAAGCCCTTTTTTCCAGAAATAGTTCAGTGCAGTATTTCTATAATTACGCCTTTAATAGTAAGTGTGTCCTTTTTAAACATCCTTTATTTTAATTAATTTTACCAGATCTACATCAAGATTATGATTCTTAGATATCACAAGTCCTGTCGCTTTGATGAGTGTTATCATCCTAGTTCTTATTTTAATATCTATCCTATTTTATTTTAAGTCCATTCTCCCTGACTTGTACATTAATAAATAACCTATCTTTATTTTGTTTTTAGAGTTAAGTGTTTTTTCTGTCTACTAAATTCCAGGGATCTAAAGGGATAAATTTATTTACATCCCCAATGTTGATTAACACTTACAATCAGTTGTTGAAACATTTAGACGCTCTACTTTATGAACCAACCAATCAAAATTCCGTAAATTCAGTATAAGTCCCCAAAGTTGTAAGCCAACAAATGAAAATAAATTATAAAAATTTTGGAGACTAGTGCAATAAAACAGCCCGATGTCCCCAATGACAAAATTCACTCTGCTGCAGAAAGGGAAAGGAAGGTTGCGGGTAAAATCTGTAAAAGTGTGCGTTTTAAGGCTTAAAAATAGTAGTTGAAAGATAATATTCACTAAATATGTGTATTTCTTATTGAAAAGAACTATAGACAACAATTTTTTAAAATTTTTTATCGTTCTACTGCTGTTTTTAACTTGAAACACAAAACATTTACGAATTTTACCCGCAACCTACCTTTCCCTTTATTTACATCCCCAATGTTGATACATAAAATCAACCCTTACATTTGGACGCTCTACTTTATGAACCAACCAATCAAAATTCAGTAAAAGTCCCCAAACTTGTTAAGCTAATAAATAAAAATACATTACAATACTTTGAGGACTAGTACAATAAAACAGCCCAATGTCCTCTCCCTCTCTGACAAAATAAACTCTGTTGCAAAAATTGTTTTAACTTTCTGCTTTTCATTTAATAACATAAAGATCTCTTGCTAAACTATTGTTTTCTTCTTTCTTTGAAGATTAGTAAAAAAAGTAAAAAATATCAATATCATTTCATTGAATAATAAAGTTGACATAAGTATAGGCATCGCTAAGTGGTTAAAAATGATTTTTCGGGGACTTTTTTCTTTACTAAAAACACATAATCATTGGTCCATAATTTAAAAGTTATTGAGAAATGCCTTCTTTCCCCTTTATATATTATTTTATCATTAGAAAAGTATTTCCAAAAGAAAAGAAATTATATCTTTATCTTTTATTAAACGATAAAAGTAATACTTACATCTTTAATACAATTACATAAATGATTTCTATATATTAAAAAAACATTTCTTTTTCTAAAGAAAAGTATATTTAGAGAATCATAAATAAACTTTTCTCTTTGTTAAAAAGTTAAAAGAAAGTGAAGCTACCTCAGGGAGGGAGGAGACAATGGCAATTAAATTAGTCTAGTAACAATTTCTCATCCCAGCCTCCTAAGTAGGATATTTTAATATACAAATTAGGGTGGAAGATTGAATTATCGTCCATGTTCCACTCCCTGATTTTCCTTAGCTCAACATTTTGACAATTTTTCACCTCACTGCTTTCAGTTTAATGTCACAAAATGTAAAATATTTCACCAAGTTTCCATATACAGCAAGTAGGTTAATATTAACATCCCCCCCCCCCCTAACACACCCAAAAATACCAATCATCTTCATTTATTTTAGTTCATGAGAGTTTTGCAAAGATATTCCTTGGCTATCCTATTATATAAAAAGTAGTAAGGTTTTTTTCTGAAGCTTAAGATCTTAATAAATAATGAACTGATTAGGTTCTCTATTTTAGGTAAGCTTCACATGGGTCCCGTGATGGTTCATGGCTATTTCATATTGAAATTTAAGTCTTCGGATGGTTTCAAGCTATTTTTATAGACTTTTTTCTCCCCCTTTCATACAGAGCCCCCTAGATACTAGGGCCGCTAGTTGCTTTATTAAAGAAGTTAATATTTAACAACAATAAAAATAAAACTGTGTGTGTGTGTGTAATGGATGGGTGGGAAGCAGTGGTCAAACTGCAAAAACAAGATTGTGCGAATTTTTCTAAAATCAAAGCTTGCCCCTCTGCATCTTATCTAAACCTAAATAACTCTTTTTAAACATTTACACACTGAAAACAAATAATCTAGCAGGCAAATGAAATGTTGATATTATTTATTATTAATTTAATTTATCTAGACAAATTCTCGAATAGTTTTCATACATATCAGCTTAAAAATGCTATTAATATTTAAACATACAAAAATATTTGTACATTTTAACCAGGATTGAAAGGGACGTGCCTTGGATTGAAAGTTTTATTATGCTTTAGTGATATTACTCATGGATCTCAAGGGATACGACAATGGCCGTTAAATTCAAAGATTATACACAAATTTACCCTTTACCTAGATTATAATTAGTGGTTTAAACATTTAAGACACTCAACGTGATGAACAAACCAATTAAAATTCAATTAAAGTCCCTAAAGTTGTTGAGTCAATGAAATAGAAAATGTTATCATAAAACTTTGGGAACTTGTTTAATAAAAAGCCCAATGTCCCCTCCCTCCTTGAATGCTACTCCATTTAAAATCAATTTCTTAAAGGCAATTGATTTAACGACCTATCCCCCCAGTACCTGGACCTTATGTGCTATTTACTTGCATGATTGGAATATTTGTAGAAGTTTGAGTTGACATGCGCATTTATCTGCCTGAGTAACAAATACCTATACACAGCTTTTTACAAACATTCATCCAGAGTTTTTTTAGTCACATTTTCCCCAAATTCTTTGAAATTCTAGAGGTGATAAGATGTTTGTTTGTATGTAAAATATAGATACTCTACAAGTGAAGGTTGATGTGTCTTTAAAAACACGTTTATGTCACGTTTTCTATAATACAACAGGAGAAATAGAGAGAGGGGCTGTTTTATAAAAACGTTTTCTTAATCGTTGGCTTAACAATTTTAGGGACTTCAGTGAATTTTGATTAGTTGATTCAATAAGTTGAGTGTTCAAACGTTTTAACCACTAATTTTAACTTACATAAGGGGTAATTTTGTATATGATCATTGTGGATGTACTTCAATTTATCGGCCATTGTCTTATCCCTTTAGATACCTGAGTATGATTTAGAACTCCTTTTTTGTAAGCTAAAATAGTAAACTTGTGTAAAAATACGTATTTCAAAACTAAGTATTCCATTCTACATATTTGCCATGTTCAATATCTGAAAATTTATGTGTTTAATATTAAAATTTGCAAGGGAGATAAATTTTATTGCCGAATTGGCGAATATTATTTGCAAGTTACTGCAAATAGAGTATGTGGGGGCTCCCTCTGCAGACTAATATTTCACAGGGAGGGAGTGGACAATAAGCTGTTTATTACAATAGTCCCCAAAGTTTTATCTTTCGTTGGCTTAACAACTTTGGGTACTTATATTTAATTTTTATTGATTTATCAAGTGAAGTGTCCAAATGTTTCAACTACTAATTATAATCTACAGAAGAGGTAATTTTGTGTATCATCATTGGTGATGTACATAAATTTATCGGCCATTGTCTTATCTCTGATACCTTTCATTATTTGAACAAGGAAGATTATTTTACAAGAAGCGCAGCAATAACAAGCCATTGTTTTCATGAAAAAAGAACAGTTAATCATCTTATGAAATTTTTTTTAAAAATCAGATTATTGCCCTTCCCTTTATTTTACCGCGGGATATGAAGTAATTGGGAAGGGGAAAAGAGAATGTACTGAGACGATTTTAAACAATAAAGACAGACACACAGACTTAGGTCTCTTTTATAGTAGCTGCGCTACTAAAATAGATGAGTATTCATTTTAATTCCAGAAAAGAAATTGAGGGTAAATACAAATACATTTTTTTTTGCATCGATTTCTCTCTGGGACAGGGGATAGGTATTCACAAAAATGTACACAAACATTACTTGATTAAAATTCAGGGATCTTAAAGGATAAGACAATGACCAATAGATTAAAATTAGTAGGTAGTTGAAACGAATGGACAATCATATTAATTAACTAACCAATCAAAATTCAGTAAAAGTCCTCAAAGTAATAAAGCCAACGAATAGAAAAAGTTAATGTAAAACTTTGGGGAAAAGTGTAACAAACAGCCCAATGACCCCTTCCTTCCTTTTCAAATTACTGTCTCCTGTCTGCTATAGTTTTCCTTATTCTTGTTTTTGTAAAATACAAAAATAAACTGTAATTGTTACTAATAAAAAAATTATTCAGTATAGAAAATTAGTTTTTTTTAACAAGCAAAAAAGGTTTTTTTAGATAAAAAATCTCTCCTGTCCTCTTACCCATTATTTGGCAAAAATGCATTCTCTTTATTTTCAGGAAGGAAGGGAAGAATCAACAGTTACTATTCCCATAAACTATATAGAAAATAAATGATTTTGGGAGGGTAGACAGGTATCTAAAGGGGGATAAGACAAAATTATCCCTTCTTAAGATTACAAATAGTAGTTAAAACATTTTGACACTCAACAAGATAAACCAACTAATATAAATTCAAAGAAAGTCCTCAAAGTTGGTAAGCCAACGAATAAGAACATTATTATAAAACTCTGGAGACTAATGTAATAACTAGACCAATAATCTCTTCCTCCCTGGGGGTAGAGCTTAAACTATCGTCCATTATCCAATCCCTTTATACCTGTTTTATTTTGCCAAGTCAACTTTTTACCAGATTTTTGCATTCTCAACACAACTGCAAAAATCTTGGGAGCTTGTTAATTTTCAAACAAGATTTTTATTTAAATTTTATACATTATTTGTTGGCTTTTTTGTGTAATTTAATGAATGGCTAAAAAGTATATATTCTCATGTACGATAGGAAGTTTTAATGAAAGCTTTTTGTAAAAGTCACATTAAACCAATTTATGTTGGCTGAAAATATTGAAATGTACATCAATTTCAGTTCCAGTGACCACTCCCTCCCATTGTCCAAACAATGATATACTTTATCTCAAGAAGAACCTAACGGCGGGAAGGGATAATCTTTCTGAAGAAAAATATTTTCTCTTCTACCTTTTTAACTAATCAAAAATAATATTAAAAATAAACTGTTATTTGATTATCAGAAAATATAAGACACAATGTTTTTTCTTTGGGATAAATCATGCCTCTCGCGTGGAGAGAAGGCACATTTGACCCGATTTATATGGCAGTTGACTTATGTGCATTTATCTTATACCAACTTTTAGCTTTATACACACAAGGACAACTATTTCCATTAAAGGCGCAGCAGCATACA
Source organism: Acartia tonsa (assembly GCF_053477335.1). Taxonomy (NCBI): domain Eukaryota; kingdom Metazoa; phylum Arthropoda; class Copepoda; order Calanoida; family Acartiidae; genus Acartia; species Acartia tonsa. The sequence continues at coordinate 48,892,251 of NC_137261.1, read as the reverse complement.
ATAATAGTTATTTATCGCATCGCATAATAGACAGCTTTCCATTACATTATATTATTTCTATGATTTTTATTTTATTATTCGTAGAAAAATTCGTGAAAATTGTCTGCAATACGATGCTATACATGATTTTTCAGACAAATATAACTTTATTAAATTGTATATAAAATGATTTATTCCGTTGAAAAATGTATCAAATAATACCTTTTCGAAAAAAAAACATCTGCCTTTTTAAAATATTTAATCAAGGATTAAGCAGTGTCCATAAGCAGCGAAGTACAAATAAATAATTAAGCCTTCTATCTATAATGCCAACCAAGAAAAAAATAGGCCGATGCATGAGAAGATTTAAGCAATCAATAAGACATTTTAGATAGATAAAATAGACTTTGTTTGATATAGGGGGATTGGGGTGGTCAGTCTAAGTTAACTCCATATTCAAGGCCAAGTGGGGCGAGGGCAGCGGTTGATAGAGGGGACAGAAATTGTATCTCTAAATATTTTCCAACCCAAACATACGGTAGCATGACTTTAGGGCCCAAATAAAATCAGCGTTGCCAAAAAATGTTATTAAAATATTTTTATCAAGAAAGAATTTGTGTTAATTATAGAGAGATAAGATGTTAATATGTTATTCAGAAGATAATTTTCATCTACTTCAAATCGTAATTCAAGGGTCAATTAAGCACAAAATTAATTTAAATGGAATTGCGGTTGGCAGCCCTGTTGGCTGTGAATGACCAGGCCGGCGGCGAATATATTCAGCACCGCATATCTTTGTTTTAAATCTAATATTCACTGATACAACATGACAGTTAAATTATCAACCTTATCTTAACTTTATGGGGTCTAGTATCCATTCTTTTGGTAGTGATCCCCCCCCCCCCCCGCCCTGTATATTTGATGTATATAGGATTTGTCCGTGAGTCCGGCTATGGGGGTACGTAAATTTAAGATTATTTAAACTGCAGGCACGACTATGTGTTAATTTCTTTTAGAGTTTTTTTCTGTATATTACTGTTTTCACTAATTCTTTTTTTAAATTCAGCGGGGCGAAAGTGGGGAAGGAGCGTTTTAAAGGTGCCCCAAAATGAATATGATGAATCATGCCTAATTGTGCACCTAGCATACAATTTAGTAAATACAACATTTTGCTATGTTTAAAGTTTAAGCAATATTTAAATAACATGAAATTACAGATGGAAAATAACAGTTGTTATCTATGCTTTTTATTTTATTTTCGCAAAACTTTTCCTTAAATGTGTGTCAAAATTTAGAAGTTTAAACAAAATAAGGGGAAGGATATTAAAGAATTATAAAAAAGTTAACTTCACAAAACAAAAATTCCCTCTTTTTCTTTTGTTAAGTACATTCCAATTCAATTTTTTTTTAAAGTTATAAAATCAAATCTTCAAATTAAAATGGAATGATGCAAATATTTTATTTCTATTTTAACACTTTGTGATATTTTATGCGAATTTCGTGCAATCAAAATTCATTTTAGAAATGAATAAATAATCTGCAAAATATTGGATTCATATTTTCGGTTTATTTATGGATGATCTTTTCTTTAGGTAAAAGTTTTCTGTTTTAAAAGTAAGTTTATGTTTTAAAAGTAAGAAATTAAAGTGGTTAGTTCCTTAAAAACAATGTTAAAAATGAAACGACAATAAGCAAATAATAAAAAGATAATTTTCTGTTTTCAATTTAACATTGTTAAAAATAGTTTTCTTATGATTAATACAATTTTAACTCAGTCAACAAATGAGCATTAATGTTTTTTGGAATCTTTAATTTCCCCCTTATACATGATATGATGATTCTATGTATATTATAAATCTATTGTGGCTACATTGTCCTAGTAAAGAATTCAGATCCACAATTTCATTTATATCTTTTTACAAACTATTCTTGGGCAGAAGGAACATGATTTATATTTTCTGTGTCAGTATTGTGTGTGTGTGTGTGTAGCCAGAAGTATAAGATTTAGCAATCATATTTCACTGGGCACTCCACTACTATGCTACAGGAATATGTCAACTCAAGAAAAACTACTTTGACTCCGAATTTAAACTAACAATTGTGAATGCTATAATTTTCTATTGTTGACAATTACAGCATGCTATTGTAGAAAGAAAACAAAAAATAGTTTTGCTTTGGATGTACAATCCATGTAGTACATATTTATCAGATTTTAGACTATGTAGTTCAAACATATCAAAACATGAATAATTATGTCTAAAAAGAAGTGAATCTTTAAAAGAAAGAATGCTTGGGATAAATTGAAAATAAACAACTATAAAACTATGAAGAAAAGCAGCACCCAAACGAGAGAAAGGGCAACAAAAAGAGGCTTAAGTGTACTCTATTTTATATCTATTGTAACAGATTAATATACAGTATAAACTGATCAAACACACAAAAAAACTAGGCAAATAAATGAAAGTTGGTAGGGGTACTATCTTCATATATTAAACTACAATTCATTAATCAGTCCTATTTTAATTGATTTAGTGCCCTGAGAAATATTTTTTATCATGAATTTAATTATTTTTATAAGCAATCGTCAAGTAGCCAAGCAATAACATTATAACAACAGTTTTGAATTTAAGTAACAAATAAGTTTTATTAAAAATTATTAAACAAAAGGATTTTTATTAGGTAACAAAATTTAATTTTATAATCATTTTACATTAATCTTACAATTTATATAGTAGATACGCTTCTAAAATGTCTTTGATCTCTAATAAGTTTTCTAAAAATGAAAAGCTTATAACCAGATATCTATCTATCTATTATTTGTTCTAAATATAATGTTGGAAAGCTAAATCTACTTTTATCCATCCTGCAGTATTTTGCTCTCTTAATATTGCCACGGATCAAGGAAACAGTTATATTTATTTATTGCATCGTATTATAGACAACTTTCTACGGATATTAAATGGAAATTTTTCAGATTAAAACCAGTTTATGTTAGCCCATGCCCTTTTGCACCTATGGGCTTACAAAACTGGTATATATCTTATGATTTTTATTTTAATATTAGTTGAAATTTGTCTGTTATACATATTTTCAGTATGGCTGAGAACTGGTTCCAATCTAGCGGATATTAAACAGTTTCCAAGTCTTACTGGAAAAGGTTTATAAAAAGTCCAATTATTAAAAAGACAATGATTGTCATTCAAATACAATAAAATCCTTTTTAAAATTCCTTTTATTCCTGGCTAATGTTGACTAGGAGAATTCTCCCAACTTTAGCTACAATTATCATATAAAATTCTCTTTATTCCTGGTTAATATTCACAAGGAGAATTCTCCCAACTTTAGCTACAATTATCATATAAAATTCTCTTTATTCCTGGTTAATATTCACAAGGAGAATTCTCCCAACTTTAGCTACAATTATCATATAAAATTCTCTTTATTCCTGGTTAATATTCACAAGGAGAATTCTCCCAACTTTAGCTACAATTATTATATAAAATTCTCTTTATTCCTGGTTAATGTTCACAAGGAGAATTCTCCCAACTTTAGCTACAATTATTATATAAAATTCTCTTTATTCCTGATTAATGTTCACAAGGAGAATTCTCCCAACTTTAGCTACAATTATTATATAAAATTCTCTTTATTCCTGGGTAATGTTCACAAGGAGAATTCTCCCAACTTTAGCTACAATTATTATATAAAATTCTCTTTATTCCTGATTAATGTTCACAAGGAGAATTCTCCCAACTTTAGCTACAATTATTATATAAAATTCTCTTTATTCCTGGCTAATGTTGACAAGGAGGATTCTCCCAACTTTAGCTACAATTATTATATAAAATTCTCTTTATTCCTGGTTAATGTTCACAAGGAGAATTCTCCCAACTTTAGCTACAATTATTATATAAAATTCTCTTTATTCCTGATTAATGTTCACAAGGAGAATTCTCCCAACTTTAGCTACAATTATTATATAAAATTCTCTTTATTCCTGGTTAATGTTCACAAGGAGAATTCTCCCAACTTTAGCTACAATTATTATATAAAATTGTTCTTCTCATATTTTCCATTTTCTCTCCAAAATATTTAATATTAAACTTGTGCCTTTTATTTGATCTGTCTTGAAGTAGAAATTTCTTATTTGTTAAAATATATTCTTGTATAAAAGTAACATGAGCTGTGTATGTCTGTCTGTCCAGAAGGATCTCGTTAACCGCTGAACCGATATGGTTTTCCTTTATGTGTAGCTTCCTAAGAACTTTTATAACTTTTTTGGGGGTGGTAACCTCCAAAGAGAAATTGAAAATGGACAGAGGTCGATCCCTACCCCCCTTCAAGTGGGGCCTCTAGGGGCGTAGCCGCTGGTATATTACATACAAACTATTTCATTTTAGAGGGTCTCTGACCTAATTTTTAATTAAAACCAATAAAATTTGTTTAAATTGGCATGGTTTGAACTGAAAAGCCTGCAATTAAAATTGAAACACTAGTGCTAATATGTAAATGTGGGAGAGGGTGTTCTTACCATGTCAATAACTTAAAACAATAGCCATTCTCACTTTAGCATTTTGCAATACAGGAATAGGTCAATAGTAATCAATTATTTATACTCACAGAATTTTTTTAGGTGATGATCTTAGTATGGCTACTAAAAACCATGAATCATCAAAAAAAGGGTTAAAATTGTGCTATTTAATACTAATTGGCGAGACTATGGCAACACTATTACAGTGTGCGGTTAGCATAAATGCAGGCAAACTAGAGAATAGGAGATAGTTCAATGCAAGATTAATATTTAAGACAAAAGATATCTAATAACATTCCATCTTAAAAGTAGTTTTTAGGATATTATCTTTTTCATATAACAGAAAGAGCCATTTTCAATTAATGCCAAATTTGAAATATATAGTGCTAAATTTAAGTCAGTATTGAACTTCTTTAATATATGCAGTACAGCCGACATTAACAGAAACTCACTAATAGTCATAAAAGCAATTTTATTTTTAGTAGCGAAGCTACTCAATAATTCAAAATGTCCGTCCGTAAAGTAATTTTGTCCGACTTCTATTCAAGATATACGGCTGAAATTTCTTCTCAACACTCCCCATATTATTCTTATCATATTTCACAATAAAAATATTTTTAAAAAAACGAGTTGAAAAAAAAATCAAAGTTGAAATGAAATATATTGATTTATCTCCAGGGTAGATAGAAAGATAGTAAGATAATGGTAGAAATTTTACAATAGTTGGGCAGATATAAGCTTCAATCAACCCCTTTACACAATCATAGATATATATAATATCCTACCTATTTATGGGTCTTTTAAACCAATCTTAGATATACATATCCTACCTATTAATGGGTCTTTCTAATTCATATCTAATTGGTGAAAAGTCTTAGGATTTTTAGGTTTTTTTTAAGATTTTTGTAGTAATATTAGGTTATGTAAAAATGAAGTATTTTTATGTCTGGCGCATTTTTTTCTTTTACTAAATATGTTCTGCTGCCCAACTATTGAAAGTAAAGGAAATGAGAAATAAACTTTGTTGCATTCAATCAATTTATTGATTCGCAGGGATACAGTGATAGACCAATAGATGATAATTTAATCTTTCTATGTTATTTTGTTTAATAACCCTTTTCCAATTTGAATAATTTTTAGATTGAATTATCTATCCTTCAAGTCTACTAGAGGCTAAAATCCACAAAAACGTGGAATATAAGTAGGTATTTTAATCGATTTAAACCATGTGATGATAAGAGTGAAAAGGTTTTAAACTTTAAGATACTTTGTAATGAAAATGCTTTCCTTTAAGGCATAATAATATTTTATTTATTTAATATATACTGTAAAGTAACTTTATGTTAAATTCAATTTAAACATAATAAATAGCATATATGGATAAATGCAAAAAAAACTTGGAAAGGAGATTTATAATCAGAGATTTTTATCATATGATGTTTGTGTGAAAATATTGTCTCTTTGCCTTTTTATAATATCAGGGAAAGAGGTTTCAAGGAGTTATAAAAATGTAAGAATAACTAAAATACACAAAAGTTGTAAAATTTAAATTTGCGAATATATGGCTCAATCATTGCAAAAAAATCTTTTTCATCCCTCATATTTGCTTCACTTTTACTTAACCCCATCCTTTATCAAATACTCCCCCTTTAAGTCAGTCGCTTCCACCGCATATATTTGCATTCAAATACTAGTTGTAAAATGCATCTGGTTTCGGGCATAAAGGGTTGAGTTTCAAAAAGTTAAAGGATTTTTGGTGGTTTTTTACAGATTTTACGAGTTTAGCAACTTAACAAAGAGCTACACCACCTTCCCTTAGATGCTAGGGACGCAGCAGCTAGTACTATAAGGGATTAAACACTTTCTTAGGCTAAACTCAGACAATTTCTTTGTATTTTTCTAAAATTTTTAATAGCCCATTCCTTTATTCCGTATCTAAGCTCATTTTAGTAAAAGGGCATGTTTTCTTATGTTAACTGCAAGTTTCAAAACAAAGTTTCACTCAAGCCAAACAATTTTAGAGGCAATATTTTTCTTTAAAAATATATATTGTAAACTTGCGATTTTAATTATGTAAATTATCCAATGTAAATATTGGTAGTTTTTGTGTTTCTGTCCAAAAAAGGTATAGATGTAGGTTATAAAAAGTGAATTATAAACCAGGGATCTAAAGGGATAAGACAATGGCCGATAAATTGATGGACATCCGCAACAATGATACCAAAATTACCCCTTTTCTTTAAAATTTGTGGTTGAAACGTTTGAAACTTTGAACACTCAACTTAAATTCAGAAGTTCATAAATTTTGGGGACTAGTGTAATAAACAGCCCATTGTCCCCACTTTCCCTCTTTAAAAAAAACAAAAACCGTGAATGAAAACATTAAAAACTGTATTATATAAAAAGGAAAAGCAATAAATAGTCCCTTCTCAAATATCAAAACAATATCAAGTATTGAATTTTATTATTATACAATATTTATGTTTTAATTCTTTGAAACAATATAATTTTTAAGTTAAACATTTTATTCCATTGTTATAGGGATAAGACAATAAATAATTTAATGTTCATTAAGATAAATTAAATTACCCCTTCTGCTGTATAAATTACTGGTTGAAAAGTTAAGGCACTGTTTATCATTTACTTATTTCCAACTTATATTGAATATAATTGGTTGGTTCATTTAGTTCCAAACGTTGGCGTTATCCTCTTAGAAATTTTTTTTTCAATTTTTTACCCCCCCTCCCCCCCCCCCCCCGACTACCGACGAACAACTATTTTAGGTTAGGTTAGGTTTTAGGCTAGGGAGCCGAGCGCTGCGGCTAGGCAGGCAAGGGGGCCGAGCGCTGCGGCTAGGCAGGCAAGGGGGCCGAGCGCTGCGGCTAGGCAGGCTAGGGAGCCGAGCGCTGCGGCCAGAGTTCATAGTTAGCTGTCGGGGGGGGGGGGGGGGGGGGTACTCAAATTTTCAATATTGAAAAAAAAATTTCTAAGTTGATAATACCCAAACGTTTTAACCAGTATTTGTAATCTACATAAGGGGTATTTTTGTGTTTCAGCATTGGGGATTTACATCAATTTATAGGCCATTGTCTTATTCCTTTAAATCCCTCCAATAAAAAAAAGTTAATTTAAGTTTTGGGTTTGCTGTTGGTCAAATACCTAGCGGTTATAGGGATCTTATTGGACATACCTGTATCAGTTTCATGCCAGACAATGCCATCCAGGTTGACAGGTGTCCCTGGTTCACACGGGCCCAGAATCTCGGGTTCGGTTACCGTACTCGCGTCCGTCACCGTACCAACATCAACCTTAATAAGAAATATATTTGTTAAATGCCTGTAATACGATGCTATACATGATTTTTCAGAATGGATGAGAACCAGTTCTAATCCTGCGGATATTAATCGGGTTCTAAGAAATACTGGAAAATGTCTTTAAATAAAAGAAGAATGTCTAGGTATCTGTTCTAGGTATTATTATAATCTAGGTTAATTCTTAACATAAAGGCTGGAGGGCGCAGTTGCTAGTGTATAAAAATAAAAAGAGGAAAGGAAATAAAACCTATCTTTATTGTACTTTCTCAACATCATTATACACAAACTGTGGTAGTTTATGTGTGTGTGTGTGTATGTGTGTGTGTGTGTGTGTGTGAGTGTGTATTAATGTAAAGGCTAGAAATTGAGAGTGGAGTATTTGTGTTGATGATCCAATATGTTACACATAATTTAGGATGCTACCCCCATCACAGGGACAGGCATGCGTAATCTTCAAACAATCCTTATTTAAAAGTAACATGATTTCTGTGTATCTGTCTTTCTGTACCGAAAGATCGAACCGATATGGTTTTCCTTTACAGTGTAGCTTCTTATAGGTTCTGGTAACGTTTATAGCTGTTTTGGGGGAGGGCACTTCAATCCTCCCAAGAAAAATTAACTACTTGTCCTGATTATAGTAGATGGATGTATATATGTGTGTGTGTCCTGTAATATCAATCTCATAAACAGCTTGACCGATTGTTTCTTAATTTTCAGGAAAAGTTAATATTGGTCATTGACAGGTAACAGGCATTTGAGGGGAAAGGGCAATACTTCTTTATAAGTATAATAATATTCTGTATTTATTGGTATATTGTGCTATCAATATTTCTTTATAAGTAGAGTCCCTGTCCTATACAGTCTCTCTCTGTATTGGTATATTGTGCTATCAATCTTTAACCCTGTTAAGATACCATACTATTCATACAAAATGGAATAAGATCATTTTGGCTATTCAAACATAAGTTATTCCCCTAACTTCCCCAAATTAAAATAGCCTAAAACCAGACCATAGCTAAGTCGTTAAAGATATCTTACTGATCACGCACCTAAATGAGACTAATTTAGTTCATGTGTTAAAATTCTTTTATGTGTGGATTAATAAAATAATAATAACAAAACCTTCTACTACAGTTAGGGAGTTGAATCCATTTTTATAGAAGCAGAAATATAATCTATGATTATGGTTTGGACCCTCTAAAACTGTAATTTACCTTTCCACTTTCCCCTCTCTTGGTGAAGATATCTTCAACAAGAGAGACAAAAGTGGAATCTTATATTTCAAAAATCGTATCGGCGTTGAAGATATCTTCACCAAGAGAGGGGAAAGTGGAATCTTACATTTCAAAAATCGTATCGGCGTTGAAGATATCTTCACCAAGAGAGGGGAAAGTAGAAAGGTAGATTACAGTTTTAGAGGGTCCAAACCATAATCATAGATTATATTTCTGCTTCTATAAAAATGGATTCAACTCCCTAACTGTACTATGTGTGTGTGTGTGTGTGTGTGTGTGTGTGTGTGTGTGTATGTGTGTGTGTGTGTGTGTGTGTGTGTGAGTGTATGTGTATGTGTACATTGCACCAATTAAGAATTATGTTTCTTTTGTGTGTATGTAATATTATATTTTAAAACAAGGATGAAAACATCCATAGCAAGTTATAAATTACTAGCGGCTTCGCCCCTAGCCTCTAGGGGCTTTGCCCCAAGAGGTTTGATCAACCTATTTTTGTGTTATTTACATTTTTTTTTAATTTTTGGGGGGGGATTTTTTTTTTTGTGGGGGGGGGCTGAGTCGTCCCCCCGTTTGTAATTTTATTTCTAAAAAGAATTTTTTTGGGGGGTTGGGGGTGTCACACCCCCCAAGAAAATAGCTTAAAACCATCACAGGACCAGTTGGTATATTTCCTGAAGAGTAGAGCCCAATCGGTTCAGTGGTTAATGAGATCATAAGCTTCAGACAGACAGACATCGGTTTACTTTGTATTATAGATATGTACTTCTTTCCAAAGTTATTAAAACACGTTTTCTCATTTGTTGACATCAAAACTGTGGATCTTTTTTATAAAATCTTGATTGGATGGTCCAAACTTTTCCCAAGTTTTATCAACAACATAAGGGGCAATCTTTTGGAACATAATTGGGGATGTAAATCAATTTATCGTCCATTGTATTATCCCTGATAACTTTATTGAAAGGTATGTAGTGACGTAAAGACCATAATTATGGAGTAGCTGCGCTTCTCATAACATTACACACTTGTGTATATTTTATTACTGTATTAATTTAATTGATTTCATCAGAATAATCAGTTAAATTCAACTGATATTTCACGATTTAAATCTAATGAAATCATGCTATTTATCGTCTTAGCGGTTGCGCCATTAGCATCTAGAGGCACTATATTCAAGGGTGGCAAGAAATAGGCCAAAAATTATCCCAAGGCTTAAATAAAAAAATATAATATTTTAAAACCACCCCAGGGCCTATATAAAACTTCCCTGAAAAGTAGTTATTGATTACTTAAGCTTTAGACATAAAAAAAAATTACTACTTCATATTATAGGATATTTCTAGCTTTTAATAAAACCTAACTAAACTGCTTTATCAACAGTTTATTTGTTTCCCCCACTTAATACTTGTTTTTGTTTTTAATATCACAATAAAATTATCCCCTTCACAACAAACACACACACACACACACACAAACACACACACATACCAGGGATCTAAAGGGATAAGACAATGATTAATCATGATAAACAAAATTAACCCCTCTAAATTTTTTTCATTAATGATAAAGTAGAAAAACAACAGTACTAGAATTATTTAAGGTCCAATGTCCCCTCCCTCCCTCTCTACACACACACACACACACAAACTCTATAAACACAATTTACCTTTTTTCTTTCTTTCTTAGAAGAAGTCTAAATCAGCGTGTTACAGAATGATAAAATAGCTAAGAAGGAGCTTCAAAAATACAAAAATATTCTGTCGGACACACACACATTTATCTTTAAATAATAGATTTACTTCTAAATTTAGAAAATCAACCCTATAATTAAAGTACGTCCGCATGTCCGTATTTTACAACGAAAAGAACTTTATCTAACAAGTTAAAATACTTTTTAATATAGGTATAATTTTTATTTACTAACAATTTTTCTTCTCCGATTTAAATAACTTAAGATAATCTTTTTGCAAGCTTTTTGGCCCTACTATTATATTGTGAGAGGGAAAAATAAATTCGTTTACACAAATAAAAAGAAAGAGGTATAACTTAAGTGAGTGAGAAAGAAATACAGGGGACGGAAAAGAGTTTAAGATCTAAAAATGTTTATCAAAATCTGCAAAAAGATTTTTTTAGCAATAAGGAAATTGGTTAAAACTGTGAATGATTAACGTACTTCGTAAACAAAAACAGTTTTAGTTTTACAAACGAATTAAATATCTGTACTATTTTTAAAATGTTGGTTGTTTTGACTGAGCCCTATTTTATAATTGAATGTTGGGTTATGAGAGTGGAAATAAACAGCTTCCTGTTAGCCCCCCCTCCCCCACTCTCAGATTATAAAGTGTACAAATTCAATGTGAACCAGTTATGACCCCAACGTGTTATTTTTTATTACTTCTGTATTTTGTCCTTAACATATTTGTGTGTGTATGCCATTAAAGATCTCGTAAATGGCAAGACAATATTTTTACAATTCTCTGGAAACTAGGATAATAAAAAATAAACGTGTGATGGGGTAAACTTCCTCCCCGCCTCATGGGGCGAAGCCACTTCAGCAATAAAAATGAAAGGTATATCACCATGAAATTGCAGCTTAGCCACCCCGAAATAGTTTCAAGCATTACAAAGTTAAAACTTTGTACTTCTTTTTACAGGGGAGAAGAAATATTTATTCTCCATTATCACATCCCTGTATTTATGAAAAGCTGGCTAATTATCTCATCATACACTTATAATCCAATGCACTTTCTTCATTGGATAAATGGATTGGTGAATTAAAAATAACTTATACTTTAACAAATAGTCCAACAAAGGCATACAGAAAAAATTTGAAAGAGCGCTAACTATGACCAAATTATTATTTGCACATTATGTTTTTAAAAATTTTAAATTTTCTCTCCTACCCCTTTGAAAATCATCTACCTGCCCCTTCAACCCTGAGTTTTCTTTTGACTTCGCGTCATTAAATTGATAAAAATCTGTGAAGCTCTTTTATTACTTGTTTTATGGATTTAATAGAAACAGCATAAGGAATGAGAAAAGAGGGGGAGAACGAGATAAAAAGTAGCAACTCAATAAGAAATCTAATCCGTTCTTCTTAACACTAAAAAATACGTTGGTATGTTCTTTTTGAAATAAATACTAAACTTGATTCTTACAAATTTACTTTTTAAAATAACTAATCAAACGCATCAATGCACATATTTGCCCTTGTTCAAACTGAAAGCTTATATTTAAGATTTTATCTCTTGTTAAAAAAGGGCAGATGTGCAGTGTTTTATCGCTTCAACATGTTGCACTTAAATTAGGCTATGGCCAGTTTTTTTTTTAAAGCAGTTAGGCTACTCTTAAATATGTGTCAGTTGGAATGCTCGAACGACAGCGTCCAAAATAAAGCATCAGAGTGTTGCACCTATATTTTGATTAAGAAGAACATAAACATTAAGTTTATTAATATTTTCCATTAAATTAAATCATTAAGATTTTTAAACTATAACTAATGGATATATTTTTATTTGTTTAATATACATAAATATTACATTTAATCTAAATTACTTTTCTAGGTAGTAGGTATTTTATTTCAAATATAAAAAAACTAGAATATTTTACGATATTTTTATTACAGTACTGAATTAAATTCTTTGTAAAAAACAACAACGACAGCAATTTCAATTTTATAAAAGTCCATTAGTTAAGCAACGGGAATCATTTAGATATTATTGGAATTTCTTTATTAATAACCATTTCAGCAATAAAAGTGGAAAAACAACCAACTATTTTTGCCATAAATAATGACAGTTTTTATTGAATGTCCTTCGCCCCTTGCACCTAGGAGATCTGTATTTGGAGGGGGGGGGGAGGGGGAAGAGACAGAAGAACGATATTTAGAATCAGTGCATCATAGACGAACAGACTGACAGAAAATACATAATATAGCTACGCTTCCCTATTTGTAAAAAAAAACTTATTGCAACAGTTAAAAGTTTGAGTCCTATATTGATGACAAAGTTGTTCAGAAGAGTTGGCACCAGAAAAAATGCAGAGTTTGGGGGGGGGGGGGGGAGGTATGAGAGGGCAAATAAGAACACCCTCTACCTCTCAACTATGAAAAACTTTAAGAGAAGGTTAGAGAGAGAGGGGGGGGGGGTATTTGAGAGGCCCCGCCGCGAAGAAACTCTTAATCTTGAGCAAGGCTTTTTTGCTAATTCATTTATAAAAGTTTTACCACATCATAGAATAGAAAGAAATAAACAGCGATTTTTTAAAAAAGTAATGTTTGTGTGTATGCATTGGTTTTAAAATCCAAGAAATTAATGTTAGAAATTAATGATTAAAATTTCAGAATGTCTGTCTCTGTCCCCAATTGACAAATTGAAAACAGTGCAAGATTTTTCCAAGATTTTTTTGTCTTCTTTTTTATTTATTTTAACAGACTAAATATGTTCATTAGTTGACAAGAATGACAATGTCTCAATGAAGCGAAGTAATCCTATCAAATAAAATAGTTCCTTCTTTAGTTTTTCCGTCATAATCTTGCAATCTGATTGTTTTCTCAATTTTTGGGAAGCTTCATATAGGTCCCGGGTTGATTTTAGACCATTATATTTTAAAATTTAAGTTCTCAGATGATCTTAGATTCTTAATTACTGCCCTCCTGACCTAGGGGCGCAGTCTCTACCTAGTTATTTAGAAATCGACATATGTGTAAATTTTTGAAATTTATTTGACTATATTTAAAGAGTAGCTACGGTACTAAAAAAAAACTCTAAAGAAACTCCAATCTAAAATCAATTAATTTATGTTATCGGACAAAAAAGCATGAAAAATATGTTTTTATCAATAGAAACACTCAGCTAGGCGGCCTATTATTTTTAAATCATCTATATAGACATTTAAGTTTTAAAATATTTTAATGGATTTTTAATATATGGATTTGGTATTTTTATTTGTAAAATCTAATGTTACCAAAAGAATATGTATGTATGTTCAATAAAATCTCGTATACAGCCGTTTCAAATTGGTCAATGGCGGGTTTTGGGCTATTAGAAAAAAATATAAGTGGGGGTGGGGGATGCTAGTATTAAACCCATTACCTAACTCCTATCTACTTCTGTGGACAAGATCCAAGAAAAATACTGGTTCCATATTGATAGAATCCAATATTTGAGACAAAATATATGTATTGTCCTAATTTAAATGTTTGTTCTATTAAGCAAACAAATGATCTTACTCCTAAGACACATACATATAATCTTAAAATAAATTGAATAAATTCATGAAATATTTGTATTATGTCATACCCACAATTTTTAGAAAGTCAAGAAAAATCTATTTTACATTAAAAAATCACAAAATGTAACGATTATCTTTATGTTAAAAGTGCAATATGCTGTCATAGTTATTAATGAAAGAAAAAGATAATTGTATTTTTAAAACACGATAGGTAGGTATGTGATGACTCATATATCTTTTGTTTAATGACACAAAAATGATAATACGTTACTTATAGCATCGTATTATAGACGGTTATTAAAATGAAAAATTATAAGATTAATTCTATGACTTCTATTTAAAATTCAAGGAAATTTTTTCGTAATACAATGCTATGAATGATTTTTCAATATGAGAACCGGTTCTGATCTAGCGGATATTATTCGGTTTCGAATCCATTCTGGAAAAAATATTAAAATCCTTGAATATATCACCATGTTTCTAGACCTACTGCCCATAATTTGTCCGGAAACAATATTACACAAACAAGGATAGAAATTTGTTTAGCAGTGCAGCTGTACTGTATTTATTTAAAAATTGAAACCAGCTATTAATAAATATATGTAGAATATACATGGTTTTTATAACAGGGGAAAATTGCCGTCATCATGGATAATTGTAAAAATACATCCATTATTTAATTGAGTTCTAATTTTTTTAATTAGCTGGAAAGGATCTATGTAGAAAACCTCCAAGGACATGCTCATGATTTTAATTGGGTGGACGTCCAAGCTTTTTATTTTGATGAGAGTAAAATGAGAGGTTTCAAAGGTTTTTTTTTGGGGGGGGGGGGTATTTCTTACAATTTTGATTGGGGTAAAAGTTTAAGGGAGAAAAACACCACTTTACCCCCACCCTTGGACGTATTTGCTGGTCAACTCTACAACAAAAACTTTTTTCACAGTTAAAAATGTATTTGTTTTTGTTTAAAGTTTTAACTGTACAAGATTTAATGCATAATAAATGAAATAGAGATAGATGTGAATAACAAACTTGAAAGCAAATTCTCCAAAATAAAGAGAATATGTGTGCAATGAAGAAATTGCCAAGACTTAGGTATAAGAGTTGTTTATCTATCGTATTATAAACAGCTTTCCGCGGATATTAAACTAAACATTTAAATATTAATACAAGTTTTGTTGTACCAGAGGGGCGAAAGGCCCATGCTAACAAAACTGGTTTAAATTTTATTATTTTTATTTTAATATTCGTGGAAAATTATCTGGAATACGAGGCTATACATGATTTTTCATTATGGCTGAGAACCTGTGCTAATCCAGCGGATATCATTTGGTTTCAAAGCCATACTGGAAATGTTTAATTTGCTGTAATTGTTATAATTGTTATAAATAATGAAGATCGTACAATATTAGAAAAATATTATGTTGCTAAACTAAAAAAATGAAAAATCATAAAATATCTTTTTTTCCGAGTCTCATATTCCTCCCAACCCAGGCTACTTTATATCTATTAATATACATACAACAACATAGAATAGCATAAGATGCATCAAATCTAATTAAAATCGCGTAAACGGCCATGCATTATGATAAATTAATTATAATTAAGTTTTTTTATTGTTTGGCTTAACAACTTTGGGGACTTTTATTGAATTTTATTGGTTGGTTCATAAAGTTGAGTGTCCAAACGTTTCAACCACTAATTGTAAACTGCAGAAAGGGAAATTTTTTGTATCATCATTGGGGATGTACAAAAATTAATCGGCCATTGTTTTATCCTTTAAGATCTAATATGCACCTACTTAATTCTAGAGTTTATATTTGATTGGCAGAGATCCAAAATTATAATTTCAAATAGATAATCATTACAAATAATAATCTAGTTATATCAAAATTAAATTTCTATATCAATCATATGCTTAACTGGAGGCTAAGTCCCTATATCTAGGTTCTTGATATTCAGAGAATAGAGAAGGGCAAAAAAATAGCCTTAAACCATCCTGGGACATGAATCCAAAAAATGAAGAATGGGTTTAGTAGTTTTTGAAAAAAAAACCTTACTACTTTATATGACAGGATAACAAAGCTCTAAAGCATTTAGCATTAACATATTACCAAAAAGTTCATTTCAGTATTTTTATTAAAATCTTGCCAAAATGTTTATTTGTTTGAATTAAAGAACATGTGCGTTTTAAAAACAGCTTCAATTAAAAGCTTACAATATATATTAACAAACAGAATCAAATTAAACATTTAGATTCTGAGGGAGGGGACATTGGAATGAAAATTTTACTGATTTCTAAAGTTTATAAGTTAACACCTTCTCGTAAAATTTTTTGTGTTTTTAAAAAAACAATAATCTTATTTTGTTTATCAATTTATTTTCAATTGTCTTATCTCTGAGTTTTTGCTACAATGTGCTATAAGCTATTTGTGTGTGTGTGTATTTGTATACCCAATCTTATTTTATCAGCCATTACGTTAAAAAGTCAAAGAAGTAATCTCTCTCTCTCTAAATCTCTATTTTTCTCTCCCTTTCCTCTTTTTCCAAATTTCTCAGCCCCCTCGCCACCAACTTTTTTTCCGTTGAGCTGGAAAGAACATTTTTCTTGTAGAAACTGATTTCCCTCCCCCCCCCCCCTCTTTATCTTTACCCCCAATCGTGTATCAACCCCCCCCCCTCTTTTTATCTGTTTTCTTTCTTTGTCCTCCCCACTCTTTCAGTCTAGTTTTCAAAAGTATTTTTTCTAATTTTTGGCGCATTTATTATTTACAAAAACTTAAATCTTTCTGTTTTAATCGATCTAAGATTCAATCGATCTTAATTAAGTATTATTTATTTATATTTTAATTTAAACCCTCCTAAGTATTCTTTTACATTATTAGGTAGGTATTTATTAAAATTACCTGTACAAAAAAAAGATTTCGGTATTTAGTTTTTTAGATAAAGTTTTAATTTTGTACATAGGTATTCCTTTTAAACTAAAATTAAATTGGTATACCTAAATTATCTGTGATTTTCTTTATAAAAATCTACTAAAAAATTGGAAAACATTGAAAAGATTGTTTAAAAACTATTGTACTGTAGTCTCATTTCCATAATTTAAACACCTTTTTCTCCCACAACCTAGCTACACGAGTCCAAAGACTTTTTATACATACGCCTAGCAGAATCACAAAAATACTTTTTGTCATTTTTTCAGTAGCGAAGCTATGATATAATTACCGACAGTCTGTACGTTTAAATCATGATTTTTATGTATTCCGCAGGGATTTAAAGGGATAAGACAATGGCCGATGAATTGATGTACATCCCCAATGATGATACACAAAATTACCCCTTCTGTAGATTAGAATTAGTGGTTGAGACGTTTGGAAACTCAACTAAATGAACTAATCAATAAAAATTCAACAAAGTCTCCAATGTTGTTAAGCCAACGAGTAAGAAAACGTTATTCTAAAACTTGGGGACTAGCGTAATTTACAGCCTTATGTCCCGTCCCTCCCTGTATATTACTGTTCTTCTCTCTTTTGTTTCATTGCATATTTTCTTTATTCTTTTTTTCAAAGCTTCTCTGCTATTCGACATATTTGTTCTAGTTCTACACGAAGTATGTTTCTTAGAGACCTTAGTTAGACCTAGCATAAAAAGTGTATTATTTCTAATATCAATACTTCTTTGTTACAAGTTTTTTGCCGTTTTTGCTTCACATTAAAACATGTATGAAGCAATAAAAATATGTTGAAATAAATTGTTGAAGCATATATTAATGATTAGACCAAAGTATTTTGTTTTAATGAAAATAAAAAGGTTTTTTTTCAAATTTCTCTACATTTAATTTAGACCGCAGAATTTCTATCTTTTTTTCTGCTTCTGTATCGAAAAAACAAGAACGAAAATGACTAAAAGTAGTGCAGCAATAAAAAAAATAGCAAACTTTGGCGTTATCCTCTCAGAATTTTTTTTTCTTCAATTTTTTTCAATTTTGTACCCCCCCCCCCCCCTCCCACCCCCCGACTACCGACGAACAACTATTTCAGGTTAGGTTAGGTTTTAGGCTAGGGAGCCGAGCGCTGCGGCTAGGCAGGCAAGGGGGCCGAGCGCTGCAGCAAGGCAGGCAAGGGAGCCGAGCGATGCGGCTAGGCAGGCTAGGGAGCCGAGCGCTGCGGCCAGAGTTCATAGTTCACTGTCGGGGGGGGGGGGGGGGGGGGTACTCAAATTTTCAATATTGAAAAAAAAATTTCTAAGAGGATAATACCCAAACTTTAATGTAATATAGATAGGTTTAGTTTTTTAAAGTCTCCGAATAAACAGACAGACAATATCCAAATATAGAGTAGCTGCGCTACTAATCACACAAAAACACACAGACACATATAAATTTTTGGCCTAGGTATCAAATTATCGGTGAGAATTGATTTATAGCCGTTTTTCATTCAATACCTACTGCAAATATATATTATACATATATACGGCTTAATTTTAGTCTTCAACGAATTTTATACCTTAATAAATCATAAATTAATAATTGTCTTTTCATTTTTATTGGATTCTAAATTACATTATTTAGTTCTTTCAAATATATTTAATTGAATTAGTTTCTTTAATTAAGTATTGTAAGTAAAAAATAAAGTGTATATTTAAATTTTTACAAGGATTTTAATTTTACAAATCAACCCTTCCGTAGTGGTTAAGGTCTAGTGAATTATAAAGCGCAGCCACTCTACAAGTAAGTTAATGACGGTTTATCTTACGACAATGGTATCTTTCTTGATTATCAAGAATCTTAAGGGGTAAGACATTGGAAGATAAATTGATACACATCCCCAATGCTAATATACCCAAAGTTTGAGACATCGGAAAGATAAAGTGCGTATAAAACTTTGGGTAACACAGTTATGATTGTTGAATATTTTATCAGAAAAAAATAATAAAAATATTTTTCATCAAGACCTTTTGAATGAGTTTCTTTTCCTCTCTTTTTCTTGTTTTGAGTTGAACTAATCTATATATACCTCTAGTCTATGATCTCACATTGAAAACATGCCGTTTCCTCTCTCCCCACATTCCCACCTCCCCTCCTTAAATTGTGTCGTAAAATTCAAAGGATTTATTTGCCCTTTTAGCACGTCTGTCTTTTTATCTGTCTGTGACTTTGTATTTGTATGTGTATCTCTATTCAATCTGGATCAATACATTTAATTTGTAAAGCTGTTTTCTAAATCATGTGCAGCAATCGATATATTATTACTTGGAAATTACACCAGATTTCCATGTACTCTGTTAAATTAATACTCACAGCTGGCTAAAATAACGATACCCACTTCCTGCCATTCCCTTACCTTCTACTGGATGAACTAACTGACCAATAAATGAAGTATTAATAAGCTAAATTGGCACACTTTCCCCTGTCAATATATCCACGTATATTTTATATCCATTTGTTCAACTTTATGTTATATTACAACTTACATTAAAACCTAGGTTCATAGATTAATTTTTTTTGCAAGTACCTACTTATATTTTATTTCTTGTTATCGCTTCGCTAAGTACTTATTATAGTTTGCAGTCCTTCTTATTCCTACTCAAGAGTTTAAAACTTGATTATTTGTTGTTTAGATAAGCGTTGGATTTTTAATGGGATTAGTCATTCAACACGCAAAGCAAAGCTGTCTTTCAGGGATAAAGGGATGTATGAATAGTCGTGAGAAACCAGGGATCTAAAGGGATAAGACAATTGCCGATAAATTGATTAACTTCTCCAGTGATAAGACACCAAATTTAAATACCCTTTCTGTAGATAATAATAAGTGGTTTTAACGTTTGAATACCCATCTTAATAAATCAGCCAAAAGCTAAGTCCCCAAAGGTGATAAGTCAATGAATAAGAAAATATTACTTTAAAACTTTGGGGACTAGTTTAATAAACATCCCATTGTTCTCTCTCTCTCTGTGTATATAAATAGCTGTGATAAACTGCAATTTTAATCAATATAATTAATTAATAGTTGTGTTTCCATTTTTGGTTTTCTAAAGACAAAAAACTGATTTTAGGGGGGAATGGGTGATTTAAAAGCTATTCTTGGTGACTTATTATACAAACATTACATAATATTAAACAATTAAAATCGCTGAATATATTCTTCTTTTATATATATATATATATCACTTGAGCCCTGATGATGTTATGTATGTTGTATTTTTAAACTTGGGTTAAGAGGGGATTTATGTTAAATATACATACATAAATATTCTATCTATATTACTTACATTTTAAATTTCTACAAATTTTAGATTTACACTTCGAATTTAAATAGAAGCTTTTTTTATTTAATTTTAGCTTTTTTTGCATTGAAAGCATTGATTTCGAACTATGCACAATCACATAATTGATCATTTTAGAACATAGCAATTCTTAACTTAGCTTTCTTTGAATGTTGCTATCCTTGTTCTTAACATTCTAGATATTAAATGACTATTATTTATATTTTATGTTATTAATATTTGAAAAAGAATCGATAAATTGATAGATTTTTTGTTATCATTAAGATTTATTGTTTTTTAAAACCATGGTAATAAAACAAGAATAAATATGTCAATAAGTGGCATTAGTTCACAACCTATGGACGAAAAAAAGAGTAAAAATGGTAATAAATATAGTAAGAGTATTGGCAATACCTAAGAATGATAAAGGGGGGGGGGGGCGAAAGTGACACTTTTTGTAACCAAAACTAAAAGTCAACAAAGGAACTCAACTAAAAAAAGAGTTACAGGTCTGATATTTTGCATGGCAGTTGCTTAATAGGGGTACAATATGGAACTGTGAAGAAACGGCGGCGCAACCGCCAAAAAACGCCGTTTCCCGCCGAAACTTTTTTGCCTTTTCTCGGCGGTTTTCGTCGGTTTCGCCGCCGTTTTTTCACAGTTCCATATTGTACCCCTATAAAGCAACTGCCATGCAAAATGTCAGACCTGTAACTCTTTTTTTAGTCGAGTTCCTTTGACTTTTAGTTTTGGTTTCAAAAAGTGTCACTTTCGCCCCCCCCCCCCCCCCCTTTAGACATACAGACAGACCCTAACTATTAGGTAGTAGGACTACAAATAATCCTTAATTACCGCCCCTACCATAACCATTATATTAAATTACCTAAACAAAGATTTATTTTTACAACCCTCCCCCCTCCCTCCCCTTATATGGATTGCGGGCATAACAAAGCGTTTGTAAATAAATTTAATTAACATGGTTTGTCAGCGGGGATATGGAAGCCCTCCCCTATCCTCCCTCCTCCTATAATATTTATTGCTAGTTTTATTATACCTAAACCCCGGCCCTTTCCTCTTTTCATATGTTAAAAATACTACTTAAATAAATAGACTAATATTGAAATTATAGTTCTAACAAGGATGACAACATCCATAAGCAGCGAAGCACAAAATTTCGTGGATGGGACTGACGGTCATTGTTGTTTTCTTTAAATATCGGGAAATTTAATTTTGATATCTTTAACTGAAAAAATTTTGAAAATCGATTAATAAACACCAAAGATATGGGGGAAAATGTAAGAAATATAAAAATAGCCAAAAACCTGCAAAAAGGCAGTCTGACCGTCATTGTTGTTTTCTTCAAACGATGGGAAATTTAATTTTGATATCTTTAACTGAAAAAAGTTTGAAAATCGGACCATAAACACCAAAGATATGGGGGTAAATGTAAAAAATATAAAAATAGCCAAAAACCTGCAAAAAGGCAGTCTGACCGTCATTGTTGGTTCTCCAAACGACGGAAAATTTAATTTTGATGTGTCTAACTGAAAAAACTTTGAAAATCGGACCATAAACACCAAAGATAAGAGGAAAAATGTGGAAAATAGAAAAATAGCCTAAAACCTGGTAAAAAGCCGTCCGACCGCCATTGATGTTTTATAGTTAGTTTTGCTCCTTAATGATGGGAATGTTGTCAAAAAATTTCAGCTTTCTATCTTTTATAGGAGCTGAGTAAATCCCATTTCCCCCATAGCGTTACGGACTGACGGACTGACGGACTGACGGACTGACGGACGGACGGACAAAGTGAATTATAGAGTAGCTTCGCTACTAAAAACATTAATAAGTGTATAATTTTCTCGAAGTGAAATTATATTTATGAATTTTTGGACCATTTTTGGTGTAATAACCTTGAATTTTCTATTTTATAATGCAGTGAATATAGCTACTTGTTTATTAAGGTTATATCTTAACACACACACACACACACTTACTTAAATTCATCTATTTAGGACATTATTTAGATATCAGATTTGCATGATACATAATGTTAGGTAATAGGTCACTAATATGCAATTCAAGCAATATATTCATTTCACATCATTCTTTGCTTATTTTAATGTGACTAGGCTTGGTATTAGTCCAGTTTATGATAGGTCTAACTCCTCCAACAAATAATCCTTGATTATGAAGTAGTTAGAAAATAAAAAAAACCTTACCTTGAGTTTTTGACTTGTAAGCATTTGTAAGGAATTCGAAGACAATGGATTGTAGCTTGTATGTGCTGGGTTATACGAGTCTGTATAGCCCTGCGGACCTTTGTTATTGCAAATTCCATTCATATCAGTCACAGCCATGTTGTTATAATCAGATTTACCGCCGCCGTTCGCCGTTGATCCGGCGGGAGAACCGGCGGCGTGCGGAGAGCGCGGGCTTGATTCGCCCGACGCAGACGAGGGCGGACAGCTGTCGCCGCCGCTGCTAGAAGCACTACTTGAGACCGGAGCACTTGAGCCGCTGCTTGAGCTATTGTTGTACACATTTAGGCCGCCGAGATTAGGGCCGTTGACACCGTTATTTGTGGCGGCGCCACTTTGGGAAGCATTGGATGATTTCATGTCACTTTTTGTATCACTACCGCCGACAGAATCACCGTTTAACGACTTTGATTTTCCACTAATATTATTACCGGCCATACCGCCGCCGCCACTAATATCGGCCTTAACTATTTCCTGGCGACCGGACTTGGTCCGTTTGATTTTCATTTTGAGTCCCTCGGA
The DNA here is from genome assembly GCF_053477335.1 of Acartia tonsa. Taxonomy (NCBI): domain Eukaryota; kingdom Metazoa; phylum Arthropoda; class Copepoda; order Calanoida; family Acartiidae; genus Acartia; species Acartia tonsa. The sequence continues at coordinate 48,868,919 of NC_137261.1, read as the reverse complement.
GTTGGCGTCTGTTCCGCCGCTCCCCGGCGCAGAGCTCATTTTCGGCGGGTTCTGTCCGCCACTGGAGGCCACCGATGAGACGATCGGTGAACCGGGAAGTGAGGAGGCGAGAATTCTTGGTCCAACGGCTGCACCTAAAAATATTTTTATTTACAGAGGAAAAAAATTACTCTTTAAGGTAGAAGACGTCCTAGTATTTATACTTTTCATTTTACTAAGCAGTTTAATTCATTATACATGATAAATCATTACAAAGTTTTATCATTTCTTTTATGGATAACCTTAATTATTTAATAATAATGGAGTATAAAGAGTCTGTGAATACGTGAAATCTACAAATCTGCGTTCTCCTTTTTTTCAAGGTAAGTACCTACCTAAATAAAAGTTCAAAAGTTCAAAATTTATGTAAATCCCCAATGGTGACACACAAAATTCTCTCTTCTGTAGATTACAATTATTGGTTGAAACATTTAAACACTCAACCTAATGAATTAACAATTCAAAATTCTTTAAAAGTCCCCAAAGTTGTTAAGGCAACGAATAAGAAAACGTTATCAAAAACTTTAGGAACTAGTGTAATGAACATTCCATTGTCCCCTTCCATACTGAGTACCGCAGCAACTTACCTGGAGTTGTATGATGTTGGGACACTGGCATTCTACTACTGTTCACTGGAGAAGCTGTTTGTTGTCGGCCCCCACCTGACCCAGCTGTTCGAGGCGTACCTGAACTTGTGTGTAGGGGAAGAGACGGCCTGCAAGTTCATGGATGTTTTATATAATAATAATTGAGGACTACAGCGGTTAAGTAATTAAGGCGTGAGCTCAAAAGTCCCCCCACGTCTTACTGTTATTTATTTGTCCGAAGCTTAAGATTTCATAACTATTGAACAAATCAAGTTCTCCATTTTAGGGAAGCCTCATATGGGTCTTGGGATGGTTTTAGACTATTTATCATTTATATCTAAGTCTTGGGATGGTTTTATACATATCTTTTCTCGACATCTTTTCCCTTCGAATACAGAGCCCCCAGAGGCTAACAGCGCTAGTATACAATTTAATCTATATTATAAAACATCCATTCCTAGAGTTAATATTATTATTTCTTGACGTATTATTAGCTATTTCCCCTCCACCTCCACTGGAGGGTTTGTCCATCTCAGAGTTCCTGCAGGCAGGTTACCAGTTCAGAGACGTAAAGAAAATCCTAACATTCAAAATAAAAACCCCCTTCGCAAATTTTCGCTCTAGTTATTAGGATGTTTGTTTATGTTTTTTTCTTGATTTTCAGGTATACTAATACAAGTATCACTTTGTCTTACCCTTGGGGGTTATCCAAGGGTATACTCCAGTGGATACTCCTAGGTAGTAACCCTATTAGACCACACCTAATCTAACCTATCCTAAAGGTGATTGTCTAAAATTAATACTAAGTCCCTAAAATTTCAAAAGGGTTCGGGTTGAAAAATGTTTATTGATGATAAATGGGAAGGACTGCTTATAATATGGGGGGGGGGGGGGGGGAGGGTATTTTACCCTGAACTGGGAAGCTACCATTCCTGATATCCTCGTCGAGGTCTGAGATCAGTTTGCTCACATCAACCTGATATAAAAAGATATTCGTTAAATAATGAAAAAAATGCCTTATAAGCAGCGGTAGAGAAAAAGTATAATTTTTCTGTAATTTTTAAAGTTTTTTTTATAATTAGGAAATATTTTAAGTACCTAGTACCTTAGTATCTAGTTAATACCCCAAAAAATGTAAAAAAAAAAATTGTGACCTAATATTTTGGCAACTCTGATAGTTTATTAGATAAAGTTGGCAACTCCGTGCAAGATTTACAGTGATAGTTGGGCCATTATACAAATAAATGTCTCTCCTCATAACCATTTCTTTAACTGCTTGTCCCACCTCCCTCTCTTCCTATCTAACTTTCCCTTTCTCCCCCCCCCCCCCCAAAGTTTGTAGTTCTTGTAAATCTGTGTAAAATTATTATTGAATTATTCAGAAAGTTTAATAGCATCTACACACACAAACAAACACCCATACAGAAAAACATACACCAACACACATAAGAAAAAGAAAGAGGATTTGTTCATGAGCAGAGACTATTATTTTAAAAACAAATGTATGAATTTCGTAGATTTATATTGCCTTATAATCTTCTCCAAATAAGTTTAATTTTTATCTTCTTGAATTCTATCTATTTATATTATTCCAGTATGGCTTCAAACCCGATTAATATCCACTGGATTAGAACCAGTTCTCAGTGATACTGAAAACCCATGTATAGCATCGTATTACAGACAATTTTCCACAAATATTAAAATGAAAATTATACGATTAATATCAATTTTGTTAACCCGGGCCTTCGGCTCCTCTGGACTAAAAAATGGTTTTGATTTTAAACTTTTTCATTTTAATATCAGAAGAAAGCTGTCTATAATACGATGCAATGATTATTCTTTCATGTCTATAAATAAGATTAATCTATAACTAGAATCTGTATTCATATTTGTTTTCACAAAAAATTGTCTGTGTTTGATAAGGATTTAGTAAAAAACTTGAATATTTTGAATACATTTACACATTTTATTTCGACTGGTGAAACATTTTCAACATATGCGAACACAGCAAAATTTATTGGAAATATTTTATTACAATTTCATGGCGACTCTCAGGGGTTAGGGGGCAGGTATTATGCTATACAAGGACAATTACGTCCCAGGAAGAAAAGGGACAGTGTCCAAACTTTACAACCAATAACACATAAGGGGTAATTTTGTTAATTATCATTGAGGATCAATTTATCGTCAATTGCTGCAAAATCCACATTATATAAAACAAATATAATATAATTGAAGACGAATGAAATTCCCTTGCGGCTAGAATAGCGTGTTACATTTTTTTTCTCCAAATATTAAAAATTAAAATGTCAACAATTACTGTGTAAACAAATGATAATGTTTATTGTTATCAGGATAACAGGTATACATCTAGAACTATGCAGGATGAAAGAAAGGGGTGTTGATTAATATTGCTATTACCCTCTCCCTACCCACTAATCATAAAATATAATCTTAGATAGGTATCTTTTTTTTGTCAATTTAAATCAAGATACTGAAAAAATACAAAAATAATAATTAAAATTTTTAAAATTTGAGGAAAGGAAATATATGCTATATCTATATCCCTGACTCGAAATACATATTATACATACATTTAGAATTCTAGCAATTACTATTTCAGACAAGTGTTTTATGTTTAATGTTTATTTAGCATTAACATTTTAATTTTCACGTATCTCTAGTTTCTAAACATTAAATTAACATTTAAATATTATTTTTCTTTATATTGTTTTGTAACAATATTACAAGAGTAGGTACCTAGTCACTTGTAAATTAGGAATTTATAAATTGGACATTAGACAAAATACTACTTAGCTAGTTAATTATACCTAGGAAAAATGTTTATCTAAGTTGTAATCTTTTTTAGCTTATACTATTATATAAATTACTAAAGTTCTTATTGTCTGAAGTTTAAGATTTCAATGAATACTGGACTCAATGTAAGGGAAGCTTCACATGTGTCCGGGGATAGTTTTAGTCTAATTAATTTTTGGGTTTAAGTCTCTGGGTGGTTTTAGTCTATATTTCAGCTTCTTCTTTAACCCCAAAATATAGAGCCCATAGGAGCGCAGCCGCTAGTACAATAACCATTTAATCCCAGTTTTCTTTAATGCGTTATTCGCTCAATACATAGGTTTTTTAAAGCCATGCTAATCCAAAAACAGGCTCCAATTTGTGGTGTGTGTGTGTGTGTGTGTGTGTCTAAAAAGTTCGCAATGACAAGGATCTAAAAACGTAATTTAAGACATGAGAAATTGAATAGAGATCGCATCTTTTACGACTACGCCTAATTCGACTCAACTATCTATCTATTAATATATATTGGTATCTATCTATGCGACTATTTATATCTCAATGATAAAAGGGATGGATATACTATTATGCTTTTAGAGCTATTAATGAAGAAAATTTAGAATTATTGGGATGGAAAAAGCCAGAGAAATTATAATAGTTATGCTCTTATTTGAGATCTTATTTTGATACATATAGCTCGTGCCCCCCTCTAATTATTGGAGGTATATTTTTATCATCAGATGTAATATCCCTGAAAATCCTGTTAATATCTGGCTATATGAATTAGAAAGTGAATCACCTAGTATCTCATATGCAGGGATACACACAGATAGGGAATTGACAATAATATAATTTTCCTCATAAATTGTATTTTGCTCTTTATTGTTCTGATATAATCATAAGAAAATCTGTTTACTTTCTTTAACTACCTACCTACACATTTTTTTTTGCAAATGTATGTTAGTTAATTATCGCATGGTATTATAGACAGTTTTCTGCGAATATAAAATCATATTTTCAAACCCAGTTTTGTTAAAACGTGCCTTCGGCACCTTGGGGCTAACAAAACTGGTTTTTATTGTACATTTTCATATCCGCGAAATATTGTTTATAAAACGATGCAGACGCAGTACAGCACTACTGTTGAAAAGATTGTAAAATCAATAGGGGGAGATTTATTAATCTTCCATTGTCCCAACCTTTAATCCCTGGTGTTATAAAGCATAGAACTAAGTAGGGAACCGCCCTAATATCTTAAAAGTGTGGATTCACTATCGCATATGATAACATCCGCATTGTGTTTCATATTCGCATAAAACAAAATATTATATGAGAAATGCGCAATTTGCTGATAAAAGTTTGTCAGGGAGGGAGGGGACATTGGGCTGTTTATTAAGCTAGTTCCCAAAGCTTTATAATAACGTTTTCCTGTTCGTTGGCATAACGACTTTGGGGATTTTAATTGGTTGATTCATAATGTTGAATCAATTTTTAAACGTTTCAACCACTAATTTCAATCTACAGAATAGGTAATTTTGTTTATTATAATTGGTAATGTATATACCTTAAGATCCCTGAAAATTTGTTCTGTTGAAAAAATATGCGGAACTTAATGCACACCTTTCTTAAATACAAACTCTTACATATAACATAAAATTCAATTCCTTTTAGAAATTATTTATTTCAATAAGTACCTAGGTATTTATCAGAAGCGAAGCTTCTATATCAGGGGGGGGGGGGGGTTTAATGCAACCATCTCGTAATCAATGTATAAATGGCACTTAGAATTCGAATTTTGATCTAAAATTCTGCATGAGTAATCCTTGGTAGGTCTATTTTCCCTAAATCGAACAAAAAGTTGGAAAAATAACGGCTAACAGCTGGCGGCTCAGCAGTTTAGCCATTTTTTGGGCGATTTTCAATGCAAATCATCACGAAACCTATCTCCACATAACACTATTTTCTGCTCCAAAATGTTTTCAAACGGTTCTAGCCGGTAGTTGCTGGTACTAGAAATCTGAAAATGTTTTTTTTTATCATTTCACATGATTTAAAGCAAAAATAAGTTTCAAAAAGTTGATTCCTACGTAATTTATGACAGATTTGCCCTAAAAATAGCCAAAAAACGGCTAAACGGCAGAGCCGTTAGCCGTTACTTTTTCAACTTTTTTGTTCGATTTAGGGAAAATAGACCTACCAGGGATTACTCATGCAGAATTTTCGATCAAAATTCGTATTCTAAGTGCCATTTATACATTGATTACGAGATGGTTGCATTAAAAACCCCCCCCTTATTTATTTCAATAAGTACCTAGGTATTTATCAGAAGCGAAGCTTCTATATAACTTTGGTTTTGTCAGAACGACGTCCATCCGTATTAGTGCCTATCAAAATGTCAGAAACTTACAATATTATAATTAAAAAATAAAACCATAATAAAGTATGAATCCTTTAAAAATATCAAAACAATATTAATTAGATATTTATTTATCATGGAAATTTTTTTTTGGATGAATGGTTAATATAAAAAATGCGAGGTACTTTTTCTATTGAATACATGAAGAATGTTTACTATTCAATATATTATTGCGGGAAACTCATTTTTACGCAATTGACCCCCCCACCTCCCCACCCAAAAAAAATTTAAGAAAAAAATATTTTAATGATCTTTATAAAAATGTTAGATTCCGGAAAGCCACAAATAATTTGATCACGACAAGGCAAGAATTAAGTTTTTAAAGTAAAGGGAGAGGGGGGATTGTCCACTAGCGAGTCAGGGATTTTACCATTTGCTCTATTACGTTCACAGCTAGCTAGCATATTTAATTCTTTGGTATCCAGCTTTATTTTTTGTTGCTTTTATTCTAAGTTTGGATTATACTTTTTAAAACTCTTTACCTATCCCGTTAAATTGTCTTGTTTTGAAACTTTTCAAGGAATGTCCCAAAATCATCAAAAGTTAAAAATCAGTCATATTGAAATAATAAATTAGAAAGGGGGAGGTAGATTTTGCTAAAATTTCGTAAAGGTGTGAGTTTTAAGGCTTAAAAACAGTAGTAGAACGATAAATTTATGTTAACTTAAAAAAATATTTATTATCTATATTTCTTATGAAGGATTATATGATAATCAAATAATAATATTACTATAACTAATTTGTAAATACGTCAATTCCATGTTAATGTATTATTAAACAGTAAATTCAAATAGTCTTCATCAAAATGAAATTAAAACCTTAATAATTTCAAAACTAGGCTAATCCGTTCTTAGACAATCTTTCATTCTTTTCGTGTGTATGTGTGTATCAATGTAATATTTTAGAAATCAAAATATATTTGAATCATGAACCTTATATCTGATTGAAATAGACCAAAATCTGCCCTATTTTCCTAGTTAGGTCTAGTCTAGCACCAGTCTAATGGCAAAGGTAGATAGAAGACAATATGAAAAAGATGAAAATAGTTGACAACAAACTAGGTATTAATCTAAACTAAACTATTCTATTGGATTTTGTGTCATAGACTAATGAACTTCACAAATTTCAATTAATTTGCATCATATAATGTTTTACACAATATCTGTATCGAAGGATCTCACTAACCGCTGAACCGATATGGTTCTACTTTACAATGTAGCTTCTCATAGGTCCTATTTGAGGGAGATCCTCCTCAGAATAATAGAACCTTTAAAAGGATTTTTTATATAGAGGATAAAAAGCATGTAGGTTTTAAAAGGAAGGGGGGGGGGGGAGGGACATTTTGTCTGAATATCTAGTTACAATCTTTGAAAACGTATCAGTCTATTCTGCTTACCCATCTGTTTGTGACCATTTGTTCCTTAGGAGATAAGGACAATACAAGCAAAACAAAATCAATTCTTCATGCCTTAAAAAAACAGGGATTCTTGGGATAGGTCAATGAAAAATAAAATGATAAAAAATAATAAAGCAGTATATTAACAATCCAACCACATTATTGGTTAGAAAGTGAAAAAGTTTATTGCGATTGGATAGATCTTTCATTTTATTCATACAAGTGAGTATAGCTTTGGTTGATAAAATTAAATCGTCTAAAAAAATATTACATGTGATTAAATGGTAAAAAGGTTGTGAGAGATTATTGTGTATGATTGATATTCTAGGGCCATAAATCTATTCTATAGGAAAAATTGATAAATATATGTTTTATTTTTGCATCTCCATGAATCCGTACAATGCCGCGCAATCAGATTTCATAATACAATACTCTAAAGCAGGAGTAACTATGTAATCTGCATAGATTAATACTTTAGAATATCAGAAAAATAATAATTTTATCATATTTTTCAGAAGATCATATACTTCATCCTATTTTTTAATTTTTATTTTAATCGATATTTCATTGCACCATCCCCTCCTACTGGAAGAACAAACTGACCAATAAATTAGGTCCATTTGCAAATTTCACAAGTCATTATATCCATGTATTTTCTATATCCATTACTATAGTATGCTTTAATTGTCATCAATAAAGAATTCAGCATTCACAGAATTTCTAATGGTACCAAAATATTGCCTGTACCTTCTATTGTATTAATCTATGTTTTAATAATTATAATTGTCTACGAGTTGCAATCAGTCAATTTGATTCTTTGTGGTATGTCAAATTATTATATCAAGGGTAATTAATTCCTATTATTTGTTTAAACCAGAGGCATGCAGAAGAGGGGGGGAGGGTGTAACCACCCTCCTAGAAAAAAATTTTCAGTTGGTGGGTGGATAGACAGTAACACCGATTGGCCGGATGTATATCCAACCCCCCTGACATAAAAAATACACTCCTCTTGTTGTGTGTAATACGCCCTCTAAAATTCACACCCCTCGATTTTGGCTCTGGTATTGTTATTTTAGCCAGCTACAAGTTTTACTTTATTAGTGTACATGATAATCTGGTTTAAGATCCAAGTAATAATAAATCCATTTTGTCCATGTAATGATAGTATAACTATAATGTCTGGTTATCATTAAATGTGCCCGTTTTTATACCCAAGACAAATGAATCATCAAATCCTCAATTATTCACTGACTACACGGACAGCCACGTATAGATCAGGGATAGGTTAACTGCAAATTAAAAGTTTAACAGGTTAGAGTATATTTTGAGTACTATTGACAAAACATACGCACTTTTATAATAGGACAATCTAGTAGGTAGTCCAAAAGACAAGTTATTAAGTCTCTGGAAACCTACAAGGAGGAAATTGCCAAGTCCTTAGAGAAACATATGCATCATTTGTTGTATTTTTCTACTTTTTTTCAGTAAACCTTTCCCTACCCCTAGTTATGTAGGTATTGAAGGGCCGCCGTGTGGTACAAATTTTCTCATTATAAATAACCCGTTTAAGCCCGCCGTGGAAAATGAGCGGTGTCCCTTTCCGTCCGCAAAAAAAGGTAAAATTTAAGCATAGTGTAATAGATCATCCGAAAAGCAAACTGGCATGTAAGTTACGAGAAAATTGGATAAAAATTGCGAAAAAAATATTGGGATGTTTGCCAGAAATCTAATGGGATAAGACAATAGCCTATAAATTAATGTACATCCCCAAGGATGATACACAAAATTACCCATTCTGTATTGTAAGATTAGTGGTTGAAACGTTTAAACACTTAACTTAATAAAACTACCAATCAAAATTCAGTAAAGTCCTCAAATCAATTACGTCAACGAATAAAAACCTTTATTATAAAACTTTGGGGTCTAGTGTAATAAAAAGCCCGTTGTCCCCTCTCTCTCTGGGTATTTGCTGCTCTAATAAGAGTTTTTCAATTCCTCTTGTGAAAGTGATAGAACACCGTACAATGAGCAGACATCCATCAATTTAAGAATTATTGGACTCCATTAAGTGTGTGCACATACATACACACATACACACATTAATATACAAGCATTATCTATTTAATAAATGTATGCTTTGACGTTGGCCTTTAATGTTTAACTAAGTTTCTTTGCGTTTTATATCAACAAAAGGGCCTTTTAAATATATATTTATCAATAAAAATACAAAAGTAATTGAATTTAAACAAGAAATAACAATTTAAAATAATAAAATTGACGATTTTCTTGAATTAACTACCTAGGTATGTAAAGATTTCTTTGTAATTACTAAACCATTTATATTAAACAAGACCAAAATATATAATTAAGATTACTTACTTAGGTACCTTATGAAAATCAATGAAAATGGTTATGGTCTCAAATACTAACGGATGCGCCCCTATCACCTAAGGACTCTCTATTTTTTTTTTTTTGGGGGGGGGGTGAAGAAAAAAACCTAAAACCAAGACTAAAACCTAAAAATACAATAAGCTAAAATCTTTTCAAGACTAAATAAAATGGAAAACTCAATCAGTAAAGTGGTCATCAAATAACCTGCCCCCTTTTTGAATGAATAGAGCTGTTTTATAATAATATTAGGTGGGAGAAAGGGTTGTAGAATCTTAGATAAAATAAAAGTTAATGTCCTCTCCCACGGCCTGGTATTATTGAATAATAAAAATGCATGCCAAATATCTCAATCTTTCAATTTTCAAGTTTGTATGCTTTCAAAGACGGCAGTAAAATGAGAAAGTTGAAATGGGATTTTTAGATAGAGGAGCAGTGTGTCTTGCATGATAGCGTAGCTACATTCTAATTTTTTGTCTGTCTGTCTCTAGCATACAATGGAGTTTGTACGCCTGTTATTAAAGCCAGTGTCAATGAAATACTATTCAGATAAAAAAATTGTTTGTATTCATAATAACGTTTCCAGTACCTATGGCTTCAAAACCGATAAATATCCGCTAGATTAGAACCGGTTCTCAGCCATACTGGCCATACTAAAAAATCATGTCCAGCACCGCATTTCACATAATTTGCCACGAATATTAGAATAAAAGGCATAATTTTAATACCAGTTTTTATAATTTTTAATTTTAGGTAATATCCGCGGAAAACTGTCTATAATACGATACGAAAAAATTGTAAATAAATAGAAATCAAAACCCTCTAGGAATGTTAAAATCGTTAAAAAATAATTTCTGTTCAATATTTCAATACAAAAATTAAAGTCTTAGTTGTGAAAGAAAATCTTAAATGTATATAAGGGGGGGGGCGAAAGTGACACTTTTTGAAACCAAAACTAAGAGTCAACAAAGGAACTCAACTAAAAAAAGGGTTACAGGTCTGAGATTTTGCATGGCAGTTGCTTTATAGGGGTACAATATGGAACTGTGAAGAAACGGCGGCGCAACCGCCGAAAACCGCCGTTTCCCGCCGTAATTTTTGTTGCCTTTTCTCGGCGGTTTTCGGCGGTTGCGCCGCCGTTTCTTCACAGTTCCATATTGTTCCCCTATAAAGCAACTGCCATGCAAAATGTCAGACCTGTAACTCTTTTTTTAGTTGAGTTCCTTTGACTTTTAGTTTTGGTTTCAAAAAGTGTCACTTTCGCCCCCCCCCCCTTTTTGTTGTTGCAAAATCCTATTGTAAAACCTACTCGCAGTGTATATGAGATTTGTTCGTGAGGAAACTGAGTAATTTGTGTCTCTTTATTTAGAGCCGTACTAAAAACTAAGTCTCTAAACATATATACAAGCTGAGATGATAAATTGGAACACGAATGTCGAATAAAACATAGTTTTCATTTCATATTCTTATCTTGCAATGCAATGGGATACTTCCTTGAAGGTATTGTATGCGTTTAGAAATAAAGGACAGTTAGGAAAAAGGGGATAGTTCTATGAAAGGACTTTCACAAAATTAACCATCATACAGATAAGGAAGATTAACAGAAAAAAATCAACATTTCCTATGTATTCAAAATAGGTTTTAGTAAAATAAGTACATAATGCTAAGGTGTCCAATTTTAAACTGTATGTCCCAAATTAGGGCAAGCTTAGACTAGTAAAGTAGGACATATTTTACAATATATCCGTATTTAGACTTGCCTTTTTAGGTACCTACAAGTCGAGTAGTCCAGTCATTTATAGTTTAAAATGTTTAGGCTTTATTACTTTTTTAATGCTAAACAATCCAAAGAACTTTATTGCGTATAAAAATAAGCATGTATTGTAGATAAAATTTAAAATTAAAATTCTTATTTTTCCTAAAATAAGTACCTAGGATCTTAGAGTTTTGCAGATTTTTTGGTACTTGGCGTATAAGTAAAGCTTAGTTTAAAAATCTTTTTTATGAATATTTCACATGAAAATGATTATAAATGTTTGGCAATGGATGTACTGTGACTAGCAGTTATTTTAAGACTCTAGAATCTCGCGTAAATTTAGAAGATCCTACAAACCTTGAAAAAAAAATGAGCCCAATATCATAACAATTTAATTATATTTGCCATGATTAACATGATTTTGTGCTTCTTCAATAAAGGGTTAAAATCTAACTGAGAGGAAAGTTGGCAAAAGGAGAAAATTTGCTGTTATTATTATTTCCCCCGTTGGTTTGACTGAACAGCATAATGTGTAGGTGCAAGTTATGTGTAACATGAATATAAAATGCACTTTTTTACACAATCTTTCTCTATACTTACCCCCCAACCATAAAATCTTTCCCTGCACGCACTTACCCCTCTTCATAAAATCTTTCATACACTTTAAGCTTGCATAAAATACTTTACCCTTCTCTATACACTCAATTATTACAGTAAAATAATGGTTTACGTACCTAAAAAACATTTAAAAATTACACGTTTTGAAAGTTTAATAAGATTGATTGCCTAATAAAAAGCAAATATTAGAATTTATGGAACTGGCACTATTTACAATTAGTTTTACCTAATAATTCCTTAGGTCATATTTCCCCTTTTAACAACTTCCCCCTTTTGAAAGTGCTGAAATTCCATTAAAAATGTTCATATTTCATGGAATTTTACAGATATACAATATATTCCAAACCGTCCCTGCAGGGTAATAGGGTCCAGATTACCCACGGGGCAAAGGGTCAGGTATTACGCTATTTTATGATTATGTTTGTGTGTATTTCAACACCTTTCTTTAAATTGGCTTAAATGTCGCACAATTTCTCATTTATTACTGTTTTTTGATGTTAGTATATAAAAGGTTAACAAAAATATTGCAGAAATAAAATCGTTTGAAATCTGTCCGCGCTCCAAAGATTATACATTTTACTTTTTTTTTGTGGGGTATGTAATTCGATATTCTTGGTAACACAAATGGTACTTGAGGAAATATTTAACTAATACAGATGTACCATTATTTCTCAGCTTCTTAGAAACTTAAGATTGACATGTTTGATGGCAGGAATATCAGATTCATTTTTGTCTTAACCTCTTTTCGAGGAAGCTTTGTGTTTATCAAGATCGAAATTAATTCCTTATCATTATCCCAAATTAAGCGCAAATGTCGTCTTGTTTGACTTTCCTTTCATAAAGTGACGCGGTATGGATTGTATATATTTTGATGCGCCCACGTTCGTTACTTTTGAATGAGATATGAGTGTGTGAAGATTTCGGAGAACAAAATTGGGCCTATCATTGGTCTCATAGTGCGTGAACGACCCTAGTATACCAGGGATTTGAAACCATAAGAACTTCAGGTAGAATTTGTTAAACTGTTTTTAACCTATTTTTTTATCATATATCAAAAATATACTATGACACCAGTAGAATCAGACTGCAGAGCCCAAATTTGAATTAAGTCCCCAATAAACTTTTTTTGGGGGATTTAAAAATCAATTTTATATGTTGCTGTGATCATTTTGATGGAAGCAAAAGCATTTTTTAGTTTGGGGTTAAATTGTTTCTTACAGAACAATTTGATGTGATTCAGATTATATCAATACAATAATAAAAACTCTACTCTGTTCGATGCAAATAATTTTTTTCTAAAACAATAATTTATATAGAAGAAATTTAACATTAAAATAAAACATATTATTCTGAAGTCTGAACCAATTAGAAGCCTTGTTTCATTTCAGTTTTTTACAATTCAAAAAAGAGTGTTTTCACAAAGTGACTTATTTCCAATGTAGTTAAATAATTTTTATTTAATTAAAATGAAAAGAATGAAAACTATACACATAAAAGATACATGCTTTTTAAAAATATTTAAAAAAATAAGTTTGAATAATCTTATATTTTATCATATTTGTATATGTGACAAAAAAAAATTGTTGTATTGCGTAAACATTTGTTGTCATCTTTCACTATTTAACCCTTTACAGCCAATTTTTTTGTGTTTTAAATAAGTGATGGAAAACAAGCACGTTAAAGTTAATTCATTGATATATTGTAAAGAATTAAGTTTTTAATGAATTATTTAGATGAAATCAAAAGGCCTAATTTTACTCTATACCAGAATACTATATATATGAAGCAAAACACTCTAAAAGCTACGAATTTTAACCAAATAAAAAAAGACCTTTTGCTCTGATCAAAAAAGACCACAGCAACAGTAAAATTAATTTTTAAATCCCCTCAAAAAAGTTTATTGGGGACTTAATTCAAATTTAGGCTCTGCAGTTTGATTCTACTGGTGTCATAGTATATTTTTGATATATGTTTTAAAAATAGGTTAAAAACAGTTTAATTTTATTAAGTGGAATGGTGTATAGGACGATTATATTTAGTTTAAAAGGCTTTAGCCAGCTAAGCATGAAACTTAATTATGATTAATATTATGTTTTAGTAATTTTTTATGTGCTTTTATTTTGCATTTAACAATGATTTATTAAACCAAATAATTTTCCTTTAAAGCCAAAGTTTCCAAAGATTCTTAACCGTAGAGAAAAATGATTTTAAAAAGCAATTAAGATTACGTGGTTATAAAAAACTGGAATTATGAATTAATTGATTTTGTAATTTCAGGACTTTGAAATAGTTGCCTCAATAAATCTATAATCAAACCTGCTGTTGAAACTTGATGGTTCCTGGTATTGGGGGTTTGTCTGTAAGTCAACAAGATCTCGAGAACTTCCCGCTAATTCGGAAGTCACACTCAACCAAAGTGTCATGGTTGAGACAATTTCAAAGGACTTGAAGTTTAGGCGTTAGCAAATTTCAATAACCTGATGTTTGAAGGAGCTGCACAAGCAATTTCAAAGAAGTGAAGTTTGAAGTTTAGGCATTAGCAAATTTCAAATAACCTGATGTTTGAAGGAGCTGCACAAGCAATTTCAAATGGTTCTGAAGAATAGGCATTAGCATTCTTCAAAGAATCTGAAGAATAGGCGTTAGCATTCTTCAAGAGATCAATAGCATATAGTGATTATTGATGCAAAAAACATTGACAATTTTTTCTGTGAAATAAGTACCTAGTGAATCAATATGCCACTAACCAAAAAGCAGAAAATTGAGCGAGCTATCGCTATTGGCAGTGAAAGGCTAGAAGTGTTTGACGAACAGTTAAAAGTGTTTTATGACAATCTAAAAGCCTGCCAAAGTTTTAGTTCATGTGAAAATGTGAATTTAAAATCAATTCGTGACATTTTTAGTGAGGTCAAGGACCAATCTGACCTAATAAAAAGTCTAAAACCTGCAGTGGAGACTAGTGAGTTGCGCGAGTTCAAGCGTGATTTGGATGAAGCTAGTGAACAGAAAACTGTTGCAGATAAAGTTTATGCGTCGTTGGAGCAGTGTACAAAAATTCTGTACTGGCTTGACAATGATTCAGACGACGCGAGGTCAAGCACTGTCGCCAGGAACCTCGACGTCATTGAGAAGGTGAAGATGGACATGGGAGTGCTTAAAATTTCCATGGAGTTGCGCCAAGAAGTACGTGATATGTACCGAAGGCTTAGAGAGATGGAACGTCGTTCATCTAACTTGGATGAGAGTGGAACACCTGCCATACTCTCCAGAAGTATGTCTGCCGTGGATATTCGGAGTTCCAACCCGCAGTATGGGCGCTGGGACAACAGTTTGTTGCCGTCATTTGACGGTACTGACACGGATTACTCCAACTTTAAACAGGTCTTTAAAGATCTATGCGCTGGTTACGGATTTTCTGACCAGAGGTTAAGTCTGATGTTGTGTATGGAGAAGGTGATAACCAACCCGGAGCTACGCAAGCAAGTGTCAGCGATTAGAGATCATAATGAACAATGGTTGTTTCTCGATCAGATGTTTTTATCAAACACCCGCCGGTTCATGAAGATTTTAACTAAGCTGAACAAGATGAAACCTGTGGATAAACCTGTGGACGTGGTTAGTGCAATTGCTACCTTCAAGAGTACCATGCAGGAAGTAGAAGCCATCGTTGGTTCTGCAGCTAAGGATTACCACCACCTAACTCTTATTCATATTTTCAAAGACAAGTGCCCAGATGGCCTGAGAGAGAAAATTATGATGGAGCTAGGTGGCATGAACCAACCAGACATCAAGAAGATTGTAGAACTGCTGGAGAGGACCAGGGGAGCAATGTTGGCCGGTGTTATGTCCTATGACACTAGCGCCGGCAAGAGAAACCGTGACAGAGCTGCCGCCGCGCAAGTGTCTGGCCGCAGTGACAATGAGAATGGATGGGCTGGAAAGGACAAAACTTCCAAGTGGAATAGTGCATGTCCTATTGAAAGTTGCAATGATAAACATCCTATTTTCCGTTGTCTCACATTTAAGAAGATGGATGTTGTTGACCGAAAAAAAGTTGTCCAGCAGAATAAGTTGTGTGAACTCTGCCTGTGTGATGGTCATGCTGCTGACAATTGTAATAAATCGGATAAGCTTGGTGTCTGTGGCACCAATAATTGCGACAGTTATCATAGTCGTATGTTGCATGAGGCTAGTGCTAGTGTGAATACAGTCTACAAATCAAGTTCTGCGCCTAGCACATGTACCTTCCTGCTGCAAATAGTTCCAGTTGTAGCACCTGGCGGCGGCGCCTGCCATGCCGCCGTCATGTTTGATTCTGGTGCAAATCTACCACTTGTGTCTGAGAAGTTGTCCAGCAAGTTGAAGCTGAAATCTACCGGCAGATATACAAACATTTCTGTAGCTGACGGCAGTGAATCATCCTGCCGCAATGTGATGTTCTATCTGAAGGACAGGGATGGTACGTTGAGAGAATTTGAGGCAGCTGTTATGCCTAATCTCGGAGGTGGCAACGAGATGCGCTCGGTCCATCCGGAAACCGCCGCCGAAATATTTAAGATGCCGCCAGAAAGATTCACATATATTAGTGGAGGCTTGGATATTATCATTGGAAATACCCATCCTGACGTGTTTCCATCAACCTACCAGAAAGTGGGCCAGTCTATGTTGTGGAGAACCATTTTTGGTAGTGGTTTTATCTGTACAAGTGCTGACTGTGGAGCTGGTGAGCAGAAATCTGCATTTAAAGCTGTCAGTGTCAGTGGAGGCGCCTTGCCTGATTTTTTGTCCTCAGAGTCATCCAGGTACAGATTGGGTCCAGAATGGTTGCGCAAGGATGAGAGTGCGTGGCCGGTTGGTACTGCCGTAGCTGTTGATAATGAACCGGTTGGTACTGCCGTAGCTGTTGATAATGAATCGGTTGGTACTGCCGTAGCTGTTGATAATGAACCGGTTGGTACTGCCGTAGCTGTTGATAATGAACCGGTTGGTACTGCCGTAGCTGTTGATAATGAACCGGTTGGTACTGCCGTAGCTGTTGATAATGAATCGGTTGGTACTGCCGTAACTGTTGATAATGAACCGGTTGGTACTGCCGTAGCTGTTGATAATGAACCGGTTGGTTCTGCCGTAGCTGTTGATAATGAACCGGTTGGTTCTGCCGTAGCTGTTGATAATGAACCGGTTGGTTCTGCCGTAGCTGTTGATAATGAACCGGTTAGTTCTGACATAGCTGTTAATGATGAACCTGTTGGTTCTGCTTGTGATGCTGTTGTTGATAAACCTGTTATTTCTGCAGTTGATGCTGTTGTTTGTGTTGCAGTCAATTCTGATGTTAAAGATACTGCCGCAGCTGTTGATAACATTGCTACGGCGGGTGAGGCTGTAGCCGTTCACAATGATGATGCTGAAATTGGTTGTGTTGCAGCCGGTTCTGATAATGAGGTTGGTGCTGGTGTGAATCAAGAATCGACCTGGCTGCTGCCAAGCTGGCCGCCCGACACAGGGTAAAGGGCCTGCAATATGGCGGGTGTTGCCGCCAGAAAGTTATTGAAAGTCTACCAACCCCACAAATCTAATTTACAACATAAACTATTTATGTGTGAAAATGATCTTTTAAAGAAAAAATAATACAAGTTATATATTAAGCTTGTGAAGGGAACCTAAAAGGGTTCTGTAAAGAATAAGTATTCATTATTCAACTAATTTTATTGTTCATATTTAAGCACAAAAATTCTACAAAATTGTTTAGACTTTTAAAGCAGATTTTAAAAGATTTCGTTTCTTTAAGTATGATTTTGAAAAGCAAAAGTTTGTGTGTATTAACTACCAAATGATTTTTGCAGATTTTTTTAGATTGAAATAAAATAGATTTTTTTAAAATTATTTTTCGAGGTATTTTTTTTCATGGTTCACGTTTGCTTAAAAAAAATGTTATTTCTCAGATTCTCATATGAGATAATGCATTAAAGTAAAGAACACAACATGTAAAATTATTATGATAATGTTTAAAATATTTCTTATTATTATTTTAAAAAGATTATCGCAAAAAATCAAGATATTTGTTTTAATTTGTAAGCAAATAAAGGTTTTTCTTTCACTCCGGAGGCAAGGATTCCTAATAATCCACGCGTAAAGATTTTTTCTTCATTCCGAGAGCAGAGATTCGTAGTAATATATGTACCTAGCGACTTCGGACAATTTTAAACCTTGAGAAGTATTTTATAGCAATTATTTTCCTAGGTACATATATTTTCGTTCATGTTTAAAAAATGTAAACTCTATTTTCTATGAGATAAGCATTTATAATAATGAACACGATGTATGATATTATTAAAATATTGATTATTATTTATATGAATATCACAGAATTAATTTAAGATAAACTATGCATATTTTAAATTAACCTTTCCTTCATTTTTATCGCAGATATTAAAATAAAAGCGGTTATTAAAAATTATGATCAATAATTGATTCTTATTTTATGAAAATTGAGAACATTTTTTTTAGTAAAAAGCCACATTTTCATATGCCTAAAATAAGAATCAACCGAAATGCGATTAATTTTTATTCTATTTCATATGCTCAAATTTAATTTTATTGAGTTTAATTTCTTTTCAAAAGTACAATTCATTATAAAACTTACCTGAAAAGTTTACCAAAAAAGAATAAATGTGTCGAGGTTGCGTGATTCGATATTTATTCTAAGGAAAAAAAATCAAGTATTTTTTAGCAGATTTTTTTTAAGATTACATATGAATTTCAATCAAGTAAAACATTTTTATTCAGATCAAGGAATGATTGAAAATTCATATTTAAAGTCTCATATTTCTTTTACAAAGAAAAATTGGTATTTTTTTTCATAATTTTGATGAAAATTCTAACAAAAATATTATTATTATTTTGCTATTATCTAAGTATTGAAAAGTTTTATTGTTGATTAAGATAGTTACAGTTCTTATTCATTAAGTTTGAAAAACTTTCTGCCCAAGGATTTTGAAATATTTTTCTTACTACTCTTTTTGATGCTTAGCAAATTTAGTTTTAAGTACCTAAATCTTAATTTTCTTGTCTAAGATTTATTTCGTTTTATATTTTACCATTATTTGTTTACATTTCAACCTGATTTCGTAGGTACTTATTGATTTATTAATAATGATTTATTACCTATTGATTATGAAATGATTATTAATTAGTATAAGTTGTTATATTTACAACATCATGATTAATAGGATTATCCATTTTAGGATTTGTGTATGTGATCTTGTGAGTGTCATGTGCCTGGAATATTGTATGGTACAAACCAATCCCCATCCTTCTATCCTAAAATGTGAGGTATTATGAGTCCTAGTGAGGAGTATAATATTGTGTATGCATTTCACGGGGTTTCATTAAGTTAGGAGCAAAAATTGTCATGTTTTTCGGGATGTGGCCATTCTCATGTGATTATGGTGAGTTGAGTTTAGTGAGAAATGTTGCTAGTGCTCAGCGCAAAAAACCTTGAATCTCGTTAAGGAAGTTAATTTGACTTTCAAACGGGGGGTGTGTCTTAACCTCTTTTCGAGGAAGCTTTGTGTTTATCAAGATCGAAATTAATTCCTTATCATTATCCCAAATTAAGCGCAAATGTCGTCTTGTTTGACTTTCCTTTCATAAAGTGACGCGGTATGGATTGTATATATTTTGATGCGCCCATGTTCGTTACTTTTGAATGAGATATGAGTGTGTGAAGATTTCGGAGAACAAAATTGGGCCTATCATTGGTCTCATAGTGCGTGAACGACCCTAGTATACCAGGGATTTGAAACCATAAGAACTTCAGGTAGAATTTGTTAATTTTATTAAGTGGAATGGTGTATAGGACGATTATATTTAGTTTAAAAGGCTTTAGCCAGCTAAGCATGAAACTTAATTATGATTAATATTATGTTTTAGTAATTTTTTATGTGCTTTTTTTTTGCATTTAACAATGATTTATTAAACCAAATAATTTTCCTTTAAAGCCAAAGTTTCCAAAGATTCTTAACCGTAGAGAAAAATGATTTTAAAAAGCAATTAAGATTACGTGGTTATAAAAAACTGGAATTATGAATTAATTGATTTTGTAATTTCAGGACTTTGAAATAGTTGCCTCAATAAATCTATAATCAAACCTGCTGTTGAAACTTGATGGTTCCTGGTATTGGGGGTTTGTCTGTAAGTCAACAAGATCTCAAGAACTTCCCGCTAATTCGGAAGTCACACTCAACCAAAGTGTCATGGTTGAGACAATTTTCTACATTTTTAATCATATTGTGTTAGTGTGAATTTCAAACAGACATTGTTCTACTTTGTATTTTATATATCAACAACCTAAGAACTTTCTGTCTTTCAAAATACTTTATAATAAAGGAAATTTTCCAGTATGGCTTCGAAACAGCTTAATATACGCAGAATTGGAACTGGTTCTCAGCCATACTGAGAAATCATGAATCGCATTGTATTTTAAAGAACTATCTACTAATAAAATAAAATCATAAAATTCAAATTTTTTAATTTTACTAGCCGCGGAAAGCTGTCTGTAATAAGATGCGATAAATAACAAATACCATATTTGGAAAATGTAACCTTCAGTTAAAGAAAAATATCTGTAAAAATAGAATTGATATGTTATATTTTGTGCCCGGAAAAAGGTCTGTCAACTGGATATAATGGGAAGAAGGGATGATAGAATTGATACACCATAAGTTAGGATACTCAAACATTTATCTCTAGAGAGCTTCATACAATATAGAAATATATTATATTATATAGACATTAAAGGGAAAATAAAAAGGTTATTTAGAAGGAAAGTCATGCTTCTTAGTTTTATATAAACATAGCAGCCTTCTTTTCCGTCTTTCAAAAATCATGACATAAAAAATGATGTACATGTCAAATTGTAATGTAGATTCCTGGCTAGCTAAAAAGTTTGGGAAAATAAATTTTTCTTCAATTTAAACATAACTAAAGTCAGCTACCTAGTGAAAAAAAATCTTTTTTAAAAGTAACATTTTGCAAAAAAAAAAAAAAAATGCAAAAAGAAATAGTATCCCTGATCTACAACACCTATTAATGAGGGGTCAAAACATAAATATTACCTACCCGATTACTAAAGCTAAAACCTAGTAAAACTATCTATTATCCCCCAGTTAGAATTGGTTCGAGCATAATTACCAAAAGATTTATGCTTTTTCGTCGGCTGGCACTTAGTGTTTGAACGGGCAAAAAATAGTTTGCACAAAAACACACACGCACACAAACTCACTCACACACATACACACACACACTCACACATTGTGTTATCTGAGATTTATCTAAATTGCAAGGCATTCCTTATGAGTCAAATTGATGACTTCACGAGTATTTCAATACACTGCCCATCAAATAGGCGGGCACAGGTATTTGTTTTTATCTGCGTTAATAAATCCCTCACTTAAAAAGGGTGCATATCTTGAACAAAAAAAATAATTTAATTTTAGAACCAAAAAAGGACTTCTAAAATCAATAAAATACTTACATTTAACTTATCTTAAGTTTATTTGAGAAAAAAATACATTTTACACATTAAGTTAATTTTTCACAAATACATTCCATGATTTTAAAGACTAAATATCTATCAGTCATTTCTTTAAACAACAAAGCTTTTCAAATGAGGAAATATGTTTGTTTTTAAATGCATTTATTTTTCTTTAAGTCATGCTTTCTTGCATTTGTTATTGTCCTTGTTTTTTTTATTTGCATCAAAAGATAAAAATGGCCAATAATGTTTTTTTTAACGATTTAAAAGGTACCTAATAAATCAAGTTTTGATATTTTAATTGAGCCTGGTAGAAAGGCAAATAAAGCTAATTTTAAATAATTTGTATTCGTTGGGCAGTATTTAGCTGCAATGTTATCTTTGAATTGATAGGGTAATAAAACTTGGGAGGGAAAAAATATTCCAAGAAAAATATTTGCCTCAAACTTTTTGGCTAGTCAAAGGTAATATGAAAAGGACGAAAATTGTTAGTTTTCTACATTTATTACCTATAGAATATAATCAGTAAATAAAAATTTCAATATTAAAAAGCTCGGTAAGGTTGGAGGCTATATAGTTATACTTATGTGCCATATCCCCACCTCTTTGCTATAATAATAATAAACCTGCTAAGAACAACGTCGACTTGACAATAAAAGTAATCTTTATTTACATTTGGCAAAAAATCAGGGGTTTT
This sequence comes from Acartia tonsa, assembly GCF_053477335.1. Taxonomy (NCBI): domain Eukaryota; kingdom Metazoa; phylum Arthropoda; class Copepoda; order Calanoida; family Acartiidae; genus Acartia; species Acartia tonsa. The sequence continues at coordinate 48,846,691 of NC_137261.1, read as the reverse complement.
GGTATCTGTATAATTTCAATTTTCAAGGTCTTATTGTTTTTGTTGTTTCATTCTCGATTTAGGCGCTCGGTTCGCGTGGCCCTTCAGCATTACAAGGTAACGATTAAAATCTTAACTAAAATTTACTTACGTCCTATTCTATCATATAAAATAGAAAAAGTTTTTTGTCTCAAGCTTAATATCACACTAAATACTTATTAAAGGTCCAGTGATGGTTTTGGACTGTTTTATTTTCGGACTTAAATCTTGGGATGGTTTAAGCTATTTCTCTAGCCCCAAGATGTTAGGGGTTAAGCCCCTAGTGGGTTTATAATAAGCAAATGAAAACAGATATTACCAAAACCTTACATTAACATGTCCTTGTATCCCTGATAATCTATTGATGAATGAAAAACAATGATAGAGCAAGTGGAAAAGGATAAACAATGATTGTCTATTATTTCAATGTCTCTCTTCCCAATCACTGCTAAAATGGATGTAAAAACACGTGGATAATATGACAGGGAACAATTTAAGTTGCTAACATGGAACTCGTTTATTGGTCAGTTTGTTCATCCAGTAGGAGTAGGTAAAAGGGGTGGAAAGTGGTATAGTTATTTGAGCCCGCTAAAAGTTTCACATATTAGAGAACATAAATTATTGGTGTAAGATCCAAGTAATAATATATCCATTACTGCTAATATTAAAGGAACTTAAGGGTATGTAAATACGTAAAAAATGCACAGCGTTTTAAGATACAGAAAAAGGTTAGGTAACAGTTGTAAAATTGGAGAAAAATTCCTTATCCTAATAGCAATCATAAAAAAATGATTTACAGTAATTGTTGAACAGTCACTTACATAAACAAAACATTTTGTCAAAGCATAAAAGTTTTTCGTCGAATAGCATATCCCTACTTTACTTGTTTTACTAATTTATTAATAGATTAAAATACTTTCAGTAGGTACCTACAGAAAACTACATAATTTTTAAGTTGATGCCTCATTGCCTATCTATCACTTAATTTATAGTGCTAATTGAACTTTAAAAATGCAGATAACACACATATACATAATAGGATTAAACACACATGTGCAACACACACGAACATATGCAACACACTCACGCACACACACATATTGACACAAACGTACTAGATGCAATCTTTGATGTAAAAAGTTTAACTACATTGTAAATCACTGGAAATAGCAGCAGGCACACAGGGAGTTGTGAATGGAAGATAATTTAATCTCTCCCAAAATATTTACAAGGACATATATTTTAGAGGAAGAACAATGATTTAAAGACATTGGAAAAAATTAACCTATCTTCCGAATTTGTATCCTTTCAAAGTCTCGGAAGATTATTAATCATACATTGAACTCTCCCTACTTCCCTGAAAAGCTGGCACTTGAACACTTTTACATTCTTCCCCTCCAGTTTTTTGCATCACTTTTTCATGCTTTTTTAGGAAAACTTTTAAATTTTCCGTTATGAAAGTGCCAAAAAAATAAGTCAAATTATTTTCCTTGTTTATTAGAAACATTGATAAAATTACATTTATAGGTAACTACTAAGAAAATTTTCTACTAAATACCTAGTCTAATATTTTTTCTGATCAAAATCATAAAAAAAAACATTTTTTCTAACTAGCGCCAAAAAAGTAAAAATGATTTTGTAAAAATTATAGATGCTGTAAATCATCAAATGCTTGATTTAAAAAAATGTAATTCGTTTATTATATAAATGTAATATTCTATTTGTAAATATAAAATTTGTTGTTGTTAAATAACTATATTATCAAATATAGGTATGAAATAAATAATCTAACATAAAATAAATTACCTTAAGAAATTAAGAAAGTGTAAAGTAGATGAAAATCTACACATTATAACCATTTTTAATCACCCCATATTTAGCACCAACATTTTCATTTTTTAGGTTTTACACAAGTCAACAAAAACTATAAAAATAAAGGGGAAAAGGGAGAGGGAGGTGGAGAACTGGGGCATAAAATTAAGGGGCTGGAAGCACAAGGATTATGGGGGAGGTTGGGGTGAAGCTAAGGCAGGGGCCAATTTAGATGGTATTCCTTTAAGTCAGCGAAAGTGTCATAAACGCAAATAAATGATTTCACAAGAATCACATAATCAAAGGGTTGCAAAACGCAAAATTGTATTGAAGACATGCAAAATAGCTGTTTTTTAAAGTAAAGATTTCGGTCTTATTAATAATAAACAATAAAATAGAAATTTTGAAAATGAGAAAAACAAGAGCTTTAGCTGGAGCGAAGGAACACCAATTTTGAGTTTAAAATGACCCGCGGCAAAACCGCATGGAATTAAAACTACTTCTACTGATGAAATATTGAGATTTAATAGCCTAGGAGACCCTCATATCAACCAGGCAGGATAAGACAATGGCTGAGAGAATAATCTTTCCGCAATTCTTGTTTGCTTTTGATAGTTTGAAAATATATTGGGGAAAGAATACAGACAGGTAGAGATAAAACGATGACTGTTATTAATCAGGGATCTTAAGGGATAAGACAAAGGTCGTTGAATTGATGTATATCCCCAAAAATACCACTTCTGTAGATTACAATTGGTAGTTGAAAAGATTGGACACTCAATTTAATGAAACAACAAAGTCCCAAAAGTTGTTACTCTAACGTTATCATAAAATCTTTGGGACTAGGGTAATAAACAGGATTCATGGATAAAATAATCTATCTGCCATTGTCCATTCTTATAAGTTATAACCATGAGGATAACCTCATATAAACCCGCCAATATGCAAGGTTGCGTGTGTGGTTAGTTTTCAGTTGGAAAAGCTTCATAATGACCGAATTTAAACGTTTAAGAAGGATTTTAAAATAAAACATTGCAATTTAGTTCATTAATAGTCATGTTTCTGATAAGTATGAATAGCAGCAAAAATTTACATTAATGATAATTTTTTAGAGATATAACAATGGAAGATAGTTAGTCCCCCCATCTTATGTATAAAATCATGCCATTAATGGGACAATGGGTATTTTCACACCATCTTATCCTTGAAATTTTTACTCGGTATCAAATAAACAACTTTTTGTCATATCGAGTAGGTTTTGCGCCTGTACCAAAATACTCTAATTAGCCCCTTTTTTTTTATTCAATTCAGAGCCTGCTTGTTAGTGGTACAGCTACTTTATAACTAAGATATGTTCATCAATCCGATCAATACAATTAGCAAAATAAAAAAAATTAAAAATTATGAATAGGCAAATATGTTTTAAAGTGATATAGAGTCAATATTTATTGACGCTATATAAAAATGTTGTAAGTTCAGTTAGGGTTGATATTAATGCCTTTTATATGGCTATTCTCTTTCTTGTTATGTAGGTATATAATAGGCATATATAAATACTTGATTGACTTCACTTCAGGAAAAACTATGATATTTTCTTAATTATGAATGACAGCAGATAAATATAAATAAACGGACAAAAAGTTAGAAATACTTGACAATAATCTTAATTATAAAGAAGTCACGCTTTAATGAGGTGTAAAAAAAGATATTAAACCCAAAGAAAAACTTCTTTAGGTTCTCATACATATTTGGCAAGATTAGCCTTTCAAATAGATTATTTTTTTAGGCAAAATATTAATTTTCATCAGATGAACTGTCCCTGCCTTTAAAGTCGCCGCATTGACAACAAATGAAAGAATTAATTTAGATGGGAGAGCTAAAATAAAATCTCAGTTGTAAAAAAAAACCTCAGGAAAAGAGGGATAGATTAAGAGAAATAAAAAATAATCTTCCCATTTTACAAAAATTGGTGTACCAGAAATATTAGAAGATTATTAAAAAAAATATCATTTTATCTTTAATTGATCTATCCATGCAACCCTGAAAGGAATTCCTACCAAATTTCAAACTCCTGCCGAGTTGTACAAACCCCCTTTTTAGTTACAACCGCCCTGCCCTTTTTATGTTAGTTAAATAATAGACAAATTATTGTTAGAAAATTAAAAAATCTAAATTCATCAATTTGGGATTGTTAGGTAATAAGGTCATTAAAAGGTTAAAAGAATGTTTTTTGAATTCTTAATTTAAATTGCGTAGTTAGTTCTAAAATTACCCCTCCCCCCAAACACACCACCCTCTATTAAACGATGGTTATCGCGTAGTGGGAGGTCGCAGCTAAATTTTTTCTTCCCATTTTGAGTGGGAGGTTGGTCGTTTATACAAGAGCTTCATAATAACTAATAAGAGTGAGAAGAAATACCTAATTGGTATTAGTTATCCACTACTTTAAAAATCAAACACATTTAGACAAAAAGTATTGTTTTCTTTATTGTAATGTAGTGTACTTAAGTATACTACTATATTTTATGCTATAATTGTCAATAAAGACGACAATCTTTTATTTCTGATTGGCGGAAAACTTGAAAAAACTTGACTTTGGATGGCATAACACTACGGACATTCTACACCCTTATAAAATATGTAAAATATTACATTAAGTTTTTAAAGATATGGCATTTTTTTTAAATCTCCAGATAATCATCATTATAAAATCATGTATGGCTTAAAAGTCTAATTTTTATTAATCTTCTTAAAAAAAGACAAATTATATTGAATGAGTTTCATGTTTAATTGCCCTGTTAGACAAGGAGGTATTGTGTTGTTTTACAAGTTTATTAGTTTATATCGACATTAGGTGGTGATGACTAGCTATTTAGCAATGGATTTAGGATTTACGTGGATATATTGACAGGGTAAAATTTATCGTCAATTTAGCTTGCTTATATGACCTCATTTATTGGTCATCTATAGGAGGTGGGGATGGGGTAAAGAGGGTGGATGGGGGGGGGGATCGTGGTATTTATTAGCCAGCTGATAGAATCACTTTATCAGAGTACTGAAAATCTGGTGCAACATCCAAGTGATAATAATCATCCTAATTGTATTCTATAAGTATAGTTTTTATTTTTTCCTATAAAAAATGATGATGATTTAACATCAACACCAAAGCTTAGCAAGGAAGCTTTAAGACTGGTAGGTACTGTCAACTAAAAAGATGTTATCTAACAATTGAACAAAATATATTGCCCCCTATCAAAACTATGAGTCAATTAGCAATTTTTATGTGTAAAATACCATTTAATAAAATGAAAGGAATATTGCAATGCCCGAAAAAAAAATATTTTTTTTTTTACAACACACAGCTACTCTAAAGGTAACTTGAGTATGTTTAACTGACCGTGTAGCTAGCAATCGTTTCTTTAATATTCAGGGACGTTTGGCTGTTTGTTACACTAGTCCCTATAGTCTTAAAACGTTTTCATATTCGTTGGCAACACAACCTTGGGGATGAAAATTGTTTGGTTGGTTCATTTAGTAGTGTCTTAACGTTTCAACCACTTAATGTAATCAACATAAGGGTTAATTTTGAGTATTATCATTAAAGATGTACTTTAATTTATCGGCCATTGTCTTATCCCTTTAGATCTCTGTTTAATGTTACTGTTTTAAAGTTTATAGTTCTTTTTTCATGATAAAACCAGATGCTTTTTTGGCCAATTCTAGCTCAAAGTGTACTAAGAACAAACTGGACGTTATAATCTGAAAAGCAATTTTCTACACTGTTTCTTTGTATCTATAAGTAATACATTTTCCGCCAGTTAATGATTTATTTTTACATCAGATGTATCTTTCTTAACTTGTTTTCATATTTTTTAGTATCGAAGCACTGTGTCTGTACGTCTGTCTGTTATGATTTTCTCAGCTGCTATTATAAATAGATGGCTGTTGTATTTGGTTATAATTCCCCTGATCTAGGAGTATCTTATCACACAATTCGCTTGTCCGTCAGTCCATCGTCATTGGAAAATTGGCTGCTATCATTAATAGATGGTTGCTTTTTTTCATGTATACACTAGGCACTAATAAACTACTACTCTAAAACTCACTTTGTCCGTCATACTGACGGGTAATGCCATCACATTTCATGGGATTTCGGTAATGGAAATATGATTTCCTCGGCTGGTACTAGAAATATGCTTCGGACATTTCTTTTTAAGATTCTTTTGTTTACTACAAAGTCACAAACCTGGAAAAAAATGAATAATAGTTAATATTTACATAAAATAAAAAGTTTTTACACCAAGATAAATTGTAACTTGTAAATCAAATATTTTAACAAGGACTATTATCTTAATTAGCGTAGCAATCTTATGTGTTTTTGTGTAGTGTGTAAAATACTGTAATCTGATCTGTTTGTGAAGGAACGTTGAACGTACTGACAAACACGAGTTACATGGTAGCTGTGCTGCTAACAAAAGCCGTAAACAGAGATATTATCAGTTTAAAATTAACACAATCAATTACGAAGCAAATAAATGTAGGTAGGTAGGTAGGAACCAGGGATAAAGGGATGTGAAAATTGTGGATAAAATAAACTTCCACCTTATTATATTGTGCAATATCTTCCCCTTGGTACCTTATTGTAGAAAAAAAAAATTAGGACATATATCTCCCCTTCCAGTTTTTTTTTATAAAAAGGCGAAGCGCTTTTCATTAACCAATTTTTCGCCCCCCTCCCACTCCCCCTTCCATCTAATTCTCTTCCCTAAACATGTTTAAATATACCTTTCCCAATATAAAACTACCTCGTTCACTAAAAACTTCAGGTTAGACTACATTGCAACAAATAACAATGTCAAATTTAGTGAGTTAAAAATTTGGCGTATTTATGTTAAAAAGCTAGTGAATTCTTCATTTAACTACAAGGTACCTACAGAAAATAATATTACAAAGGTACCTACAAAATTCATGATCTTAGAAGAAAAATTCTGATGTTTCTACAAGTTTCAGGTGTTATCTTCGCAATTTTGTAAGAACGGCCATAATTTAAAACAACCATTTAAATTCAGTGTGCATACGTTTAGGCGGAATATATTGTTAGGCTGACAAGAGGAAAACATTTACACAGGGGGCGCGGCATTAAATGGACTTAATATTTTCTTTTTATAATTTTGAATATTGTCAGGTAGGGAGGGGATATTGGGCTGTTTGTAATACTATTTTAAAAGAATATAAAACTGACACCTACTGCAGTTATGTCGACTTCCCAACCCACTACTTCTCAAGTGCCCCTAGAGGCAACTAGGAGCGCAGCCGCTAGTATTTCAAATTGTAATAAACGATTTTGATAGAATCAAATAATGCTTAACAGATAGATAATAACATGGCCGAAACTACTTGTTTTGGTATATTTAAGCTGTCAAATATTGAAGGAAAATAATAAATAATAGTGTTTCAGTCGGAGCTACAACTTTTTACATGCGGGACTCAGGTTTGTTTTGGAAGAAAGGATTTTTTTACTTGTATTTACAGAGAGAAAAGGATAAGTTGATTGACCTAAAACAGGACAATTTTAGTCATAAGTAGCGCAGCTACAAGAAACAACATGATAATCCAAATTGTGCCAAGTAATTTAAAAACCTATTATACATTGAATCATTTGAAATTATCATCTTGAATTAATAATGACTTTCCACATTACATGATTCTAATAGATAAAAACAAAAATTGTTTCTAAATGTATGTGGAAAATACGAGGAATTTATAACAGGGGAAAAATTGTCGTCAATTTAGGTTGCTATTACCCCTGTCATTCATATTCAGTACGAAGGGAGGGGATGGGTACGGTAAGATGATTATTTTACTAAAGTACATGATAATCTGGTTTAGGATCCAAGTAATAACAAATTCATTTTTTTTCCAGTTATCTATCCATCGATCCATGTTGCCCTAGTCATTTTCTTATAACAATTAAAAATTAAAGAGTCATTAATTTTTTATAACTTTAATATGTGGTTATTTTATGCCCAGTTGTTGAGAAAAACAAGAATGTCAACCATCATAAAAGCGAATCTTTACATATCTAGAATATTGACAGTTATATACTTTCTTCACCTTCAAAAGAAAAAAAATATTTGATAAAATTGATAGGACGATTATATGCCTGTATTAACGGTCAGGTTACCCGTTAATACAGACTTATCCTATTTGTAGAAAAGCTACGCTTATAAAAAGTAATACTAAATAAGAATATTTTTTTAGATGATAAAAATCAAATGCTTTGATAAAAAGAGTAGGTAAAATTAATTGAATTGAACATGTGACAATAATTTTAAGTCTACTTGATTAAATATTCTTATAACTTTGTAAAAGTTTAATTAATACAAATATTACATATAATTCGACTCCACCATAGAAATAGATATAGAATATATGTGTATATTATCACAGGGAAAAGTTGTCGTCTATTTAGGTTGTCTATTTAGGTTGCTAACATGGAACTCGTTTATTGGTCAAGGGAAGGGGATGGGTTAAAGAGGGTGGATGGGGTATCGTTATTTTAGCCCGCTGCAAGTTTCATTTTATTAAAAAACATACAAATATGGTGCAACATCCAAGTAATAATATATCCATTATAATATACTAGCGGCTACGCCCCTAGAGACCTCTAGGGGAACTTGAGGAGGTGGAGTTAAATCCCAAAACCAATATTTTTTTATTTCAATTTTAATTTTTTTGAGAAAGGGGAGTAATTTTTTACTTTGGGCGATTTCTTGGTAGGGTGGTAGTACCCTCGCCCAAAATAGTAAAAAACCTTCCTGGGACCTATCAGAAGATACCCTGTAAAGGAGAATCAAATCGGTTCGGCGGTTAGCGAGATCCTTCGCTACAGACAAAAAAGTTTACTACTTTATATAATAGGATAATATGCATGTACAAAAATGTAGCTGAAATTTTAGTTATTGTCACTTGCAATTATATTTATTTTCTATGCATTTCTTACAAGTGTAAGTACCTAGTTAAAATGAACATTTGTTAAAATATCAATAATAGTTATTTTTCGCATCGTATTATAGATAGCTTTCCGTGGATATTAAAATTAAGGACCGGGGTGACAAAAGTGGAATTAATTTTATTATTCTTATTTCAATATTTCTGAAAAATTGTCTGTAATAAGATGCTATACATGAGTTTTCAGTATGGCTGAGAACCAGTTCTAATCCAACGGATATCAATCGGTTTCAGAGCCACACTGGAAACAATATTACCTACTGATTTTTAAGAAAATTGGAACATTTTTCTACATCTTTTTAATAAAATGAATTAATGTATAATAAATGTTCCAAATATTTGTAAGGATGATTGCGTGATAATTGAAATTTGAGATACTGACCAGCGCTTTCATTGGCCGTGCTATCCGTGCCGCAAAAGAAATTTTTTTTCGTGATTAAAAGTCAGATTACCTTGGAAATGCTAAGAAACCTAACATAGCCGTAATTTTTATCACCCTTTCATAATTTAAAAAAAATCTTAATTGCTACTGAGCTTTTATTGGAAATAAAACGATTTACAAAAGTGATTTTTGCAGAATTATTGTTTGAAATTCTGACACTTTTGCGGTCATAATTGGGCACTTTTTCATTGTCCAACAAAAGATTGGATGTTTAACAGAGTGTTTGGTAGAGTAATCATAACCAATTTTAAATATAACATAAGCAATTTTAATAGTCTATTTCATGGAATGTTAGTGTAAGTATATCTACAACTAACTTGTCTAAAATCAAGTTTATTTCTTTATCAGATTTAAATCATTGAAAGCCTTTAATAAAACAATAAAAGGTGGGTATTTTAGTTTAAAATGTTAGTTAACTTGGACAAATATTATGTATTGAACTTATTCAACTCTAAAATAAACTTGCAGTATCATTTAATAAAATTATATTGAACCCAAATATTGTTTGTTAAGTGTTTTGGACAACCCATAGTCTTTCTAATTGTCCTGGGACAAACGTCGGAGTGGACACTTAACCTAACCTATTTTAATGTTTTTTTAAATGCCTAACCCTTGCGGAGGCTTAACCTAATCTATATAGAAATTAATTAAATCAATATTCTAACACTCCTGCGTTTGTCCACTCCGACGTTTGGGACTCCTGCGTTTGTCCTGGAACCTTTCGAATGCGTGTTTATATCTCTCATGTAATACCGAATCAAATATACTTGATTGGATTAGTATAATTGTGAACTTTTTATGGTTTTTGAGGTTTCATTAAATAACATTTATATGAAAGATTAAAGATTTGACAGTAATACATACAATAAAGTATAACTACATGTGTCAATTCGTCTGTCTGTTGAGATGAAGCTTAAGAAATCGCTATCCGATGGACCGATTAGGAACTTTATGTTACACTCCCATGATGGGGCGAAGCCACTGGTTCAAGAAATAATAATAAATGATATCATGCCTAGCATTCATTTACTGCAAAACTCATAATTTATTCATAATTTCTTATTAACACAATAAATGCACCAAGTCCGCCTCGCCTGAACAGAATAACCACTAATTTTTCTTTTCAATCATTATTATACGACCTTTTTATTTCAATTAGTCTTCAAATTAGACGTAGTCATTTAGTTAATGACTTTTTATTAAAGTTAATTTATTTTTATAAATGCTTGTTTTGTGTTTATCATAGAAGTTTTGAAAATTTAAAATATACCTCAGAAATAGTTAATTCAACCAGGGATCTAAAGGTATAAGACAATGGCCGGTAAATCGATTTACATTCCCAATGATATTAGACAAAATTACAAAATAGTGGTTATTAAAATGTTTGCAATAGCCAATCAAAATTCAATAAAAGTCCCAAAAGTTGTGGAGCCAATGAAAAAGAAATCGTTATCATAAAACTTAGTGGACTAGTATAATAAACAGAACTATGTCCCCTCCCTCCCTGGTATTCTGTATATCATTTTAAAAGCTTTTTTATTTGATTCCATCAATCGCTTTAAACACGTAATGATTAATAGTCTATTATAAAACTATTCTATTCTTAAAAGATGCATTTAAAAACCAGGGGGGAGGGAACATTAGACTTGAAATTATAATGTTACCAAAAGTTTTAATTTTTTGCTTCACTGTGGATATTAGATTGGTTGCTTGAAATTAGAAAGTGACCAAAATTTTAATTTTAACCAATCAGATTTTGTCTATTGTCTTATCCCTTAATATCCCTGAGAAATACCAAGCGACAATGCTATATAGAAAACTACTGAGAAGCTGTACTTCTAATAATCATTTATCTTATAGTTGTTATAAACAGCTTTCCGCGGAAATTAAAAAAAATAATTTCTAGATTAAAACCAGCTTTGTTAGCTCTGAGAGTCCCGGGCTAACAAAATTGGTATTAATTTTATTGTTTTTTATTTTAATATTCATGGAAAAGTGTCTGCCATGCGATACTATACATGATTTTTCAGTATGTCTGACAACCGGTTCTAATCGGTTTCAAAGCTGGAAAAACATTTATTTTAATTTAGTTTTTCCCTCTAAAAAAGTTAATAATGCGAGTAAAGTTATATTTATTGCAGCACTATTAATTGTGTATTATTGTTGATGTTATAATGAATACAAACTACCAACCTTATATTAGTTAATTGAAAACATGAAACATGCAATTTTCAATACCATTACTCCCAGCGATATTACATTATTTTAATCGTGTAAAGTTTGTGTGAAATTAAACTTTTAATAGAACAAAAAAACTTCCTAATAAGAAGACATTTTTATTACCTAATCTATTTCAATGTTTAAATATCCCTTTTTCGAGAAATAAACACACATTTTAACTTGTACATTTTTCTCTAAGAAAATAAATGCACAATGTTTTCACTAAATAGTTTATTGATTAAAAATATTGAGAATCGATTGGGTGGGTAGTTTCCCTTTAATTGGAAACTGAACAAACACAACCCCTTCATCTTATAATTTAAAATTTTTCAAAGACCAAACCCAGGTTATGTTAACTGTGACTTGCATAACCTAACCAAACGTCGTCATAATTTTAGAAAAGGGTGAAAGGGGTTTATGAATGGTCCACTGGTAATTTTGGGGGGTGTTGCCGGATCGGGGGTTTACAAATGAAGTAAAATTGGGGAAATAATACATCATTATTTGGAATAATTTACACAAACAGGGATGACAGCATCCATTAGTCACGCTGCAGTAAAAGTAAATATATGAACACAAATTCTAACTATCTACAGAAGTACTTTGAAATATTAAGCAAACTTTTGGTAACTAAAAAATTTTTAAGATCATTCCTCTAATTCTAATTAAGTAGGTATTAGAAATCAAAAACTTTTTTTTATAATCATAATAATAAAGTAACAGGATGTTTGTATGTTTGTCTGTCTGTACCGAAGGATTTCGCTAACCGATGAAACGGTATGGTTCTCCTTCACAGGGTAGCTTCTCATAGAGGCCTCTAGGGGCGTAGCCGCTAGTAGTAGATAAGTAATTTTTACTAAAAAATATTTTACTTACATCTAAAAACCTTAAAAATTTACAATAAACCATTCGTTTTAGTGTCAAAATCAGTTGCACGATTTATAAGGTTCAAGACGATGGCAAAATAATGAATATTATCTACATCAAATTGTAGTTATTAAAAGCCAATGAAGTCAACCGTTGATAGAGAAAAAAATCTGACTTAACCGCCACCTACTATGGTTGCAGGAAAAAAGATATAGGTATAGACAAACAAATAAAAAAAAGTTGTTAGGCATTTTACTTACCCTAATATATGCCAAAAAAATAGGTTAGATATTTACTTGAGGATAAAAAAAAACAATTTGCCTTCAAATTTTCAAAAAAAATTTCAAACAAAACTTTTCATGATTCAAATTAATAAAAAATAATTCGACATTTATTTTTATTCCAATTATAAAATTTACTTATCCCTCTACCCCTGACTCGGTTGAACTGTTACCAATCATTTACATTTTCCTCTTTCCTTTGAGGTTTATGTTTTGCGGTTGGTTTTAAGTGAAACCTTAACTTTAGTCAACTAAGAGGTTTTTATAAGTAGCGAAGCTACTCTAAAATAGGTATATCGTACCCGCTCATTTAAACGTCGGTCATTTACACCGTTATGTGTAGTAGTGCAGGAAAAATAAAAAACCTTACAAATACTTTATTATTTTTCCATTAGAAAGAAATAATAAGAATAAATTGTTTATGATTGTAGGTAAATATTATGTTTGTCTACTGCTAGGTGTACATTCGCTTCCGCAGATGTTTATCATATAAACTAGGATTGGCAATCCGAATCCGGAATCCGACCAATTTTGGAATCCAGAATTCAAATCCGGGATCCGTTTTTCAATAGCGGATTCGGATTCTTAATTGTTAGGCTAAAATTAGCGTCTTGAGTTTTTTGGTCAAAATATATATTTTAATTCTTAACAAAGCTAGGTTAGGTTGAGTAAAGGTAAGAATCCGAATCCGGTCCAAAAATTAGGCGGATTGCCAACCCTAATATAAACAAATTACCAGAACCGCATATTAATATATAACATCCCCAAATTTTACTTGTGCTCTGCTTTAGTTGCATAATTAGACAAAAATTTATTGGCAATTTAGTCTTTTTGATGGGCATATGGCGCTTTACACCGCAATCATAGGGCTTAGGGCTGACAACCCTATCCCATATCCATAAAAAAAAGCCACATTGTTACAGAAACACTGACAAATTGTCAGCGGCCTATGCTCCCCCTGTGGAGTGAAAAGGGCTTGTTACTCTTACTGTGTTTAGTCTTTTTGCGATTTAAATTCACTTTTTTGATATGATAATATGTGGCGGAAGTTAGCGCACACCTTGCTACTGTGCTATTTTATCGGGGAGGGAAAGGACATTGGGCTGTAATAAGTCCTCAAAGTTTTAAAATAGGGTTTACTTATTCGTTTGCTTTTTAACTTTGTGTACTTTAATTCAATTTTGATTAGTTGGTTTCCTAAGTAGAGTGTCCAAACGTTTTAACCACTAATTGTAACCTACAAAAAGGGTAATTTTGTGTATCATCATTTTGGATATACATCAATTTATCAGCCATTGTCTTATCCCATACATATTACCACTAATATCTATTTAGAAGATTTGTAATACAATAACACTTATATGAACAAAATATTAGGTAACGTAACTACTCTATATCTTTGTCCTTTACACCGACAAATTAACAAAAAATTCTGTCCTTTTTTACATAAAAATATAAAAATCAAATAGAGCAAAGGGTAACTTTTTGGTATAACTATAAAAGTACATAAAAATGCTGTAAAAATCTAAAACAATTATTGTCTGCCCTATTTACAAGATACATTATATACACATAAATTATTAACCAACATTCTTCTTACGTAGTGTGCTTTCACTTGAACATGTCATCCAGGGATCTAAAGGGATAAGACAATGGCATATAAATTGTTGTACATCCCCAATGACGATACACAAAATTGCCCATTCTGTATATTACAAGCAGTGGTTGAAAAGTATGAAAAATCAACTAAATGAACCAACCAATCAAAATTAATTTAAAGTCCCCAAGATTGTTGAGCTAACGAATAAAAGAATGATACCATCAAAGTTTGGAAACTATAGTGTAATAACCCGCCAAAACTGGTCCTATCCCTTTGGTTCACTCTTATCTTAAAACCCTCAATTGTATATCAATTTGTGTATGAGAATATAAGCGGAAAACATTGCACACCTTCTCTCAACCGACAAAAAGGGAGAAAAACTTTTGTAAAACATTTTCTTTTAAACATATTGTTTAATATTTTTAGTATAAAATCTACTCTATATAAGACCTATTTAATAACTTTAGATAAACTTGTCATTGCTGTGCTACTTATAATCATATTTGATCTTGTTTCATTAAATTAATCATCATATAACGTAAGTATTTAAAATAATACAGTCTTAAAACACATAAAACTTAAAAGCGGCGATAAAAACGAACGTAAAATAGGATATAAACACTACTTAATTGCGAGGGCAAGAAAGAAAAGAGAGAGAGCGAGAAAGATATATAGGAATTTCACATTATGTTAGGGGGGGGGGGGGGGGGTAGTGGTAAAGGCTAGATTTATGGACATATATTTATCTATTTAGACATTATTTTCTAGGACAATTTTATACACTAAAGGGGGGGTTTTTTAATGCAACCATCTCGTAAACAGTGAGCAAATGGCACTTAGAATTCGAATTTTGATCTAAACTTTTGAATGAGTAATCCTTGGTAGGTCTATTTTCCCTAAATTGAACAAAAAGTTGGAAAAGTAACGGCTGGCGGCTCAGCCGTTTAGCCGTTTTTTTGCCTATTTTCAGGGTAAATTCATCATCAATTACGTAGGAATCAACTATTTAAAACATATTTTTGGTTTAATTCATGTTAAATAATAGCAATAACCATTGTTGAAACTTCTAGTACCAACATCTACCGTCTAGAACCGTTTGTTAGCATTTTGGAGTGGCAACGAGAATAAGGTGGAAATAGGTTTCGTGAATAATTTGTACTATAGATATCCAAAAAAATGGCAAAACTACTGAGCCGCCAGCCGTTAGCCATTACTTTTCCAACTTTTTGTTCGATTTAGGGAAAATAGACCTACCAAGGATTACTCATGCAAAATTTTAGATGGAAATTCGAATTCTAAGTGCTATTTGCTCACTGATTACGAGATGGTTGCATTAAAAAACCCCCCCTTTTTAAAAATTACAATCAAATAATCGTTGTAAATAAGATGGAATAAACTTAAAAAATCCGGGCCATATTGTATATCTTGCCAAATAATTGTAAGAGGGTGTCAAGAATATGGGGGATAGGTTAATTAAGGGCAAAGTAATCATTTCCCCATTTTAAGTGTAAGAAACTTGCAGTATGTAAGTATTTTCTAAGGGGGTGATACACTTTTTTCCATATGCCCATCCCTGTATCCCGCAGGGCTACGGGCAAATAACTCTACTGGGGGGTAGAAAATTATACATAGAAGGGGGAGGGGAGAAGGGTTAATATGTGCTTTTTAGGGAAGGGGTATCAGTTTGGACTAAGGGGGTGGCGTTTTAACGTTCTAGTGATTAAAATGATGGCTATATTTTAATATACAACACTTTATCTTTCTCGCAATAGCAATAAGCTATCAAAGGAAGAATATTACAAATAATAATAAGAGAATAGAATAAATTATCAGAAAATGTTCTTCTATGTTTAATCGTTTTAGTGAAAATAAGCTACCTGATATTTCATCTATAGAGATATTAACTACTCATTTATCATTTTCAGTTAAGACATACCTATAAAATTAATTAAACATTAGTAAAATATTTTGGTCTGCAACATTTTATGATCTGTAATGCTTGAACGCTGGTGTGGGGAAATTAACAATTTGTTGATGGGTGGAGGTGATGGAGAATTATGCTCGCATAAACGCCGGGGCTAAATAGATCTATTAACTTAATATGCTTTCAAAAAACCTTCATTAGCTAAAGCTAAGCTTAACTTAACTTTCATACAAAAATATTTAAGATATGGAGTTATTTTCAGAGATAGTGAAACACTGAATTTGGTAGCTACTAAGTATTTAAGGAAAGATAGAATAACCAACAATGTTCCAATTTCCTAATCTTCTTTTTTTTAAATGCAACATCAATGTATTTTTTTTATAACCGGAGTAATTTCTTATCGTATATTATGGTTTATTTAGCCTTAATTTTATAGCCTGTCAATTTGACAAAAAAAATCTATAGAGTATCGTGATTTAAAATACAATTATGTTTTAATGTAAAAAATCCTAAGAATAATATACAATAAACATAATTATGTCCTTATTATTCATGTGAAATTTTTTATCTTTACATTATCAGTTTTACGATGTTTTGTATATGAGTATAAATTATTTCAAAATACATTCTTATGATGAAAAATGATTCCACACTCTTTTCAATTTTTATATCATTTATATCATACCAACAAAATTGTGTCATAAAATTTTACAAAAACAAAAAAGTAAAATGCACTAGGTAGGTAACATTTAAAGCAAAATATTAAATATATACTTTTTTCTCACTATTCTTTTTATTAAGTTTCCAGTGCAATTCCATGAAAAATTTAAACTTTATAAGAAGAAATTCAATGACATGAAATGAACCAAGGAAAATTTTACTACAGAATTACGAGGGAAAGGTGGGAGGGGGAGGGGGAGTGTGTAAATATTAAAATTTTCTGTGTCGCAAAGGGGGGGGGGAGTTATAAGCAGCTGGAAAATTATGGAATAGAGGGAACAAAAATAGAAGGGGTATAGATTGTATTAATAGCCGGGGGTGGGGGTTACACCATAAAAAAGGGGTAGTACTAGTTAGAAAGGTTCTGCGGTTAGATTTGATTACATCCTTTATTCATTCCTTCATCACCCCCCCCCCACTCCCCCCTCTTTAGTAAAAAATCCTTTCCATTTTAGAGTTAAAATATTGAATTTCTTTTAACTAAAATTGAATAAGTTTGAATTAAATAAACTCTCTGAAAAGAAAAGTGCTTTAATGAAGAAATTAAATGCAACTTGTGTAAATTTTTATGTTTATTTTTCTTTGCATTTGATCCATCCTGCACAGTTTTAGATAATATTAATAATCTTATATAATAAATAATCCTTTTACTGTAATAATTATGCAAATAAGTATCCTGGATCCTTAAGAGTGATTGTATAGCTAGTTAGGACAAGGCTTCAGAGAAAGATAAATGAAAGATAGAATAAAATATTTTATCCCCGGGATGGGGAACTCATAATCATCCAAAATTTACATTATTAGGTGGAAATATATTAAAGCTAGATATACTGGTTTCGGAGTAACCAACCGTCCCCTGACCCCCTCTCAAACTAACTAATTATACATTCAATTGGCATATCCCTGTATCCCTTACTTGATAGGAAATATGATCAAAATCTGGCACCCCACTGAGATAATTCTCCCCCCCCCCCTCTTCACAATTAGACAAATATGCCCCCCCCCCCTCATTCCTTGTTTGGAAATGTCCCTTTAGTTGAGATAGCTACTATAGATCTGCTTAGAGTAATCTAAAATAGGATTTATTATTTAAACATTGAGAGTAATAAGGAAGTACTATAAAGTTGGGTATATCTATCTTACAAAATAAGTACATCTATTTAAGAGAAGATAAATACACCTATGCAGGATATACCAAAATAGTACGATTATATCTCTTATATAAGGCAATTTATATCAAAGCATAAACAATTAAAATGTGTATTTTGTCAAGTGGGGAGGTTGGTAACACCCCCCCCCCCAAAAAAAAAAAAATAACCATAAAAAGTAATCTATATTAATTTTATATGATATTCTAATTTTTCTTATTCCCCCCCTTCCTTCTCCTTACTTATCAGTGTAGGTACTGTTTTATTTTGACATTTAGTGACTTGTATATTGGCTCTGTTCTAATAATCAATTATACTTATTGTTATACATTATAAAGGTATGTATTAATGTATGTACATATTAATAATAACAGGAAATAAATACATACATATATAGTATATACATAATATCAGGAATAAAAAGGGAAAAGACAATGGCCGATAAACTGATGTACATCCCCAATGATGAGAAACAATGTTACCCCTTCTGTAGATTAAATTAGAGGTTGAAACGTTTAAACCCTCAACTTACTAAACCAACTAATTAAAATTCAATTTTCTAGATGTAATGAAGAAGAAAACGTTATTATAAGACTTTGGGGACTAGTGTAATAAACAGCCCAATTTTCCCTCCCTCCCTGTAATAATATACAATATACCTCCATAGATAGAAAATGATAAAAAGCTTAGATGATTTATTATTTACAGATTTTTATTCTAATTCAAAAATGTTATTAATCATCACGATAAGTAGCGCAGCTGTAGCAAGCAAGCAAGCTATATTTCTAATAGAAAAAGAACAATAAAATCTAATACAGTAAAAATAAAAGAAATCGTGCAGAATATTCAATGATTGTGATGTACAGACAACATATATTTACTTAATATTAGCTTTGCTACTAAAATCAAAGAGAGAAAGAAATAAAATTAAAGAGATAAAGATCTAAAAGGGGAAAGATATGAAAAGGGGATCAAAATTACAATGTTAAACTTTGGTGCAATTATTATGTCAACAAGAGACTTTTATCATTGTATACAGTCAGTATAGATTGATGATTAATGGTCAAAATAATGTCGATATGAATATCCTATTATTTTAGCTAGTAAGCTTTTTTTCGTTTATCTTACTAACCACTGAACCGATTAAGTTTTTCATGGATGGCATTATTAGGATTGTTTAATGCTATTTTCTGCTCCCTCGAATACGGACTTCATATATGCTCGATAGTATCTTATAACAGCAAATCGATGTCAGCCAAGGCCACTTATATTAACACAATAAAATCGACGCAAATTGTATGTCAATACAAAGCTACCACAATCAACAGGGGGGTAGGAATCGGATTCTAATTCTGAAACTTAAATTAACTTTGGTTTGAATATGAAATGAAATTTAAGTTTAATGATTTGTGCTAGCTTCTTGTTGATGGTGGGGATAGTTTTTCTTTAGCCGTCAAACAAATTAAACTTTTAACTAGCAGCTGCGCCCCTACAATATTGAATTTGAATCAAGGAGGTAGAATGAACCCGTCTCAAGACTTAACAATTAAGCCTCAAGCCGTCCATTTCCCAATTAACACTCTTCTTAAGTAGAAAACTCAATAAGTTCAGTAGTTTTCTTAAAGAAATAACAGCCCTAATAATAGATTTAGACACGATAACATCGTCCCATCAAATAAAAACTATATAATTTTGCAGAGCATAATCCTTACCCTACATGCAAGGTAGACTAATGTAGATGCAACATTTAGCCACCTCGAGACATTATTAATCCCTACCAAAACTTATTTTCACAAGGGAAAAAGTAGAATTTTATTTTTATCAAATTTGCAGCCGGCACAATCACACACACACAAACAGACACGCACACTGGAAATTGGTTAAATCCTTTTTTTTATCAAGTATAAAACAATGTTGTGATTGGACAATGGACGATAAATTAATCCCTCCTTTCCATTTTATTTTTATTAAAATTAGGTTCTAGATTAATCAATGAAAGTGGGGGGGAGGTTAATAGACCCTCCAATCCTGAAAATCGGGATTCATACCGCAAAAGTTTTGAGCGGTTATATATATTTGTGAAGTTTGTGTGTTAGGTTTGGATAGAAGATATAGTTATTCCGACAATCAATCAAGAATTCAGAGTAATCTTTAAAACTTGTAAACCATGGTCAGCGGCCGCGTTAGCCGCCGCCAACAGCCGCCATTCTACAAAAATATTTTCCGCCGCAAAAATATTTATATTGCTATTACAACTACAGTCTTGATTTAGCTGCGGCTGTCGAAAAATGGCGGCTGCCAGAACCGGTTTGTAAACTTACGATGATTTCAGCAAACAAAATCTCCTCGAGTTTGGAACAAGGCGAACAAAAGTCAAGAAGTTTTTAAAATGAATCTTTCCATCAGAGGTTTTATGAAAATAAATACATTTTTTATAAAAAAAAATATGTGATTTTTTTTACATTTTATCTATAAAACTAAAATTAAATATTTTTTGATGGGTAAAAGCAGTCTTTCTACCGAATTAAAATCTTTTAGATGTTACGAATGACCCCCCGAACTTGCTAAAAAAAACATCTCTCGTCTAAGTATAATGCAGCTTATTTCGTGAGGAAAAAGCTATAGAGATAGGAATCATGAAATCTAAACAATTTTAATAATTACATAAAAAGCATTGTTTTCTGAAATATTGCACTAGAGAACACACAAACAATTCTTTTAGAACATATTCATTATCATGCTCAGTTCAAGAAAATGTGAAAATATACGGCAAAAGAATTATTTCAAAATTTTATTATTAATAATTGCCCCCCGCCCCTAGCCTCTAGAGGAAGGCAAGAGAGTTGATTAAAGTAGCCTTAAACCATCCTATGTCATTTATGAAGCTTCCCTAAGAAGTACAACACATTCGGACCAGTAGTTTCTAAGATCTTAAGCTTCAGGCTAAAAATCCTCACTACTAGGTACATAAATATATTACTATTGAATTTTTTAAATACAATAAAGTAATAAAAAAAATATGCTCTAACCCCAAACGTATGAACTTAATGCTTATCTGGATAGGTAAACATTTAAAAGATATGATAATTTTAATATTTAGGTAAATTAAGTAGGTAAGTACCTACCTATTTAAAAATTTAGGAAATTTTGACACTAACCCTGAAAAAATACCAACCCCTATCATAAAAAAATGCTTACCCCTATACCATGATAAAAATGCCTAATTTAAATCACTATAGCAGATATTACAAGATCTTATAATTATAATATTTTGGTATATTAAGTAGGTAAGTATTTGAAATAAAAATTTAGGAAGTTTTGACATACCACCTTAAAAAATACCAACCCCTATCATAAATAAAAATGCTTACCCCTATACCACAATAAAAAAGCCTAATTTAAACCACTTTAATTTATATTTGTGTAAATGTAAACATGTGCACGCAAAATGTATTATTCCAGGGATGGGGGGATGGATATTCAACATTTTAATTATATTACGTCTGTGTGTATCTCTATTTTCCATTTTGATTAAGGGAAAGTTGTATGAAATGCATTTCAGATAAATGATTTCAATCATAAGTTACAAATATACCATCAAAGATATAATTTTGTATTACCATAAATAAAAAAAACCATTGGACATCACTAAATTAGTCAATATGCTTGTTTTGTGAAAATAAGCCAGCCATATAAATTAAATATATATATCACAAGAATAGGTACAATTTTCGATATTTAAAAACTACCTGGTAGAAAATTTAAATTATTTCAAACATATGCCATATAAATGTTGTTTTAACCATTAAACAGGAAAAAAATATGCGGTTCACTAAATTCATGTTTAAATGCATTTCGTGCAACTAACCCTTTACATTTTTAATGGTTTAAGTTGAAATTTCATCTATTTATTTTGAAACCCTCTAAAGCTCATATTCCCAAGTGTAAATTTTTCACAAAAAATGAATAATACAAATGGATTAAAATGACTGAATATCAATCCCTATACCCTGGCAGAATAAAATTTCATAGTAAAAAGATGAAAATATAAAATGCAACATGACGCCCGAAGGCAAAATCAGCCAGGAATAGGGGGAAAGAAAATCAAAATAATTGAATAAATTGTTAAAGTACATGAACAAAAAAGAATTGAATTGTTGAAATGCTACGCTACTTACATACAAAATAATCTTTGTTAGATCTCCATTCTCTCTGAATAAAAGTTCGAAAGTTATGGAAAATTGATTTATAACTCATCTTAAGCTACCATATAAAATATTGCACCAAATTTTCTATTCCTTATTTTCAAAGGCAATGAAAGACATCAAAATAGGAGAAGAAGATAAGAACAGCAAAGGTTAGAAGAGGGGAGGGGATGCAATTAAAACTATTTGATTATGTATACATGAAAATTATACAAAGAGAGGGGTCAACATAAGATTAGGCTTGTATTGATAAATAAATATGTTCTTATATTGTTAAGCTTTCATTCCTTTGCAATCCTTATGTAACTTTCTATTTCAAATAGAATGCCTAGTTAACTTCATATATGATGTATTCAAGTTTAGTTTACATGATACACATGATAAGCATTAAATTTACTTCATTCTACATAAACAAACACACACATGCACACACACACTTTTTGAAAGAAGGATAAAACATAAATCTAATTTTTATAGCCATTTAAACTAGTCCTTTTTCATGACTCTTGATATATTTCAAACATACATAACTGAAAATGTTTAAAATTTTAGGCCTTATTCGATTTAGTTCATGTATGTTTTACAACAAAATCACAAGATTTAAATCGATTAAAATGTCTGAATATACGCGCCTTACCTACCTAGTGTGTATATTACGGTCGATTAATCATCGTTATTTACAATTCTAATTATATTATTATCAAGTGCCACACTTTCACACAAACTAATCATAATTACAACGTGTTTAGTTGAAAAAAAGGGATATTTTCATTAAAGAAAGTTGAAGAGAAACCGACTTATTTTTAACACGAAACGCGAGTTGTATAAGACTTAGCTTTCCGAAGCACGGGCTTAATGCAAGAAATAATGCAAGGCAGTAATTAAAACTCTAATCGCTCGCTTCAAGTCATTAAATATTCTGAAATGGTTTGATTAAAAACTAATTGCAAGATTTTAAGATTATTTAAGCATTTGTGCAAAAACGTTTATTTGCTAAAGAATACCCCTTCCCCCACTTTTTCTTTTTATAAGAATAACAGGATTCTAATTGGCTGTAGATCTCCTTTACAGTGGAGCTTGATATAGGTTCAGGAGAGGATTTTAACCATTTTTTGTTAGGGTATATCACAGGAAAAAATCAACTCTGGAAAATATACCTAAATAATAAAAGTTTAAGTTTCGGTTAGTTAGGGTTAATGAAAGCCTCTAATTGTTAGTGCTGTGGGGGTTAAAAACCCTTATAAATTGTCAAAGGGGGGATATTTTATTCTGACTTGCAAAATGAAGAAATTATCGCAGTTTTTACTGTCCTTGGCATTAAAGAAAACTAGAATTAGCCTAGCAGAAAATTTAGTAGACATAGGCTTAAATAAACAAACAAGATTAATATAAATATTAGCGAAGCCTTTAAAAAATTTAGTTTTAAATAACTAAGATTAAGACCAAATAAAGGCTTCGAAACCGATTAATATCCGGTGTTTTAGAACCGGTTCTCAGTCATACTGAAAATTATGTATAGCATCAAATTATTCCAGTTTTTTACGAATATAAAATGTACAATCATTAAATATTTGTTGATTTTTATATCCGCGGAAAGTTGTTTATAATACGATGCGATAAATAGCTATCCTTACATTGAAAATGAGTAAAGGAGAAATCAGAATATTTTAAAGTTCATAAAGACCAAAATAAAGCTGAATGTACAATATGGTCAGACTGACAGACAAGTGAGTCCTGTGAAACAGATTTGCTACTAAAATATAAAATCCTACTAATATAAAGTCTGTGTAGACTCCAAATGTAAAAATAATTACACGATGAGTCTAACAAATAGCATAATTATAATTGATAAAACTTAATATATAAATAATAACAACTGTAGTTTCATACATCATTAAACATCATTTCTATTTGATTAATTTTCTTTATATCACTTACAGTTCACTGATATTGCATCTCAAGAATAAAAGTATCAGAACTTTTGATAAAAAATATTAAAAAATTACTTCAAAGTCACAGAAAAATGTTTCAGCTTAAGAATAGTCCATTTTATATAAAAAAAATCATAGGTAACTATGTGAAGCTAATCTAAAATAGAGAACTCAAGAGAAGCCTCAGAAAAAAGCTTACTAATTCATATAAAAATATAATATATTTTTAATTCTGCAACATCCTCCCTTTTATCCGTGAGTGCACACCACCTCCCTTTGTAGGATTTCACATAATTGACAAAAAAAAAGTAAATTGTGAACAAGTGCATGGGAAAAAATGCATTTTATCCAGGGATAAGACAATAACCGATAACTTGATATACATCCCTAATTATGATACACAAATTACCCCTTATGTAGATTACTATTAAAGCGTTTGTACACTTAACTTAATGAACCAACCAAAAAATTCAATAAGCCAATGAATAAAAAACGTTATAAAGAAACTTTAAGGACTAGTGTAATAAACCGCCCATTGTCCCCTCCTTTCTGATTGGAATAAATTACAAGCAAAAAGCAATAACACTACCCAGTGATTCGATTTAACAGAGGGGTAAATATGAAATATACTGACATAACTATTGGTATATTTTAATGTTCAATGTTTTTGCTATTTCTTTTCATAAAGCTAGCAGGATTTCATAGATTCCTGTTGGGTATTTTATTTATTTTTCTTCCTATTTAACAACAGACATACCTACAAAATAAAAATAAATGTTTATTATTTAGATTATATTATATTAGATCTTCTTCATATGGCAGGTGTCCCACGTTTTCATCAACTAAAAATGTAAATATCCTGTGAAATTGAAATAAAGTATCAAATATGTCAGGTGTCGCACATTATTTAAAACACATATATTCATGTCTAAGATTTATTTAGAAGATTTTTAGTAAAATAATTTCAAATATAAATCTAATAACTGTAAGAAAATACCTAATATTTGCATGGCAAGAAACATTAATAAAATTTCTTTTAATGGCAGGTGTTATATACGTTAAAAAAAATAATTCTAATTCATTTTAGAAAATGTTCTGTAACCAAATTTAAAATGTATATCTAATATCTGTAAGAACAATTTGCCAAATGCATATCAGCAAAATCCCGCAAAAACACACAAAAATCTTTTGCAAAATCTCATAATTGCAAATGAAGCAATCTCATCTCACCGCCATAATTTTTTGGGCTTGGTTTTGGAACATGAAGGAAAAAATTTACAGATTTTTACTTTTTCTGGGTAGGGTATGGGGGCGTAATTGACGCACCAATTGCAGAATGGAGGATTTTTCTGAATCTTTTACACAAATATTCTTTGGACAACTTTTGTGCATTTGTAGGAAAAAGCTTAAAACTGGTGTTCATATAGTAACATAAAATTACAATTGATCTTAATAGCAGTTTCATTGGAAATGTCTTGTTTTGTAATAATTTCCAACAAAATCTTTGTAAGTTTTTTTTTCAGTTTTAGTGTATATTATATAAAAGATTTTTGAGATAATTAACTTGCATATCAGCGGAGATTTTCAAAGATTTTTAAATATTTTTTGGTGGATTTTTGAGAACACTAACTTCAAAAATTGCATCGCTACGATATATTTGAAAATATTCACAAGGTTTCTGTGAAACAAATCTTAGATTTCACCTTCAAGCCATTTAGGAATAGGATTAACATAGCTTTCTTTCTAGATATTTGAAATTTTGTTTGATTTATGAATTTAGAAATATAGAATAATAGGAAAAGGAAGACTGACCAATGCAATACAGACTTTAAGAGTATCTTTGCTACTAAAAATGACCAAACCTTTGTTATACTGAAGAATCAAATCAATATAAAAATATGCATTATGAATACAAAGTAAGAAAATGGATATAATAACAAATGTAATATTCATCTTTAAATTATAAGATGCTCTATGTTCAATTTCTAAAAATGAGAAGGATATGTTTGTCGCTTGTGTCTGTCTTTCTCCGTTTTTTATTACTTTTTACACTTTTCCTATGCATGTATGTTAATTCATGTGTGTTTTGTTCATTTGAGGAGGCTGTATTTATATATATTAAATCCTTTCAGCTATAAGGAGAGGAAAGGTTGAATTAAGAGAGAATATTGGGTGATAAGGCGTGTGAGAAAAGGGCTATCAAAATCAGGGATATAGGTTTAGGTCAATGAAAGTTAAAATAATATTTTAATGTTAACCCTACTTAAATTCTAATCTACAGGCAAACAGTGTTTATGTACATGAAAATTTATGGGGAAGTTTTTTATTCTAACTTTCAACAATCACTGCATCCCTGTAAAAAACTTGTGTAGATAAAGAAAGAGAAAAAAGTGTAAAGATAAAGGAAAAAGACAATAAAAAAAAAGTAATAGTTATTTCTCGCATCGTATTATAAACAGCTTTCCGCGGATATAGAATGTACAATTATAAGATTAAAACCAGTTTTTTAAGCCCCAAAATGCCGAAGGCACGGGCTAAAAAAACTTGTTTTAATCTTATGATTGTACATTTTATATTCGTAGAAAACTGGATATAATACAATGCTAGACATAGTTTTTTTCGTATGGAAAAGAACCGGTTCCTATCCACCGGATTTGAATGAATACGAGAAAATGCATTACAGTAATAAAACATAAAAATTGTGTGTGTGTAATTGTGTAAAGAGGCTTAATCAGACACTTCACAATCTTGAATAACAGGACTCAAATCTTAGTTATATAGTAGATGCGCTACTAAAAATACTACAAAAGCTAACAATTTTGTATTTTTTTCTTGTTTCAAGCTTGTAAGTGTGTGTATTTTTTTAAAATAAAATGTTTTGAGATGTTTGAGAATAGTGTAGGTTACTTCAAGTTTTGGTGTAAATACATTTGGGCAAATTAACAGAATAGCAGCAATGTTTTCTTATTAACAAGTTATAATACAATTTTAAAGCAGGATATTCATCGGTTTTATACTTACATTAAATAAGTTTAATTTATTATCAATAAATAGTTTTATGAAGTTTAGTATATTTACTAAATTTGACTACTTTCAATGAAAATAACTGCAAAAAAAGATGTTATTGTTTCAAGTAGAATTTAATGACTAAGTAAATAAATAACAAGCTACCAATTTCAAAAAGGTGATATTAATTTCACCCCAAAAAAGGTTTTAACTGTAACTATTACTTAACTAAAATAAAAAATTTTATGTAGCTAAAACAAATGATTTGCTGTTATGTAGTTATTGCAATTGTGATGGTATGAACATCCAAGTTTTGAGGGCTGTGCATTATTTATGTATGAAAGAGATGAGAGAAGAAAAGAAACATTAGAATTAGTTTGCAATATTTTTAGACCATCATTTGCTTTTGTAATTGACACTTTATGTATCTTCTATGTACCTATCTTCGTTCCTTGATAATATATCTTCGTTTTTATCATTAGTGATTAAAAGTTAAAACATACTTTTTCCAGCTAATTTTGATCATTTTGATTATTAAAAAAAATTAAGGAAATATATTTTTAGGGGTTATATTTTGATTAGTCTAAACATTTTGTTGAACAAAATTAGTTTTATCCATGATGAACAACATAATTCTTTCCCCCTTTATATTCTTTAAAGGAAAAGGATATGTGTTCTGTAATAAAATTTTGATAAATAAACATATGATTTAAATGTTATATACTTTTTTCTCGTATTCATTCGAATCCGGTGGATAGGAACCGGTTCTCATCCATACGAAAAAAAAATATGTCTAGCATCGTATTATATCCAGCTTTCTACGAATATAAAAATGTACAATCATAAGATTAAAACCAGTTTTTTAGCCCGTGCCTTCGGCACCTCGGGGGTAAAAAAAACTGGTTTTAATCTTATAATTGTACATTCTATATCCGCGGAAAGCTGTTTATAATACGATGAGAGAAATAACTATTCTAATAATAATCTAATAATACATACCTAATGATCTTTAAATAACAAAAAAAAGATTTTCCACTATGAAATATTCTTATTGTGTTAAAGGTATAAAATTACTTTTTTCTTTTTTCATAGAAAACTTCACAATCCTAATTCTGTTAGACTATACGTGCTAAGAAAAATAGTTTCACTTGGAATTTTAAACAAGGTAAAGAGTTTCACAAATAAAAACTTCTCCAGTTAAATGAAATTTATCAAAAGAATTTATTTAAAGTAAGAGAACGTCTATTTGCTCGTCTGAAGCAAAGTTGTTGTCAGATTATCACAAAAGCTTTATGCTGGACCTTTTTAGTTTTGCGCTATTCAACTTTTTTAATTGTCTGTGCGTTTTTTCAAATGTCTTTTTTTTACCTATGATATCAAAGCTTCTAACTAATTTTATCTTTGGAAATGGTGTTTAATGTGGTACAATATTTTCAAACTTTTTCCATATTATTTTATGCTCTAACATCAACCTCAAACCTATGAAATCATAACAAAATTGGCGTTTAATTATAATCATGCCTATGATATTAGATAATTTAACCCATTAATTAATCTATGATGTCTAAACTAACAACTAATTTATCTATGGAAATAGCGTTTATATTTCAATATTGCTATAATGTCAGCTAATTTGACTATGCTGTCCTAAATACCTTTGAATTAACCAATAATGTCTAAACTAACATCTAATTTATCTATGGAAATAGCGTTTATATTTCAATATTGCTATAATGTCAGCTAATTTGACTATGCTGTCCTAAATACCTTTGAATTGACCAATAATGTCTAAACTAACATCTAATTTATCTATGGAAATAGTGTTTATATTTCAATATTGCCTAAAATGTAAGCTAATTTGTCTATGCTGTCCTAAATACCTTTAAATTAACCTATGATGTCTAAACTAACATCTAATTTATCTATGGAAATGGTGCATTTGATAGAATGCATCTTGGCGGCCTAAATTATTCTAACCCCCTCCCTCTCATTCTGTCTTTTTATATATTCACAAAAACTCAAAAATAGCAAAATAGCAAATGATTAAAGATTATTAGGTAGTTTTGATTCTAATTTTTTTTACAACAAAATACATTTTTGTCTTATTAAATTAGAAATCTTTGCTAAAATGAGTTTCATGTATTGATGGTAGAAACATCTTATCTGTATAATAGTTCTCTTTTTGGCGAGATGTGCATTTACTATATATTCTATCTCTCTCTCTTTTTTATCTTTCTTTTTTTCTCGCTCTCTTGAAATTCATATAATCAAGATAAATTGACTATTTATTTCAACATTTTACAGAGTTATTACATTCTCATAAAATTACTTGTTTTTTTTTCAAAGAAGCGAAGCTGCTTAACAATGCTTATTCGTCAGTATGATTGTCTGTAACGCTTTTGACCTCTTTGTCTTTGTAAATAGAACCAACTATAGGTGACATGTATTGCGATTCACCAGTGGGATAAAAAAGGGTAAAGCATCTCCTATTATGATGTAACAACATGTATTGTTATCATGTTTAATTTATTTATGATTTTTTCTAGTAAGAAGAATAAATCATTTTAAACACAAACACATTTTCTAATCTCTTTATATAAGAAAAAACTTCGCTGCTATTTGACGATTTATATCTTGTTTTCATTTATTAATCTTCTTAAAAAGCCATAAAATTACTTGTATTTCTTGTCTAGCAGTCTGAAAAAGTACTTATTAAGTTAATTCATTTATCTGTTTTAGTAAGTAATTAAAAATAAAATAAACTTGATAAATAAAACAGATTCTATACATTATACATTACACCAGGGATCTAAAGGGATAAGACAATTGCCGATAAATTGATGTAATTGTACAACCCCAATGATGATACACAAAATTAAACATTCTGTAGTTTACAATTAGTGGTTCAAATGTTTGTACAATCAACTTAATGAACCAACTAATCAAAATTCAATATATAGTCCTCAAAGCCAACAAATAAGAAAACGTATCTATAAAAAGTAAGAGGTAAGATATTATTTCTGCAGAAGCCCTATCCCTATCCATACTTTATAAAACTAATTACAATTTGCCTTAATTACATACACATGGAGAATTAGATACATTTGATAGCTATTATTTTTTTTTTTGATAACACACACACGCACAATCTGTCATTATCAATATTTTTATTATATTAATCAATGCTTTATAGATAATTTAATTGGCTGTTTAACAAGAATAATTTTGTATCAAAGCAGCGATGATACTTGGAATATAATTCCCAACTCATTTATAGTATAGCTTCTCTACTTAAAATAAAACCTATAATTTGTCTAGTTGAGTTGAAAATTAAAGTACAAATCCAAAATAATAGCTCTCAACTTATCCGTACCAAGACTAGCTCTTTCAAACCTTTTATTGAATGCAATTCATACTATACACGCAACCCTTTTATCCTCCCTCCCCTTTTCATAATTCCTCTTTTTCTACCCTTCTCTTTCCCCGTTCCCTTTTTTTCTATTTTGTGTGTTGCACTTTTGTTGAAGTTTTTACAAGTATCTCTGCGTGTATCTTTCCCTCTAGCAATAATTAAAAGTTGTTTTGATTACTAAAGCGGTGCATGTAGTCTCTGGTCCCCAAACTGTTATCATAATAGATTGGGCAATTAATATTTGTTTAGCGGATTAATTGTTATTTTTATCGGCGTAGCTGCTTTAGAATACATGTTTATTTGTGGATTAGGTACAATAGTTAATGGGATATGGACTATTAGCATGCATTTTCAAAGAATAATATCAGCTAAAAAAAGATTAATATTATTCCTTTGTAATTATTTACTTTGTTTAATGAAAGCCTCCTAGTGAATCTGTTAGTCTTTAATCTTATTCGCTATTAAAAGGGGGGTATTTTTTCTTGGGGTGATGTCCCTTGGGAAGGCAAATGTACACTCCCCCAAAAACGTTAAAAACCTTTCTTGGGCCTACAAGAAGCCTCTATGTAAAGGAATAACATATTAGTTCAGCAGTTACCGAGATCTAACGCTACAGACAAAAATATCTCACAACTTAATATTAGGTATAGGATAATTACATGTTTAAAAAGAATTTAAAACTCAATTTCTATTAAGAATGTTGACCCAAATACCACCTTCAAATTTTGAAAGTCTACAGTTTTAGTTTGTAAAAAAAGTTGTGTTATCCATATCTAATTTTTAATCCCTTCTCACTTCATCATCAACTCCCAACAGACAACTAGCAGGAATTAACAGAGATAGGGATTTGGAAAAAATAATAGTTTAATTATGATACTTTTCATGAGGAAGAAAACAGCTTTTCGCGGATATTAAAATGAAAGATAAAAGAACAAAAACGGTATTAATTTTATGATATTTATTTTACTACTTGTGAAAAATTTTCTGTAATACGATGCTATACATGATTTTTTCAGTATGGCTGAGAACCGGTTCTAATCCAGTGGATATTAATCGGTTTCGAAGCCATACTGAAACTTTTAAAGACACACAATCCATACATTTCTGAAGCATTTTGAGGAAACTCTTTTGACATTTATTTAGTTTTCCACAATCCAAAGTTTATGTCTACTCCCCTCTCTCTTCCTTTTTTTTCTATATTTGCTCTAGGCCATATGTATAGGGAACGGGAGAGATTTTCAGCTATTTTAATCATATGCTGTTTGGGTAATTTTCTTAATTTTTGTTCTCACTTGTTTATAGCCAGGAATAAGGTAGTTAACAATAGAAAAATTTTTAATTAATATTAGGGTTTAGATAAAAACGTCGACTCAACTACGATGTGTTGCCCCCCAAAATTTCGTGAAATCACCTAAATTACCAAATAATTTTTCCATTTAATTAAGTTGTTAGTTAAAGCTGGTTTATAACCCAATAGAAAATTAAATATATATTTATTTAAAAAGCTGAATATAATCTATAATGTCCCTGAGAAGAGAGTTTTGAAGGGTGTTGGTTGGGTTATTATTACTATGCCAGGGGAGGGAAGGTACAACTGAAAACAGAGGGATAAAAAGACAAATGTATTGTTCTCAACACTGTACAATTGCCTGCTAAAATAATTCAATGTTAAGAAACTGTTACTTCTTACTAGCGGAAAAGATATATAGCATTTACTTCAAGTGGTAAATCCCTGTTTCATTTAATTGCTAGCTTTTAAAAGATTAAAATTGAAAAGGAATTATAATTAAGTTTTTTTTTATTTATCATCTTTTCTTATGTAATCCTTGCCATTCTTTTGGTGTACAATCCTTTTATGTGCCAATTTAGAACCACAACAGAAATCATCCCCCCCCCCTCCTTTATAGATTTCAGAAAAAATACCTTTAATTATTTTAAAGAAGTATCTTACCCCTGTGGGAAGCCCTAATCCTTATAGGGCTCCACGAAACTTGAACTTAACAAAAAAAGGCTAATCCTTAAATTGCCAAAAAAGGAATGGAGTGTTTTCGTTTAATAACCAACATACCTAGAAAAGTAATTAAAATATAAATATCTTAAATAAGACACATATATAGTATCTTTAAAAAACACATTTTGTTTAGAAAATAGTCTAAAATCTACGTCAATTCTCGAGTATTTTTCAACTAATGAAAACAAATAACACAAAAGATGCATTTTTAGTGGCATAGATTCTCTACAACTAACTTTGTACGCCCGTTTTTCGTTGGAAATACTTGCTTGTTAGCTAAACAAGTTATGATATCTGTACAGTTTTTTATAAATTTAAAAGGTTTTTGCTTAACTTCTTATGGACAATGGATATAGGATATACGTGGATTTTGACAGAGAAAACTTTCTCCTTAATTTAGGTTGCTAACATAAACTTTCATTCATTCGTCAGTTCCTTCATCCATTAGGAGGGGAGGGGATAGCTATTAAAGCCAGCTGCGAGCACCACTTTATCAGAGTGCAAAAAGATCTGGTGTAACATCCAAGTAATTATATATCGATTTTATGGACATACTTATCCTCGTAAGGCGAAAAGATTTAGTAAATCTTAATTATGGCCATTTTTTGGGCAGCTTTAAGGAGGCAAGATGTTAATCTTGATAATTTCACTACCTTGCTGCTAATTGTGTTTACGTGGGCGTACGGGTTAGGCAAAATAAGGGCTTGGGATTCGCAGGGATGTGGAGCCCTACTTCAAGATTTAAATATATAATAGATATTTTTTCTTTTCACTCAAAATTTCTAAAAAAAATCACAATTTTTAGAAAAATAGGTTAAAACCATCCCAAGACCTATGCAAAGCTTGCCCAGACTAGAGAACTCAATCGGTTTACTAGATATTATTGAGATCTTAAGTTTCAGACAAAAAAACCATACACTTTAAATAACACGATGAATATTTTGGCAGCAAAGCAACTCTATATTTGCTTTTATACCTACGGCACTACATCCCTGTGTTAACAGATAAAAAAGAAAGCTAGAACAATTTTTGCTAAGCTTAATCAATTTCAATTAATGTAAATTAATGCAAGGTGTCAATGTTGTCAGGAATAATTGGATAACACCAGGAAGGGAGGGGACATTGGACTGTTTATTACACTAGTCTCCAAATTTTTGTAACAACGTTTTCTTATCCATTAGCTTAACAACTTTGTGTAATTTTATCAAATATTGATTGGTTGGTTTATTAAGTTGTGTCCAAAGTTATTAACCATTAATTGTAATCCACAAAAGGGGTAATTTTGTGAATCATCATAAGACACCAATCTTAAACGTAAACTCAGATATTTCGTTGCTTGTAAATATGGGGGAAAAAAAAGTTGTAAATTAAACTTAAAAAGGGGGATGTGGAAAATAACCATTTGGGCAGGGGGGGGGGGTTTACTCGAGAACCCTTAGAGCTAGAGGGAGCTAATTTTGGATTTAAGCTTCTATGGGGCCAAAGTTACTTTTAAAATTATCGTCGACCCCCCACCCCCCCCCCAAAATTTTTTTTTTTTTTGGGGGGGGGGGGTAAAAATTTTTTTTATTGCATTTCTCGCCGAATTAGGCAATTTGAAATCATTTAAGACCATGTTATTTTTTTCAAAAATTTTTCGCCTTACAAGCAACCCTGCGGGGGGACTTAGTCATTTTTTTCAAATTCTCGTTGAAGGTATATCTTAAATACAGTATGCTACTCTCTTAGTTTTAAAGATAATTGGATGAAATCTTTTTGATTGTGTCACTAATTACCCCAAGTTTTGGTATCTTTAAAAAAAACGGCGGCGGGACCGCCGCTCCCGCCGTCCGCCGCCGTTTTCCGCCGCCACCAAAAAAGAAATTTTTTATTGCATTTCTCGCCGAATTAGGCAATTTGGAATCATTTGAGACCATGTTATTTTTTCAAAAATTTTTCCCCAAACAAGCAACCCTGCGGGGGGGACTTAGTCATTTTTTTCAAATTCTCGTTTATGAAGGTATATCTTAAATACTGTATGCTACTCTCTTAGTTTTAAAGATAATTGGATGAAATCTTTTTGATTGTGTCACTAATTACCCCAAGTTTTGATTCAGTTATGTTAAAAAAGTATTATTTAAAAAAATCAGGTTGATATCTTTAAAAATAAGCTCAGAACTCATATTTTTAGCGTTTGGGGGGTTTTTGTGCTCCACAAGCCCTAAGAAGGAAAGTGCCGAAATTCAATTTTCAAAGTTTTATGTGTACATCCAGTCGTATAAGAGAGCCTACAAAAAGAATTAGGTTGATAACTATAAAAATAAGCCCACACGGCCTTCCCAAACTTTTATACTGAATTTCATTTCCTATAACTGTACAAACACCCCCCCCCCCTTACCCCAAGTACTAAAGTTTGGGAGGGCCGTGTGGGTTTGTTTTTAGAGTTATCAACCTAATTCTTTTTGTTAGCTCTCTTATATGACTGGATCTACACATAAAACTTTGAAAATTGAATTTTGGGACTTTCCCTCTAGGGGCTAGTGGAGCAAAAGACCCCCCCAAACACTAAAAATTTAAGTTCTGAGCTTATTTTTAGAGATATTGAGATTATTTTTTTTTTGGAATTTGGAATCATTTGAGACCATGTTATTTTTTTCAAAAATTTTTCGCCTTACAAGCAACCCTGCGGGGGGACTTAGTCATTTTTTTCAAATTCTCGTTTATGAAGGTATATCTTAAATACAATATGCTACTCTCTTAGTTTTAAAGATAATTGGATGAAATCTTTTTGATTGTGTCACTAATTACCCCAAGTTTTGGTATCTTTAAAAAAAAACGGCGGCGGGACCGCCGCTCCCGCCGTCCGCCGCCGTTTTCCGCCGCCACCAAAAAAGAAATTTTTTATTGCATTTCTCGCCGAATTAGGCAATTTGGAATCATTTGAGACCATGTTATTTTTTCAAAAATTTTTCCCCTAACAAGCAACCCTGCGGGGGGGACTTAGTCATTTTTTTCAAATTCTCGTTTATGAAGGTATATCTTAAATACTGTATGCTACTCTCTTAGTTTTAAAGATAATTGGATGAAATCTTTTTGATTGTGTCACTAATTACCCCAAGTTTTGATTCAGTTATGTTAAAAAAGTATTATTTAAAAAAATCAGGTTGATATCTTTAAAAATAAGCTCAGAACTTATATTTTTAGCGTTTGGGGGGTTTTTGTGCTCCACAAGCCCTAAGAAGGAAAGTCCCAAAATGAATCTGTAATGGTTCGTTGATTCAGTTATGTTAAAAAAGTATTATTTAAAAAAAATCAGGTTGATATCTTTAAAAATAAGCTCAGAACTCATATTTTTAGCGTTTGGGGGGTTTTTGTGCTCCACAAGCCCTAAGAAGGAAAGTGCCGAAATTCAATTTTCAAAGTTTTATGTGTACATCCAGTCGTATAAGAGAGCCTACAAAAAGAATTAGGTTGATAACTATAAAAATAAGCCCACACGGCCTTCCCAAACTTTTATAATGAATTTCATTTCCTATAACTGTACAAACTTCCCCCCCCCCCTACCCCAAGTACTAAAGTTTGGGAGGGCCGTGTGGGTTTGTTTTTAGAGTTATCAACCTAATTCTTTTTGTGAGCTCTCTTATATGACTGGATCTACACATAAAACTTTGAAAATTGAATTTTGGGACTTTCCCTCTAGGGGCTAGTGGAGCAAAACACTAAAAAAAAGTATTATTTAAAAAAAATCAGGTTGATATCTTTAAAAATAAGCTCAGAACTCATATTTTTAGCGTTTGGGGGGTTTTTGTGCTCCACAAGCCCTAAGAAGGAAAGTCCCAAAATGAATCTGTAATGGTTCGTTGATTCAGTTATGTTAAAGAAGTATTATTTTTAAAAAATCAGGTTGATATCTTTAAAAATAAGCTCAGAACTCATATTTTTAGCGTTTGGGGGGTTTTTGTGCTCCACAAGCCCTAAGAAGGAAAGTGCCGAAATTCAATTTTCAAAGTTTTATGTGTACACCCAGTCGTATAAGAGAGCCTACAAAAAGAATTAGGTTGATAACTATAAAAATAAGCCCACACGGCCTTCCCAAACTTTTATACTGAATTTCATTTCCTATAACTGTTCAAACTTCCCCCCCCTTACCCCAAGTACTAAAGTTTGGGAGGGCCGTGTGGGTTTGTTTTTAGAGTTATCAACCTAATTCTTTTTGTGAGCTCTCTTATATGACTGGATCTACACATAAAACTTTAAAAATTGAATTTTGGGACTTTCCCCCCCAAACACTAAAAATTTAAGTTCTGAGCTTATTTTTAGAGATATTGAGATTATTTTTTTTTCAGAAACCTTTTTTAACAAAACCAAACTAAGTAATCATTGGAGATTTCATTTTGGGACTTTCCTTCTAAGGGCTTGTGGAGCAACAGACCCCCAAAAACACTAAAAATATGCGTTCTGAGCTTATTTTTAAAGATATCAACCTGATTTTTTTTAAATAAAACTTTTTTAACATAACTAGATCAACGAACCATTACAGATTTCATTTTGGGACTTTCCTTCTAGGGGCTAGTGGAGCAAAAGACCCCCCCAAACACTAAAAATTTAAGTTCTGAGCTTATTTTAAGAGATATTGAGCTGATTTTTTTGTCAGAAACCTTTTTTAACATAACCAAACTAAGTAATCATTGCAGATTTCATTTTTGGACTTCCCTTCTTGGGGCTAGTGGAGCAAAAGACCCACAAACACTAAACATTTAGGTTCTGAGCTTATTTTTAGAGATATTGAGTTGTTTATTTTCAGAAAACTTTTTTAACACAACCAAACTAAGTAATCATTGCAGATTTCATTTTGGGACTTTCCTTCTTGGGGCTTGTGGAGCAACAGACCCCCAAAAACACTAAAAATATGAGTTCTGAGCTTATTTTTAAAGATATCAACCTGATTTTTTTAAATAATACTTTTTTAACATAACCGAACTAAGAAAGCATTACAGATTTCATTTTCGGACTTTCTTTCTAGGGTCTAGTTGAGCAAAAGACCCCCAAAACACTAAAAATATGAGTTCTGACCTTATTTTTAAAATATCAACCCGATTTTTTTTAAGAACACTTTTTTAACATGACCGAACTTGGTAACTTTTACAGATTTTTATTGTTTTTAGGGTCTTTTGCTCCACTAGCTTATAGAAGGAAAGTCCCATAATGAAATCTGTAAAAGTTACCAAGTTTGGTTATGTTAAAAAAGTGTTCTAAAAAAAAGGAAGTTGATATCTTTAAAACTAAGCTCAGAACTCATATTTTTAGTGTTTTGGGGGTCTTTTGCTTCACTAGCCCCTAGAAGGAAACTCCCAAAATGAAAGGGGGGGGGGGGCGAAAGTGACACTTTTTGAAACCAAAATTAAAAGTTAAAGGAACTCAACTAAAAAAAAGAGTTACAGGTCTGACATTTTGCATGGCAGTTGCTTTATAGGGGTACAATATGGAACTGTGAAGAAACGGCGGCGCAACCGCCGAAAACCGCCGAGAAAAGGCAACAAAAATTACGGCGGGAAACAGCGGTTTTCGGCGGTTGCGCTTTGGGACTTTCCTCCTAGGAGCTAGTGGAGCAAAATACTCCAAAAACACTAAAAATATGAGTTCTGAGCTTATTTTTAAAAATGTCAATCTGATTTTTTAAAGAAAACTTTTTTAACATAACCGAATTAAGGAACCATTACAAAGGGGGGGCCGGGGGGCGAAAGTGACACTTTTTGAAACCAAAACTAAGAGTCAACAAAGGAACTCAACTAAAAAAAGGGTTACAGGTCTGAGATTTTGCATGGCAGTTGCTTTATAGGGGTACAATATGGAACTGTGAAGAAACGGCGGCGCAACCGCCGAAAACCGCCGAGAAAAGGCAACAAAAATTACGGCGGGAAACAGCGGTTTTCGGCGGTTGCGCCGCCGTTTCTTCACAGTTCCATATTGTACCCCTATAAAGCAACTGCCATGCAAAATCTCAGACCTGTAACCCTTTTTTTAGTTGAGTTCCTTTGTTGACTCTTAGTTTTGGTTTCAAAAAGTGTCACTTTCGCCCCCCAGCCCCCCCTTTGTAATGGTTCCTTAATTCGGTTATGTTAAAAAAGTTTTCTTTAAAAAATCAGATTGACATTTTTAAAAATAAGCTCAGAACTCATATTTTTAGTGTTTTTGGAGTATTTTGCTCCACTAGCTCCTAGAAGGAAAGTCCCAAAATGAAGTCCCAATAAAAAATCAGGTTGATATCTTTAAAAATAAGCTCAGAATGCATATTTTTAGTGTTTTTGGGGGTCTGTTGCTCCACAAGCCCCTAGAAGGAAAGTCCCAAAATGAAATCTGTAATGGTTCGTTGATTCAATTATGTTAAAAAGTATTATTTTAAAAAAATCAGGTTGATATCTTTAAAAATAAGCTCAGAACGATATTTTTAGTGTTTTTGGGGGTCTGTTGCTCCACAAGCCCCTAGAAGGAAAGTTCCAAAATGAAATCTGCAATGATTACTTAGTTTGGTTATGTTAAAAAAGGTTTCTGAAAAAAAATCATCTCAATATCTCTAAAAATAAGCTCAGAACTTAAATTTTTAGTGTTTGGGGGGGGGGGGGGTCTTTTGCTCCACTAGCCCCTAGAAGGAAAGTCCCAAAATGAAATCTGTATTGGTTCGTTGATCTAGTTATGTTAAAAAAGTTTTATTCAAAAAAAATCAGGTTGATATCTTTAAAAAAAAGCTCAGATCGCATATTTTTAGTGTTTTTGGGGGTCTGTTGCTCCACAAGCCCCTAGAAGGAAAGTCCCAAAATGAAATCTCCAATGATTACTTAGTTTGGTTTTGTTAAAAGGTTTCTAAGAAAAAATCATCTCAATATCTCTAAAAATAAGCTCAGAACTTAAATTTTTAGTGTTTGGGGGGGTCTTTTGCTCCACTAGCCCCTAGAGGGAAAGTCCCAAAATTCAATTTTCAAAGTTTTATGTGTAGATCCAGTCATATAAGAGAGCTCACAAAAAGAATTAGGTTGATAACTCTAAAAACAAACCCACACGGCCCTCCCAAACTTTAGTACTTGGGGTAAGGGGGGGGGGGAAGTTTGAACAGTTATAGGAAATGAAATTCAGTATAAAAGTTTGGGAAGGCCGTGTGGGCTTATTTTTATAGTTATCAACCTAATTCTTTTTGTAGGCTCTCTTATACGACTGGGTGTACAAATAAAACTTTGAAAATTGAATTTCGGCACTTTCCTTCTTAGGGCTTGTGGAGCACAAAAACCCCCCAAACGCTAAAAATATGAGTTCTGAGCTTATTTTTAAAGATATCAACCTGATTTTTTTAAAATAATACTTCTTTAACATAACTGAATCAACGAACCATTACAGATTCATTTTGGGACTTTCCTTCTTAGGGCTTGTGGAGCACAAAAACCCCCCAAACGCTAAAAATATGAGTTCTGAGCTTATTTTTAAAGATATCAACCTGATTTTTTTAAATAATACTTTTTTAACATAACTGAATCAAAACTTGGGGTAATTAGTGACACAATCAAAAAGATTTCATCAATTATCTTTAAAACTAAGAGAGTAGCATACAGTATTTAAGATATACCTTCATAAACGAGAATTTGAAAAAAATGACTAAGTCCCCCCCGCAGGGTTGCTTGTTAGGGGAAAAATTTTTGAAAAAATAACATGGTCTCAAATGATTCCAAATTGCCTAATTCGGCGAGAAATGCAATAAAAAATTTC
Source organism: Acartia tonsa (assembly GCF_053477335.1). Classification (NCBI taxonomy): domain Eukaryota; kingdom Metazoa; phylum Arthropoda; class Copepoda; order Calanoida; family Acartiidae; genus Acartia; species Acartia tonsa. Next base: position 48,806,349 of record NC_137261.1, on the reverse strand, counting down.
TTTTTTGGTGGCGGCGGAAAACGGCGGCGGACGGCGGGAGCGGCGGCCCCGCCGCCGTTTTTTTTTAAAGATACCAAAACTTGGGGTAATTAGTGACACAATCAAAAAGATTTCATCCAATTATCTTTAAAACTAAGAGAGTAGCATATTGTATTTAAGATATACCTTCATAAACGAGAATTTGAAAAAAATGACTAAGTCCCCCCGCAGGGTTGCTTGTAAGGCGAAAAATTTTTGAAAAAAATAACATGGTCTCAAATGATTCCAAATTCCAAAAAAAAAATAATCTCAATATCTCTAAAAATAAGCTCAGAACTTAAATTTTTAGTGTTTGGGGGGGTCTTTTGCTCCACTAGCCCCTAGAGGGAAAGTCCCAAAATTCAATTTTCAAAGTTTTATGTGTAGATCCAGTCATATAAGAGAGCTCACAAAAAGAATTAGGTTGATAACTCTAAAAACAAACCCACACAGCCCTCCCAAACTTTAGTACTTGGGGTAAGGGGGGGGGGGGAAGTTTGTACAGTTATAGGAAATGAAATTCAGTATAAAAGTTTGGGAAGGCCGTGTGGGCTTATTTTTATAGTTATCAACCTAATTCTTTTTGTAGGCTCTCTTATACGACTGGATGTACACATAAAACTTTGAAAATTGAATTTCGGTACTTTCATTCTTAGGGCTTGTGGAGCACAAAAACCCCCCAAACGCTAAAAATATGAGTTCTGAGCTTATTTTTAAAGATATCAACCTGATTTTTTTTAAATAATACTTTTTTAACATAACTGAATCAACGAACCATTACAGATTCATTTTGGGACTTTCCTTCTTAGGGCTTGTGGAGCACAAAAACCCCCCAAACGCTAAAAATATGAGTTCTGAGCTTATTTTTAAAGATATCAACCTGATTTTTTTAAATAATACTTTTTTAAACACTAGCGGCTTCGCCCCTAGCCTCTAGGGGCTTTATTTCTGAAGGTTCAGGGGAGAATTTTAAAAATTTTGTTTACATAATTTTAGATATTTTTTGTATTTTATAACATTTTATTACTCTTTATATCATTTTAAAACTCTTTATAACATTTTATAACTCTTTATAACTTTTTATATTAATTTATATTATTTAAAACCTTTGAAATTTTTCTTTTTTTATTGTTTTTTAAAATTTCTTTGCCATTAATCTTTTTGGGGCTTCGCCCCCACAGGAGAAGGAAGTTTTCACAATCTTTTTGAATTTGATAAAACAAAGTTTAAAAGAAGAAAAGAAATTTAAAAAAAGAAAAATAATTGAAAATATAAAGAAAATATAAAAAGGTATAAAAAAGTATAAAAAATTATAAAAATTAATTAAAATATATAAAAATATATAAAAACATAAAAAACATTAAAATTAGAAAAAAATAAGAAATTTTTTTTTTGGGTGGGGGAATTTTCATTTTTGGGGGGGTTGGGGGTGTCCCACCCCCTAAGAAAATAGCCTAAAACCACCACAGGACCAATAGGTATATACCCTGAAGAGTAGAATCCAATCGGTTCAGTGGTTACCGAGATCTTAAGGGACAGACAGACAGACAGACGGACAGACGGACAGACATCAAGCTACTTTGTATTATAGATAACTGAATCAAAACTTGGGGTAATTAGTGACACAATCAAAAAGATTTCATCCAATTATCTTTAAAACTAAGAGAGTAGCATACAGTATTTAAGATATACCTTCATAAACGAGAATTTGAAAAAAATGACTAAGTCCCCCCCGCAGGGTTGCTTGTTAGGGGAAAAATTTTTGAAAAAATAACATGGTCTCAAATGATTCCAAATTGCCTAATTCGGCGAGAAATGCAATAAAAAATTTCTTTTTTGGTGGCGGCGGAAAACGGCGGCGGACGGCGGGAGCGGCGGTCCCGCCGCCGTTTTTTTTAAAGATACCAAAACTTGGGGTAATTAGTGACACAATCAAAAAGATTTCATCCAATTATCTTTAAAACTAAGAGAGTAGCATACAGTATTTAAGATATACCTTCATAAACGAGAATTTGAAAAAAATGACTAAGTCCCCCCGCAGGGTTGCTTGTAAGGCGAAAAATTTTTGAAAAAAATAACATGGTCTTAAATGATTTCAAATTGCCTAATTCGGCGAGAAATGCAATAAAAAAAATTTTTACCCCCCCCCCCCAAAAAAAAAAAATTTTGGGGGGGGGGTGGGGGGTCGACGATAATTTTAAAAGTAACTTTGGCCCCATAGAAGCTTAAATCCAAAATTAGCTCCCTCTAGCTCTAAGGGTTCTCGAGTAAACCCCCCCCCCCTGCCCAAATGGTTATTTTCCACATCCCCCTTTTCTTCAACATGCTAATGGATTTAATAAAATCTAATTTATTCAGACTTAAAACATCTGTTATTATTGCTCTATTTATATATTTTAACAATATTAATATAAAATATTTTTCTTCAAATACAAACCAAATCTTTCAGTATCAAACCTATTCATTATTTATCTTTTAGAATTGTTATGACGTATGGCCTACATGATTAACTTTCCGCTGATAAGGTTAAAATCTGGTATTATTTTATGATTTTTATTATAATTATTCGTAGAAAACTGGCAAAAGTACGAAACGATAAATGATTTTTCAGTATGGCCTATAACTGGTTCTAATCCAGCGGATATTATTCGGTTTAGAAGCCATACTGGATAATAGTTTTTTGGACAAAGGAAAAAATTTAAGCCAATTAATTTTTTTGGAAGTCCTCTTGTCTTGTTTAAAATGTCAAGTGTCTTGTTTATGTTACATCACCATCAAATATCATAAAAAATAAACTAGATTTAATTTTTTTAAACTATATTTTTTCTTTGAAAAATAATAAAAATGATATAAAATCATTTAAATTATGTCAATCATAGTTAGGTTATCAAATAAACATTAAAAATTCACCTTTTTACCTATACGTCTTTATTACTGAAATCTTAAACTTTAAAAAGAGCATTTTAACCCTTTTTCCTGCTCAAAAAATCCAGGGCTCTCTTATTGTGTGTTTGAATATTGTTTCTTTTGTGTGTAGATGCATTTAGGATGTGCTATCACATCACATCAACTTTTTTTAACCTCTTGAGGGCAAGGTGATGCTTCGGGTACACGTCCTCTCCACTCTACCTTGAACATACTCTGCGTGTGAATTGCAGTGTAACTCCCAGGGTATTTAGTAGACAACCAACTTTTTGATTGCACTACCTTTGTCTTTAAGTCTTAACTGTGCATGGTAATGAATTGCTTATGTTTTGGGCCAAGGCATTCCCCCTACTATAACTATTATTGTCGTACATCTGACATAGCAACAGTAAGAACCAGGGTGTCGGAGCCGTATAATTTTGATGCGGCTCCGGCTCCGGCTCCTACCTTAAAATTAATATATCAATTTTTTTTCATTATTGAATTTGATAAAATAAAATAAATAATATAAAATATTTTGCTTTTATTTGATTAAAGCTATATAAAAGTAGAAGGAGAACTGGTAAGAACTATGGCATGATGCTGATATGAAACACTTTTTCTTTTAATATTTCTTCCGCGGAAGGCATTGCCCACCGCCAATGGTTAATCAGATAAGAGGGGATATTTTAAAAGGGGTTTCATGTTAATTCATTGGCTAACTATACATTTTATGTACGTGTATGTATGTTAAAAGACGTTTCTATCAAACCAAAATTGCTATCAAGGTTCTTTTGCTATCTATATATGTCCGTATAGAGGGAGGGGACATTGGACTGTTTATTACACTAGTCCCCAAAGTTTTATAAAAACATTTTCCTATTCGTTGGCTCAACAATTTTGGGGACTTTTATTGAATTTTTATTGGTTGGTTGATTAAGTCGAGTTCCTAAACGTTTTGATTACTAATGTAAAGAAGGAACAATTTTGTGTTTCTTCATTGAAGATGTACATCAATTTATCGGCCATTGTCTTCCTTTAGATCCCTGATTGTAATTGCTGATTAACTTCAAGCTCTGTTTATTGGTTCAAATGATGGAACACTTCACATAAATGTACAAGGTGCTAAAGCTATTATACCTATAATCAAGCCTTTCACATCTTTTATCGTCATTTCCTGTAAGTTTTTTAAACTTAATGATTTATATTTACAATATAACTGAAGCTTATTCAAGGGCGGTGGTCTCTTATAGTTATCTACAGGGGAGCTGGTTCGAGTCGTACCCGCTACCATTTATTGGGTATGTGGAGCTAATGCCATTTTTTCCGTAGCATTTAGCTTTATCTCATACTTGAATGTTAAAATAAAATTAATAATAGTTTTTAAGCCCGGGTCTTCGGCCCCTCGGGACTAACAAAACTAGTTTTAATCTTATAATCTTTCATTTTAATAACCGCAGAAAGCTGTCTATAATACGATGCGATAAATAACTATTATTTCGCTTTATATATCCCCCCTGTTCCTTAATGTATGTATGCAACGATTCAAATTGTCTACCAATAAAATTAACACAAAATTTTATCCAAAGGTTCAAGGATAATGGTTCAATAAAACAAGGATGACAACATCCATAAAAGCGAAGCTCTGAAACGGTCGAACAAACAGACATTAACACTTGTATAGTGTCAGAACTGAATAATCAGAATATAAATGAATAAGAGTCAAAGCAAAATTGTGAGTAAATTTGTTGAAAAACTTCTTGATACAGGATAATGTTTATGGACATACTTACATTTTTAAGACTTGATTATAGAGTTGCTTTGCTTATAATATTGTACTTTGTTGTCCCAGGAATCAGTATACCAAAAATCAGAACAATCGGATAATTAGATCACATGAAAATTTGTTGTTAAAAAAGTAAAAAATCAACATGTTTAAAATGGACGTACGGACATTCAAATAATGATTATAGAGTTGCTACGCTTTCTAAATTGTACCTAACTACTACAGGAATCACCATGCAAAATTTTAAATCGATAGGACAATTCTAACATGCTTAAATTAACGAAAAAAGCTATCAATCTCAGACGTACAAGGATGATTATTTTAATATGTAGCTTAGCTAAAGACATTTGGGCTCAATAATAGCTGAGTATCCACGAATTCACCAATAGTAGCTGAATATCCACACTTTTCCCCGATGGTAGTTGAATATCCACACTCCCCCCCCCCCCCCCGATGGTAGTTGAATATCCACAATAGTTTCCTATTGATATTTGTTTATTTTCCCAATAAAATGCTTCATTTCGTGAAGATATATAACAACTTTACATATTTAAATTGTGATTATTAAAGTTACAATATTCTATTTGATCAAATGTAGATGACTTAAAACCATGCATGTTTCACAAACATGATATTTAGATCACTGAACATAATACTGATCTACATAAATTGCTGCAACAAAAAAGTAACTTAAGGCTCTTTTTAGATATGTATCAAAATGCATTTTAGGGCAGTTTTAAAGGCTATTAAAATTGCTACTTCTAAATCAAATTTCAGAAAATGAGGCAAAATCTAAGAATTTGTAAGTATAACACTAATCCTATCCCATTATTTCATATTAATCCAATTCCATGGTGTAAGGGGGCTTCCTGGGATTTAAAGGGATAAGACAATGGCCGATAAATTGATGGACATCTCCTATGATGACACACAAAATTACAGTCTGTATATTACAATTAGAAACGTTCAATACAAGTCCCCAAAATTGTTAAGCCAACAAATACGAAAACGTCATTTTAAAACTTTGGGGACCAGTGTAATAAAAAGCCCAATGTACCCTCCCTACCTTGGAGACTTCACAATATCGAAAACAGGATTAAACTCAATAATATTTTCTAGAAATTGTAGCAAAGCAAATGCATATATATTAGTAGGAAAGGAAGCCTAAATCATTTTTGGTCTAAATTCTAGAAAGATGAATGAATTTCAGTATGCAGTTGTCTGTGTTAATATGTGTGTGTGTGTGACTGTCTGTGTGTTTGTGTGCTACTGTGTTGGATGCAAAAAATAGTGTATAATACGTCCTTCTGTCGGGTAATATGAAGAATAATTTGTAGATGGTTACAATTCCGGGAACTGAAGGATAGCGACACTGACAAAAAAAAGTAATTTGTGTTTGGGGAAAATATTTTATACCGAAATTGTCAACAACAAACAAATGGGTCGACATAATATTTTTTATTGGTGGAAAAGCTGGAGACCTAATCCTTTATCCCCTGCTACTGTATGGTAGAGCGGGCATGATGAATAGGCCCAAGGATTAGATATCGTGACTCTACTTCCAACAGTAAATCTTCCCCAGCCACCATGGAAAAATACAAGATTTTTAAACACAACATACAAATTTTCAAACATACCTATACATGCAAAAATATATTTTTCAAATAATGGTTGGTAACTTTGTTTTAAACCTCCATAAAATGGTTCTTTTATCCCATTGTGCGCCTCTCTAACTATCTTATCCACTTGCATCCCTTTTAAATTTCAACTCACCCCCCCCCCTCTCCCGTGAACAATGCTAAATGTAGAATTTTGGCCAGTTCTTATCTTAAAATGCATTGTTGAATAATCATATTAAAATTTCATCAACATTCTTATATTTAGACTAAATACTTCTAAATATGTTATATTTATATTTATAAAAGTAAACTTCTAAATTCAGTATTGTTGACTTTTTATTTACTAAATATGCCTTAACATTCATTTACATTAATACTGTACAATAGATTACTGTTCATTTATCTCTATTTTGGACGTAATTGTGTGTGTGTATCTAGATAATTCTCATATTATGATATTAATGTGTATATGTTTGTTTATTTGTATGTGTATTATTGTTCTATGTGTTTCTATCCGTTGTTATGTTTGTCAGTGTGTGTGTGTGTTATTTTCTAATGGATATAGAATACATGGATATTGTGCCGGGGTAAATTTGTTGTTTATTTAGGTTGCTTATATAGTCCTCAAATAAGAGTCAATAAGTTCCTTCATGATCAGGGGAAGATATGGGATAAACTCTTTAGCGAAGCTTCTATTTACAGCTTGGACAAACATTTTATCAGGGTATACGATAATACAATATCCATGTATTATATATCCATTTATTTACTGCATTAATATGGTATTTATGAAAGGATTAGTTTATTACATAATCTCCTACTATCATTTTAATGTTTTAATTAAAATAAAACATTATAATTATAATACAATATTTCCAGATTAATTTACTGCCATTGTCAACTGCTATATTGTTTTTTTAAATATTTAACATATGCTTTTGTGCAAATAAAATAAAAAAATGTTAAATATAGCACTAAATCATTGTAAATGTCATTAAAGTAATTGATAAGAAACAAGAATGAGTTTATGTTTATAAAGAAAAGATAGGGATATTAAGAAATAGGACAATTGAAGACAAATTTTCAATGGAGCTTCGTTTTGGTAGTTAGTTATCTTGTGTTAAGCTTTATTAATCATACAAAACATACGATGTCTGTAGGTCTGAAGCTTAAGATCTCTGTAACCGATGAACAAATTGGGCTCTACTCTTCAGGTAACATAGAAACTGGTCCTGTGGTGTTTTTAAGCTATTTTCTTGAGGGTGAGAATTCCCCAAAAAGAATAAACCTAAGCCCCAAAAATTTTCAAAAATATCATCATACTTCAAAATAAAAAAAATAACAGAATTTCTATTTTTTGAGTATAAATAAAACTATGTTAACCTTTTTTGTTGTGTATATGTATGTGTGTATGTGTGTGAGTGTGTGTGTGTATTGTATGTTTCAGAGTAAAAAGAAAATGTTTAGTTATATTGTTATAAAACTTTGTCTTTTTTTCTGACAGCTTGATAAATAGAGCTGAAAAAATAGAGGAAAAATAAGGAAATGGATATTTCTAGTACATTTCTGAGAAAAATTGGTTTAAATTTGAACTTATAATGGTTATTACTTATTAGAACATGGTGTAATGTAATCAAATAAAAATTGTATTTTTTTGGGTACCTTACAGTTTTAGTGCCGCCAATCTATGAAATATATCCTAATAACTTTAAAGAAAATAGGTGGGGAGGGGAAGGATTACCCCTCCCATGGAAATTGCAGGGTATAAACTGTAAAGGGAGTTGTATCAAATTACAGGATGAAATAATGAAATATTATAGCTTTAGCATATTGTAGGTTTAAGGGGATATATAAGTATTTATAAAATGTTTATTATCATATATATATACTAATATATTAGTAGTAGCGAAGCTACTCTATAAATAATGTTTATCAATCCGTCAGTCCGTCCTGAATACATTTATCAACCGCTGGAATTTACGTTTAATTATATATTACATTTACTAATTATGCCATGAAATTAGCTTTTTAATAGCGGCGATTTTTATGGATAAAATTACCCTTGTAATAAGTATACATAAATGTTATTCCCTGTGAAGTATTTATCAATATTAGATAACCTGATTAGAATAAATATGAGATTATATTTACAATCTACACCCAAATCTTTCCCTTGTCATTATTTATCTTAATTATTATAGATCATATATATTTTGATGCATTAATATTTCAAATCAGAGGCGTGCGCCCTGGCAATATTAGGGGGGTAAATACACTCCCCTAGGTTAAAACCCCTCTTAACGAGGATCTACAACCCCCTAAAACAGCAAAGGGGGGATATCAAGATAAACAGCACTGTTTCGAATGTTAAGATTTTTTAAGGAAAAGTGATTTAAGTAAGTATCTTGTAGGGGTACCCCACCCTCAGACCCCCCTGCATAAAAAACCAAACAAAAATATTAGCCTAACAAAGCTTATTTTTCCGGCCCGCTGGGCATTCAATAGGCTCACCAGTATATTATAAATGATAATATCTGATAAATAAATGTTAAAGACCTTCCATCCTGCCAACTTAGAGTTGTAGCAAGTTGATTTATTTGTTTGTCCAAATAGTTATAGTGGGCTACAACAATAGACGGGATATTTATAGACCTTGCATATTTGGTTTGTTTGTTAAAATAGTTATAGTACCTAGACTACTGAATCTAATGTGTTCTATATTTATTATAAATATAGAAGAGAAATCATAGGATTGTCTATTCCCCAAACTCATTTTTAAAATCTTCACTTAATAACTCAGTTTGGGCGTCTGAAAGTGAGTTAAATCGGTCTACGGCAGCTCTATTTTTTACCACAAGTTGTGTATAGCCAAAACTGGCATGTTTTCTATTATCCTTGAAATCAAATTTTCAAGCTTTACTCACCGGCACGGCTTCTTACACTGGAGTTCATGCGCTGTAGCATAATAAAAGGAGGACATACCTACAAAATTATTATTCCTTAAGTATCACATAAGAGAGCAAAGTTATATTCTTATAATATTACTTTATAGGCAAAAAATTTTTTTTTTGGTCGTCAGTTTTATTTTTGAAAGCTTGTACCTATTAAATGCGGTTTATATCTTTTGTCATTATGGTATAGTTTTATGACAATCGACGTCGCCCCTAGTATAAACAGCCTAAAACCATCTATAGGTCTATAAGAATCTTCCCTAAAATGGAGAATTTGATGAGGCAATGGTTACTAAATATCAAAGAATAATGTAAAAGAAAGTATTTTTGTGGAAGCAATAAAACTCTCTCTCTCTCCTTTTTATATTTCTTTCTCTCTCACACACTACTTTTTTTTCTCTCTTTCCCTTTCTCTTTTTCCCTCCTTTTTCTAATGATTTATGTATTTCGTTTAAAATAATGTAATCCTTATTAATTATTTGTTATGTACAAAAATATAAAAAAGATAAGACTTAAATATATTTGATTTACACAATTATATTTTTTTGGAAAAAAACTTTTTCAAGTTTTTAAAAGCGAAGCTTTTCTATGATGAGGATTGTTTGCTCAGACGTCCGTTTTCCTTACAGTAAAGATTCTCATAGGCAAAGGGAAGGTTTATAACTATTTATGGGGTAGGGTACCTCTACTCTCCCAAGAGAAAAATACCAGCCAACCCTCCCCTCGAAGTTTTTTTTACAAAAAAATATTCAAAGTGAAGGGTCGAACCCACCACCCTTCCCCCAAGTGCCCCTAGAGACACCTACAGACATCCACTAGCAAGAAACATAAAAAACACATCTATGCAACTTTTATCTAAATCAAAATAGTCAAAATCATGATTTTTAAGGGAAAACAGGGATATCTATAATTTAAAGTTGTAATCGTTACAACAGGGGTAAAAATCTATAAAAAATCACGAAGTTTATTTCAAGAACCTAAATATTAAATCATTAAAAATTATTATTAAACCAAGCCGTTTAAGAGATATTGAGCCCCATGTATATTTACCCCTGGAAATTGTTGTCGACACAGAAACTCCATTAATCCTTAAATGTAGCAATAGTCAATACACGGTTTCCTGTTTTAAATGTATTTTTAGAACATTAATATATTTCCTTCTTGTGTCTTAGATATTTATTTTTTATTAGGTACACGGTTAGGGCAAAGAGGGTAATTCAATAGACAGGCGCGAGTAGAACGATTCAGTGATCTGAAGGGATAAGAGAATGGCCGATAAATTGATGTACGTACCCCCATGATGAAACTCAAAATTACCCCTTCTTTAGATTTCAATTTTTGGTTGACACGTTTGGACACTCGAATTAATTAACCTTACCAATCAAAATTCAATAGAAGTCCCAAAAGCTTTATGTTTTTTTGTATCCTATGGGTCATTTTAAAACGTTCTAGACCCACAAGCGTCCAGACTTAAATACATGTATAGAAGCTCCGCTCCTAACACAAAACTACATAATTATTCATTTGAAATGATGTAAAATGTTGCATGTCATCATGTCAGACAGAGAGATACTTTTCAAGGTGTCCAATCACTTCCACACATGTATTCAATTAGAAAATTATCAGAACCACAAAATTAACCTTGGCTCGACAGCCGCGCATTAACCACAAATAAGCTGCAAACTTCAACCCGTTTGGATGCTTTGAAAAATTGCTTTAAGAGAAAGATTGCCATTTTTGATACAGGTTTAGACTTTCATCTGCTTTTTGCTGAACGGGGTGCACAACAACACTACTTATGAATTCAGATAGGGATACATTTCTCAAACTTTTCAACCATTTAAGAAGAATCATTATAGATACAAAATGTATTGTTCGACTGCTGCTATATAGTGTACAATATTACAATATACAAAATAAATATTTTTTATTGATGAAAATCAGCTATTTAAATGATAAATTTTTTTGTGTTAATATATAGCCCTATTGCTCTTTATAATTCGTGGTTAATCAAATAGAAAAGTAACTTATCATTTCAGCAAAAAAATCTAAATCATTAACAGAGTTAGAAAAAGCTTAAAGGTCTTATTTGGGATCTTCAATTGCATAACAACATCAAATGAAAAATTCCCCCCATTTGTCTTTTTGCGGATTATTATTCGGAATCAAAAAATCCTAGAAATCCCTACATTTTAAGAAAAGGGAAAAATCTCCAGTTTATAATTATGGGATAATGGAAAAATGTTTGATTTGATTCTAAAAGTAATTAATCATTTCATATTATTGCGCAGAAATCTGAAGCATGAAAAAAATTTCAGTGTCCTATTTGTATCGAGTGGATCGAGGACCCCCCCACTTCCCCATCTAAAACTAATTTTTTAACAACATGTTTAAAATGGACATACAAACATTCTGGTAATGATTATAGAGTTGCTACGCTTTCTAAATCGTCTCTAACTACCACAGAAATCACCATGCAAAGTTTGAAATCGATAGGACAATCCTAACATGCCTAAATTAACGAAAAAAGCTGATGACTGTGGTATATTATTTTGGGGAGGGGGGACACTTGGTATCACATCCTTTTTTCAATTCAAAATATATTGTGTCTAAAAATTTCCACTTGACTGAGAAAGAAGAAACTAAGTTGATAATCCTTAGTTAACAAACTTGCAATATTACAAACGATGGAGATAGATAGACATAGACATAGATTTATTTAATGTTTAATAAACTTTAAAGTATAGAAATGAATAACAATAAGAAAACAGGGGACTAACTAAGAATTTTTCAGAATAGTAATACCTTGCCATGAACAGAACTATAACTAAACTAAACTTTATAATTAAAGACACTCAGTAATGCTACTACTAGATAGTAGTAGCTATAAAACTTTAACATTATATTTATATACAAAACTAGCGGTTGCGCCCTTAGCATCTAGGGGCTCTTTATTCTAAGTGAAAGCGATGGAAAGAAAATATGGTATAATACCATCCCAAGACTTAAATCTAAATAATAAATTAGCCTAAAACCTTCCCAGGACTTTCCAGGTTTACTAAGACGGTATCATTTGAATTTTATTTCTCGAATGCCTTGTCCTTATTTATTTAACTCTATAATGTATATTAAAAATTTCAAAAGGAAAATGTGCATAAAAAATGTTAATTGCATAATGCGAAAAAATGCAATTAATTTTGCAATATTCTCTGTTCTAATTACTAAGCAATCAAATCTTTTAGCAATTAACCTTTATAAAAATTGTAGCTGTATACTTTGAGAATTATGCCTTAACTTTTGCATATTCCATAACCGCATGTTGATTTTTTGTTGCAAAAAAATTTCTTACTATTTAAAGATTGTGTTTTAAATCATAAAGAAAAGAAAGGACCAGTTTACTGTTGTAATGTTTTTTTCCGATTGGAATGAATATTTCAATCGTTTAGGGGGCCACTATCTCAAATAGTAAATACCATCCTAAATAACTGGAAAATGTATGTAATAGTTCACTCGTTTTAAATCGACAGAATTGGGACAATTTTTGTTATATTTTTCAGTTTTACATCTATCCAATTTTTTACCCAAAATTAAAATTAAGTCTTTAATTTTAAAAAACAATTTAAATGCTTAATTTCAAAGCTTTGCATTTATAAATGTTGTCTTCCTTGTTCTATTATAACTAGATCTATTTAATTTATTTGGTATAAATATTAGTTTAAAATCATATGCTGTCTTGAAGATAATGCCAAAAAAAAAACACTACAACACACCCATACACACACACCTAGACTCATACACACACAAACAAGTATGATAAACAGACACAAAATGAGTTATGAGCGCTGGCCCCGAAGAAAATGAGCACCTACTTAATCAAACACATTAGGACAACATACGCCCTGGGTCCTTAAACCAAAAAAATCCACGAAATAACACTATTTTTCACATCAGCAGCAAGCCTATAAAACAGCTGTTATACTATGCCTTAAAAAAACAACGGAATTAAAAGCATGATTTGAAAGTAGCATAAAAAAGGATGTAAGCCGTATATTTGATGTCTTTAAATCATGAGGTTGAAAGTTTAATTTCTCGTCAATTTTGCTAACTAATATGGTCTTTATTTATTGGTCAGTTTGTTCTTCTAGTAGGAAAGGATGGGACGGGGGTATCGTTATTATAGCCAGCTAAGAGCATCACTATATCAGAGTAATTGAAAATCTTGTGCAACATCCAAGTAATAATACATCGATTCTTATTTTTTTAAAATATTTTTGTATTGACCTATCCCTTAACCCTGGGCACTAAATACATATGTAGTGCTGTCAATATTTAATTCTGAAATTGATCACTTACTCTGCCCCCCCCCCTCCTCTCATGTGCACACACACACACACACATCTATATACATTAGATTTTAATCTTATAACTTGTTTCACATTTAGGAATTAAATGCATTTTTTACCATTGAAGCTTCTCTATAACTTTATACGTATGTACATTCGACTTAAATATACCTATTCAAATACTTGATTTATAGGAAATAAATAGCTTTGTTCCAAAAAAACGCGACTAATTAGCTATAAAATGAGTTAATTTAAAGCAGGAAGGAAGGGGACAATGGGCTGTTTATGACACTAGTCCCCAAAGTTTTATAATGAAATTTTCTTATTCGTTGGCATTAGAACTTTGGGGACCTTAAGTGAATTTTGACTGGTTAGTTCATTAAGTTAAGTATCTAAACGTTTTAACCACTAATTGTATTCTACAGAAGGGGTAATTTTATGTATCATCATTAAGTATGTACATCAATTTCTCGGCCATCGTCTTATCCTTTTGGATCCTTGGTAAAAAGTAACTTAATGAGGCTTATTTAAATCAAAATTTCATAATCGACGAACTTTCCAAGCTTTTTGAAATAGCCATCCTTGTCTAGGCATACTCACATAAAAATAAATTATGTGCACTTTTTTAAAGGCTAATACAACATAAAAAAATCATTTGATATCAAATTGACCTTTAGCTGAGTTTTTAATGCTATTTAGTAACATATTTATTTTGCATTAAATTCTAATTTAAAATAAATATAAGAGGTTATTTTTTACCACTAAAGCAAAATGTAAAATTACCAGCAGTATCTAAAACTTTAAAAATCCTTTTAACCTTTAAGTGCAGAACATTTGTCAAGAAGTCCTAAAATTCCAAGGTAATGATTTATCCCTCTTTAATAATGTTTTAATAATTTTGGTATTTATATCATGTGCCTGTTATAGCAGCTGTAGGCAAATTCTTCATTAATTTACGCTTAAGTTGCAATAAATTGAACAGTTGTGATTGCCTTGAAATTCGACATATATATTTGCAGTTTATGTTTTTGATGCAGTATTAGGGTTTAAGTTTAGCTGGTATATAGATAGCGCATACACCAGAGAGAGAATAGGTGTGCATACATTTCAACATACCTAAAAATAGAAAAAAAAACATAAATATTTTTGTATTTATTAGAGATACTCATAAAAATTTCTTTCTTGTTTCTAAGTGGCGGCATACGATAACAAGTGTGAATGAGGAAAAAATCTAAAATGTTTTTTTTTGGCGGTTTTAATTTGACGTCTTTTATAAGTTGGGTGCAGAGCACATAGAATATAAAGGTTTTTATACAAGATAACCAAAACTATGAAATTTTCTTGTATATGTATGTTCCATAGAAATTACACCTAGATTTTAAATAAATCATAAAACTGCGAAGCTAAAAAGTAAAAGCTAATATTAATGAAATCACTTGCTTTTAACTAAATAATCCTAATAAAATCATCCAATTGCCCTTTAAACAAATAAAATGTAGATTAGCTGCTTTGATGAGACAACCAAAATGTAAATTTGTGCATCAAGCTGTTTCTAACACAAAAGGGAAACAAAATTTTGGAGAATGAATTAATTGGAGGGGGGAGATTAATGTTCAAAGAAAAGCAAATGGAAACTGATTTTCATTGATTTTTTCTTTCTTTAATGTTTTATTTTCAACTTATAAAGGCAAGGACTGCAGGGGCGTCCAAGCTTTTTCATTTTTTATTTGGGGGGAAGGGTAAAAATTGAATATTCAGAATTTTTAAATTCATTGGGTGGGGGGGGGGGTAATCACCCCTCCCCCCCCCCCTTGGACGTCTTTCAAGGACTGATCTGATATTCAGCAGTTATAATCAATTTAAGTAGTTTAATACAGGAATAAGGTATAACAAACTAGCGAAATAAATATAGAATAATATTTGAGGAGCAAATAAAAAGGTTGTCTGTACGACGAAGCGTTGCCACAAAAATCACGAAAAATCAGCTGAAAATACCAAATAGTATTTTGAATTAATTAAGTTGTTGGTTACATCTGCATTTCATGCAAGTTTTAGTATTTTTTTTTATTAATAAGCTACCTACCTATACAAGAGGGGGATAGATAAGACACTAGACGAGAACATATGTAATATTCTGTAATACAAATATTCAAAGTAAACTTCTCTAGTCATTAATGTTCATGTTCTTGTATTAATTTAAATATAAAGATAATATTACTTACTTTCAAACATAAAAATGTTTTTTTTTCCAATAAAGTAAATATTTCTTTTTAAACTATTGAAAACAAAACAAAATATTATACATTTTGTTTTATTAATGTGAAATATTTTACTGTATTTATATTATAAAAATCCAAAAATATTATAGTTTATTTCATGTTATTTGTAATTATACTGAAATAACTTAAGCTAATAATAAAAATGGGATAATGTCAGTTAGATAGTAGCTAAAATTACAAATAAAATAATGAATAAGTCACCACTTAGCCTCATAAAACAAGTATTAATTTTCCCACAAAACTTAAACCAACATACAAACCAAAAATTATTATATTTCTGAAATATATCATATCATATTCTAATGCAACTTCATATGGAAAGAGAGCAAATCTACTCTAAAATAACTAAATCTCTCTAGTAATTCAATACATTTAAATCTTAAACCTTTTTGTTGAAATGACATTTCCTCGTATTTTGTTAGAAATCCAATGACAATAGGATTACACTATCTTTTCAGTTTTCTCTGTCCCAATTTTGCTCTTTCTTTTTATGTCTCTCTCTCTTCAAATTTATACATATTTTTCCCCCTTTACAGAAGGGGGGGGGGGGGGGGCGGACGGTAATGGCTTTCTCTTAACTATACTGAGCTGCCAAAGGCTGAATCTTACACATATAAACATTAGAAGTATGATTATTTCATTGTTCATTGATCTAGCTCTGTATCCCTTATTGTGTGTGCTCTTTCTAAACTGTACTCAACCCCCCCCCCCCCTTTCATGTTATTTTGTGACATATCCCCCCTTGATGTCGCACAGGGGGGTGAAGATAATTATACACAAGGGAAGTATGAAAGAATACTGGCTGGGGAGGGGGTGGGGGCAGAATGATAGGGATCTAGACATTTAAATATTTATTCCAATACGAAATAATATACAAACATAGTTAAAACATAATAATAATAAAAAGATAAAATTAAGACATAAATCGATCCACATAGAACGAATAAAAGAAACAATGTGTATGTTAGGCTTAGTTTGATATGAAATTAATAAAATCATATATTATATTGTTATTCAAGCCAGCATTATGAAGGAGTTTACAAGTAAATTGAGATAAAAGAATAGAGTGTGCATAGAAATTGTTGTCATCCCACTTAATGAAATCGTCCTCTATGCTTATTTTTAAAGATCTATCTTTTGCAACTAAAATTAAATGGGATAATTGTAGATAGAAATCGTTTGAAAAGCCTTCATAAAACATATTGTATAAGTAAAAGTTTTCTTTTAAAAAGATGAATTCTGGCTTACTATCATTTAGAACATAATCTAGAAATAATGCAAGTTTATGTATAAAATAGGTAGGAAACACACAGAAATAGAGGGCATGTTCTGTTGAACTTATTATATTACATTTTGAACATAAATTTGAATCAGTTAATTTAAATTTATATAGTTTATTTTTACTATTTAATGTTCTGTTCATTTGTTCAAGGATAAAATTTTTATAATATAAAATAATTGGCATGCTAAATATTTTTTTAACGACATAGAAAGCATTTCTCTATCAGAAACTTTACAAGTAGCATAAATACAATGATAGGTCAATATGAAAAAAAAATATTCTTATCCTACATAAGAAAAATTTCCTTAGCTTTTCTTTTTAAAAAATCAATGTAAATAAATATCATTGCATAGCTGAAATAAACTTTTAATATAAACTAATGATTACTACATCCCTGAAAAGTATAGACGACAGACTCAATATAGAACATTAACAACTATTTAGAGTTATCATATCATGCTAAAGATGTTAAAATTTCTACGTCCACATGAGGTAGAATTAAAAGATTGTGCATGTTAAAAAACAGGATCGAGCTAATCCACAAAAAAAACTTTACTGTACATTTTTCTACTTATCTTTAACTTAATCTCCCCCTACTTTACTCCCTTATTATCTAATAAAGCTTTGAAATTACAACTACCCCCCCCCCCCCCCCCCCCCGAGGTATCTAATAAATATATTTCCACCCGAGTGGTGTATAATTGAATAAATCAAACAAAGGTGACACACATATTAATAATCTAGATAATTGATATAAACATCATTTTACTGTTTCCTTTTCTTATTGTATTCCCCTTGTCATACCCCCCCCCCCTCACACTACATTTTTCCCCTCACTTTTTTTCAACAATCCACCTACTCTTAACAAAAAAGGGTCTACAAGGCGTATTCGGTTATTTATACTTTATGTATTTTGAAGTATCAATTTTACTTCAAAAAACTGAAGTTGATACACATTTTGAATGCTTATTGTTCATGCCTTTCTTATTGTTTTAAAATATATAGATGAAAAAAGAAAGTTTCCGTACAAAAATGTGAAATAATCGTTGTATATGTTTAAAACTTATCCTACTCCACCTACACTTACTCTAAATGTTTCATTTTTATTGCTCTTTTATATCTGTTTATTGTGTGAGTGAGTGGGGCAGTTTAAAAATTCAATTGTATTAGAATTATTATGTACGGGGCTATTGTTTTAGATTATATTTGATTTGTTTGCCGTAGCTCAGCTTATCTACAACTAGGGTATGTATGTTCGTCCTTCTGTAGGCACAAATGACTTCAACGAAGAAAAGTACGAGAAAGATTTTTTCGAATGCTAAAAAAAATGATTTTCTGCTATCTACAATGTTATCCTTGTTTTATTAGCCTTAAATTGTATATAAATGTATTGTTTTAAAGTAATGTAAATCATTTTTTAATAATAAAAGTTATAAGTTAAGATTTTTGTAGGTAGTTTTTTTCTTCAAATTATGTGAAAACTTTGAAACTTACATAAGATTACCCCCTCAAACCTTTGATTTGAAACTCCATATTTTACCCGCTTCAAAATGAAAAGCTTGGACGTCTCTGGGTTGTGCATTGTAAAAATATGAGAGATAGTGTTGTAAGAATTTATACATATGATCATAATATGCGTATAACATACAGGGAAGGGAGGGGGAGGCGTTAGATGTAAATTATACTGGTACCCAAAGCTTTATATTAATATATACCTTCCTATTGGTGGGCTTCAAAAGTTTGGGCACTTAATTGGTTGGTTCAAACTAGCTGTGTCTAAACTTTTCAACCAATTATAATCTAAAGAATTTTGTAGTTTTGTTTATCATCATCGGGGGATGATCATCAATTTATCTTCGACTGTCTTATCCCTTGAGATCCCTGCATAATAACACACACACACACACACAAAGTTTTGTTGTATTCCTAGATTGATGATGGTTTCTCTATTGCCAGACTCATTTTATTTACTTTATTCTTCCTACTTCCTATACAGTTATCCACAGACATGTATTTGGAAAAACAACATTTATATAGACAGCTTTCCGCCGATATTAAAATAAAAAATTGTAAGATGAAAACCAGTTTTATCATTTTTATTTTAATATTCGTGGAAAATTGTCTGTAATATTATGCTATACACGATTTTTCTGTATGGTTGAGAACAGATTCTAATCCAGCGGATATTAATCTGTTTGGAAGCCGTTTACAAACCGATGTCTCCTCCCTCTCTGAAAAAGTACCCTTATATGTTTTTAATTTTTATAAACATCTTTATTGTCTAAATAAATGTCCCTATAGTCTTATAATATGTATATTTGGAACACATAATCATGTATAATATCTTATCATTTCCATAGTCGGACACAAATCATTATTATTGTTTATTTATCCTTATAATAAAGTAACAGGATCTCTGAATGTCTGTACGGTAGGATCTCGCAGACCACTGACCAATATGATTTTCCTTATGTTTATCTATATTCTTTGGATTTTAAAATAGTTCATTTATAAATCAAATTTAAAGCTTCAGAAAATAAAACTCTTCTTTTTTACATAATACGATACATGATTTTTTATCAAAGTTTTACATTTCAATATTTCAATAAAAGAATATGAGATAACATATTCAGAATAAAATTACTTTGATATCGCCACATTAAAGATATCTGGAGTGCAGGGGGGGGGGGGGAGAAGAGGGAATAATACAATGGGATTATTTGAATTCTAAAAGATATGCTCCAGTTAGGGTTATGTTTGGACTTTTGTGGATATAAGCAGCTTATGGACTATTCATAGTTTGAAAACAAAAACAAATCAAAAAAATAAAGGGGGCATGAGCTATATAAAAACAGTCACCAATTTGCTAGCAGACGAAAAGCAACACTTTAGAATACAAATGCTAGATGCTATATATAAAAAGGCTAGGCCGATAGTATAACACCAAATTGTACTTGGTAATATCCTCTTAGAATTTTTTTTTCAATTTTGAAAATTTTAGAACACCCCCTCCCCCCCCCCCCCCCCCCCGACAACTCTGGCCGCAGCGCTTGACTCCCTAGCCTGTCTAGCCGCAGCGCTCAACCCCCTTGCCTGCCTAGCCGCAGCGCTCAGCTCCCTAGCCTATAACCTAACCTAACCTAAACTAAGCTAGTTGTTCGTTGTCGGGGGAGAGGGGGTACTCAAATTTTCAAAATTTAAAAAAAAATTCTAAGAGGATAACACCTTGTACTTTTACATAAACTAAAAGTTATTCAATCTCCCACCCGAATTTGAAATTGTTTGGGATTAAAGTAAAGAATTGTAAAATATACTCTGGAGATATTTTCCACTTTCAAATAAACATTGTCAAATAAATTTACACAATTTCTGCCAGATAATTTGCCCACCTCCCCTTGGTTACACTCCCCTATTTTTGTGTCTGTCTGCCTGTATATTATGTATACAGAAAGAGGGGGGGGGGGGGGGGGAGTTTTGACACATTTACGTAAACAGTGCGTATAGACTTTATCTTTGGACTGAGAGGATAGGTTTTTTGGGATGAAATCATTCTTATATGATAAATTTTTCCAAGTTTTAAGATTTTTTGGATAGGCCTCCAGGTTCAGGAGCTGCAACTGCAGGCCTCCAGGTGGTCTCTGGACCGGTAAAAATAAAAATTGAAGAGATAGAGGTCAACTTATTAAACAAAATATGCATATTTTTTCTTCAAATATGTAAATAACATTTAAAAATAAGCATATTTTGTTATTTAAAACGTCTTTAAACTCTTTTAAAAAAAATTTTTGGTTTTGATTTTTATCGGACAGAGCAACAGGAGGCCTGCAGCTTCTGAACTTGAAGGCCTGCAGCTCCTAAACCTGGAGGCCTATCCAAAAAATCTTAAAACTTGGGAAAATTTATTATATAAGAATGATTTTATCCCAAATAACCTATCCTCTCAGTCCAAAGATAAAGTCTATACTCACTGTTTACGTAAATGTGTCAAAACTTCCCCCCTCTTGTATATACTTAAAACGTATATGTGTTAAAGTTAGTGTTTGTATTAAACATATACTTTGAATAAATCATAGTTTGGTAGAGTTAGCAAATGTTTTCTTTTGTAGGTTAAGAAGCGTTTTTTCAAGGGATATTTTACCTACAAAATAGCTTTAAACATGCCCAGTTTGTATATTCAACTATTCTGGTAGAGTAAACCTTTAACTCTATTGCCTTCCCCCTGTTATAGACTTACTTATCCCTGTTTTTAATATTCTCCCTCTGTCTATCTCTATTGGCTTGCGTGATTTGAATTTGTTGAATTCCAGTAAATAAATTTGAAGTAAGAGGGGGGATACAGAGAAAGAAACATAAAAGATAAAATTGAACTTTTTTTTCAACTTCACATTTATTAAATGTTTTAGCTACCCCAAACATTAAGTAGTTAAAGTGGTGAATAGATTTATCTGCCATTGAACAGATCCTGTATCCATGAATTTTGAGTGAGACCCACTTTTAAACAAATACAAATAAGACTACCCACTCACCAACACTCACTTAAATGGACACACACAGACATACACACACATGCACAGACACACACTCACACACGTACACAGACATACACACACACACACAAAATATTTGTCAAAAACAATATGGATATCGGTAAATGAAAACCTTTTAGGGTGTTAAAATAAACAAAGATAAGTTTTTAGCATCTATAATACGACAGTTTTTGACGTTAATACTAATTTAAAAAATATGCTAATTCGTTTTTTTAGGGGGGCGGGGGGGGATAACTTGCTTATTAAAGTATCATTTCAAAGCTTACCTAAAATGCACAAATGATAAGTGTTTTTCTTTCTTTTTAATGTTAAACTATACTTTTTATTACTTAAGTTAAATACATGTTATATTTCATGTAAAAAAAGATCATTAAGTAATCAAATATTCAATTACTGATTAATTATGCCTAAAAATGTACAAGTGTTCCTAAGCTTAAGATATCAATAACTGTAGAACCGATTGGGTTCTCAATTTCAAGGAAGCTTCACATAGGTCCTGGGATGATTTTAGACTTATTCTCTGCCGATCTTCAAAATTAAATTGAATTTTTTTCGCTTTTTTTTGCACACCAAGAGTTTTCGCAGAAATATTCTTAATTGGTCACAAAATACTTTCTCTTTAAAGTTTTGCAAAATACTGCCCTGTTAAACTTTTTGGCTGCTATTATATCAACATAAGTTAAGTCTTTTTTCTATAATAGGATGCCGATAAAAAGTCATCAATAATCCATTCTGTTTGAAGATTTATGGTCGACAAAAGTTTGTCAACACATTGATCAAGCTTAATAGGGTAGAAAGGCAAGAAGAGCAAAAAAAAAGTATTTTTTCACTATTTATGTTTCTGTCATTTAGGTATTTGTAAACAAGAACAGAGTTAATGTATCCACAAAAATAAAATAAAAAATGCTTTTATTGAAAGATTTTAATGATTGTGTTATTCACAACAATCAATTTTAATTTTAGCAAACAAGAATAATTTTGTTGGTAAAAAGCGCCACAACAATCTAAAAAAGCTTAATAAAAAAAGACAAAAAATGCTGAAAATAAAACAAGATTGAATAATTTTATAGCCTGCACTTAAAATGGCAAGTACTTTTAATCTAAATCACCCCCAAAAATGCTTTACTATGCCTAAAATACCCCCCTTCACATTGTGAACAATCCTAAAGATGTTATTATTCTATTTTGCGAAGAAAAGCAATTATGCTTGTGCATGTAAAAGGGCTGAAACTGCCTCAAAGTCAGAGCAAGGCTTTAAGGAACAGGGACAACTATTCTG
Source organism: Acartia tonsa (assembly GCF_053477335.1). Classification (NCBI taxonomy): domain Eukaryota; kingdom Metazoa; phylum Arthropoda; class Copepoda; order Calanoida; family Acartiidae; genus Acartia; species Acartia tonsa. The sequence continues at coordinate 48,783,341 of NC_137261.1, read as the reverse complement.
AAGATAAAATGTTTTAAATAAAGAATGGATATAAAACACACGTGGATATATAGACAGGGGAAAAATTGTCGTCAATTAAGGTTGGTAACATGGATATCATTTATTGGTCAGTTCTATATCCAGTGGGAGGGGAGAAGATGGTTTAAAGAGGGTGGATGGGGAGTTTCGTTATTTTAACCAGCTACAAGTTTCAAGTTATTAGAGTACATTTTAATCTGGTGTAATATACAAGTAATAATAAATCTATTGCATAAAATACTGTTTTTTTTCGAAATAAAGCCCTAAAATATATGCCAGTAAATAATACATAAAAGAAAATAAATTAATGCAAAACTAGAAAATTGACATTAAATGATTAAAATGTCGGAATATCTGACCCCAACCCTGTGGGCTCCAATTTCTTGAAACCGTAATAAATGCACATAGGGAAACCATGAATTAGAACCTTTCAACCTTAAATATATGCATACAAAAATGTGAAGAAATTGCTAGGTACATTTTCCAAACATGGCTTTTTGTTTGATCAACAGGGTTTTAAAGGGATAAGACGGTCGAAAAATTGATGTACATCCCCAATGATTAACCCTTCTGTAGATTACAATTAATGGTTGATGTTTGGACACTCAATTAAATGAACAAACTATTCAAATTCATTAAGTCCTCATGATTGTTAAGCCAAGACCGTTATTATAAAACTTTTGGGACTATGGTGATAAACCACCTAATGTCCCCTACCTCCATGTTTGGTCCCTATGTTGGTTGCTCGGTTAGTAATGCATTTTGGTTAAAAATATGAAATCCCAAAAATATCTCTTTGTGTCTGAACCACTGAACCGATATGGTTCTCCTTTACACGGTAGCTTCTCATATGTCCTGGCAAGGTTTATAACTATTTTTTACTTTTTCTTTTTCAAACTAAAATTGTAAGTACGGGGGCGAATTTCCCTCCCCACCCTCAAGTGCCCCTAGAGGCCTCTAGGGGGGGGGGGTGGGTATAGCCGCTAGTGTTAGATGATGTAGTTTTGTGGAAATACTTTTTCTAGCTAAAAGATGTATTGTAGTAAATATAAAACTGTGTTATGGCCGTGTGAGAGTTCCAACTATCAGTAATGATGGTAATACATTAACTTTACAACAGTTAATGGTATAATACCCATCTCTTAGTTATACAGGGTGACCACCCAAAAATTAGATGAAAACCGCCAAAGATATGAAAAACTCCATAAAGTATTAAGATTGAATCGTAATAAAAGATTTTTTAGAGTTTACTGTTTTTCACTTTTTAGATGTCATAATACAAGAGCTAAACCATAAAAATATTCTTACTTGGTGGGAAAAAAGAAAAACAATACTCCTTTCAGCAAAGGCGTACCATATCAAAAACAACCAAGCCACCCTGTAGAAATATATATTGCATCTAATAGTTTAATTGGGGCTTGAAATTTCACTTGTATCTCTAATTAGTGAGACATATTGCTGTATTTTCACATATAGTATCCATTAATAAAATCATGGACAATTATGTTCAAAAGTAACGCAGCGTGTACTCTAATAAAGTGAAACTTATAGCTTGCCAAAAAAGGGATCCCCTCTATCTAACCCTTTTACCGATTCCCTCCCATCCTACTAGATGAACGAACTGACCAAAAAATGATGTAACTGTTTCCTTGTCATAAAGTTCACGTACATTCTACATTCAGAACCACTAGACATATGTGAAGCTTCCCTTAAATGCAGATCTCAATGGGTTCAGAAGTTATCGAAATCTCAAGATATATCCAAAAACCATACTACTTTATATAATAGGTAATATAGAAGGCTAAGACAAAAAGCCCCAAGAGGCCTCAAGAGAATAGATGCTTGTTGTAGATTAAGCTGCGCTACTTATAAACTTAATTGATGTTATTTGGTATAAAAAGATACATACTGACATGCATAACATATCACATCGAGGCATCCAAAACATGTCGACAACTCCTAATTACAAGAAATATACAACAGCATGTCTTGTGTACTATTTTGAATTATACTTTTCTTTAGCGCACTTTCTGTACAATTAGGGTATGTAGTTGTACATAAAATAATTGTAGAAGTCTAAATATGATACTTTTTTCTCTTCAAATTACTACAACAAGCCCCCCCCCCCCTCCCCAAGATACAATTTAAAGCTGTACAAATCTAGCAGATAATAGTTGACAACCGCTATATAAAACAAGCAGTAAAACTAAAACTCTTTTCTTTGTTATTGCCTTATGCTCAAAATAAAACAATGGAATCACAAAGTCAAGTTTTTTTTACATCTCCTAATGCAATTTTATCCGTGTATAAAACGCTCACACATATTCACACACACACCCACACACACACACAATAAACTGTAAAATGTATAACACGAGAATATACTTTATTTATAGTATTACTACTGCAAGCGGGTTAAAATATGTATGCGTTCAAGAAACGGCTACCGTAAAAAAAAACAGTGAAACATGGTAAACTGCATATTTGCTGAATTCTAAAGTTTTCAAGATATGAAAATTTAAACTGCAGACAAACAGACTGCCCTTAATCATAAATAGCTTCGCTACAAAAAAAACATAAAACAAAAAAAACATAAAAAAAACTACATCCCACTAATTGGTGGTGTATTTTGCTTTAGTAGTAATAACATTACAATAAGAGGAAATCAGTATGATTAGATTATACCAAATAAACCAAAGCCAACATCTAGAAATATTTATTTATCATAATATGTTCTTAGTTACTTAAAAGCTTAGGAATGGCTGTTTAGTTTTAAATTAAGATGAAGGGACAGAAGTTCAGAGATTTTCATACATTTAAATTAATCCTTATATAAGTAACAAGATCTTTGTGTGTCTGTCTGTACTTAAGGATCTCGCTAACCGCTGAACCTCTTTAGAATGTAAATTGCACACAAACATTAAAGGATTCTAAAAAACTGAATAACTTTCTACATCCCCTAAAAGTTTCTTGCTTTATTTTAGTTTTCATGGTATTTGCTTATGCAAACTTGCAGCTGTTTCTCAGATATTAAACTACATGACAAAACAGCATGATTTCCGCCAAAGGTGGCCTGTATATATAGTGTAAATATACTGCAAAACAATGGCATTAAAAACCGCTATTCAAATATACTCTTTTGCTGCTCTTCACACATTTTTTCACTTTGTATTTCTTAATTTCAGTTACCCCCCCCCCCTCCCCCACAACTCTCCCCCCCCCCTTTTAAAAATTAGAAATACTCGACTGCCGAGGCATGAACATAAATGTTTAACTATTATACTTACACTTTGCCAGATTTGGCTTGACCCTTTAGTTTCATGTACGCTGTTTTTAAAAGCAAAGCCTTTCTATAATTAGGATCGGTCCGCCCGTCCTTGTCGTTTAGCTCTTTTCGTTAATTTTAATAGGGTTAGAATTGTCTAATCGGTTTCAACCTTTGCATTATGAATTCTATTACAGTTAGGTACGATTTAGAAAGCGTAGCAACACTATAATCGTTTGAGCTTCGCTTTTATGAATGTTCCTACCCCCCTCACAAGGGAAAAGTTATCAACTATTAAAATATTGCCAGTATACCCTTCTGTATGTATTAAAAATTAAAGAAAGACATAGGTATTAAAACACTATAGCCTCTCCCAAAGAGATCTATATACATTATGTATCTATTTATTTAAGTATTAGGTTTGTTGTGTTTAACCCCTGCCCTGTAACTCCCCAATTCTTCCCCCCCCCCCCCCCCAGAATACGTATAATATGCTAACTCAATCCCATTTACATTCCCCATCAATGAACGACGAGAAAGATATTTAGTGAAACAAAATATAAAAAAGAAAAGAAAAAAAGAACATGAAAAAATACTACAAATATTTTAGGCGTGTATTGTTAATAAATCACTGAATAGGACATATATGTGAATGTCTGAGCATTTGATGTTTTTAAATAAATAAATTGTAAGAACTGATAAAATATAACTTTTTGATTACAATATCTTTATTTTTGCCTTATCTCTTTAAATATTAATTTTCCAAACTATTTTCCCCTCCCTCTCTAAAAGATATAAAGACACATACTGCGTTTTCAAACTAACTTCCCCCCTTTATAGAAGTAAATACATCTACAAAATTTAATATATTGAAAAGGGTAAAGGAAAAATATTTAGAAAAAAATGCAATAAACACAGTAAAGTATATAAAGTCTAGAGTAATTTTAAATTTAGATTTTAAAATTGATGTTAAAGTGTTTTATTTAAAAACACACATCGATATTTGAAAAGCTTGTAAAGCTCTTAGTGTTAAAAGAAATAAAAACAAAGGAATAACAAGGAATAAAATGTTAAAAAGTAGCACAGCAAAAAATAAAAAAGTAGTTAAATGAAATATCTTAATCTAATTACATATTCAGTGAAAGTAATGTTTTAAATACAATAAATGACAAAGCTTTTAAAGCAGATGATAGCGCCGACCTCAGTTAAGTATCTAAGCTGTAAGGGGGTTAGGGTCATTAAGAACAACATGATGACGTTAAGATAGTCATACTTACAGTAAGAGTAGCTGCGCTATAGAGTAGCTGCGCTACTTAACTAAACACCTTTTAAATCTACTTATCACCCCCTTGAAGTTAATCGAGGAAAAGAGAATAAAAAGAATGGAAAAAATGGAAAAAAAATTGAAAAAAAATCCTCGAATCGCTTTGATCATCAGCAACCCAACTTTACCACTTTGTAGACAAAAATTAAATCAAATAAATGACTCTGTAGGTAATCAACCATGGATAAGGGATAAGTAATTGTAAGATAATTTAATTCGTCTTCACCCAATTGTTTTAATTCAACAATGTACGTAAAAATAGCACAAAAAGTTGAAACACTATCAAATATACCTACAGGAAGAAAACAGTTTTTATTAGCAAAAAAGACCCCATACAACTCAAATACTGTATAAATCGTAAAATGTCATTTATCCTCCAAAAATGCCACCCCTCCCCCCATCCCCATCCACTCCCAATGTCAAACTTCCCCTATAAAACTTCTGCAGAACATTTTCTCAATATTTAAAAATGGAAATAGAAATATATTTTAACTTTCTCCCCCCCCCCCTCCCTGTCTTTCCTATCCTCTCCTCTTTATATCTACGGAGGGTTAAAAGATTCCTTTGTAAGTATAACTCTTGTTAACTTCAGTCGGGTGCACAATTTTAATAACCCCCTTTTTCCCCAAATTTTCATACTTTATTAATTTTTACTTTATCTAACATTTAATAATGTTTAAAAGGTGGCTATCAGACAATACTGTTTTTTTTTGTGTCTGAAGCTAAATATCTTGGAAACTCCTGGTCCGAATTGATTGTACTTTCCAAGGAATCTTTAAAAATATTTTAAGGTTTTAGGCTATTTTAGGGCTCCCATAGAGGCTAGGGGCTAGGCAACTGGTATTTTAATAACTTAGCCATTTCCAATAGTGATTGATTTAATAAAAAAGTATTTGTTAAGAAACTTTCTATAATGCTATCAAAGCTAAATTGGCTAAAATCAAAAATATCAGCTACGGACGGACGAACCCTTTATGTACAAAACCTTTTATTCTAACTAATTCCAATTGTTTGAAATTGTAATTGTAAAATAATAATATCATTTACAGTGAATACAATAATTTTATGTCAATTTAATTGTGTCATGAGCACTCAGGGAGTAAGGACAGGCTTTTAACAATTTTAATTGATTTTTTAAGTAGTATGATTAAAATGTAAAATTAACATTATTTTTTGTGGGTTCAAAATAAAACAAATGTAAGAGATGAAGCCACTTAAAAATAAAATTGATATGACGTTTTAAAAAATCAAAAATATCTAGAATTGTTTAGGCGAAACGTTTTTAGAAATATTATCTTTAAAAAATACCTTTTATTTCATCAAACTTATATTTTTCCATTTTATTTCTCTTTTTCAAATAAACATACCTATAATCAAATATTGGATAAGTTAAAATCATTTTAAATTAAAAATAAACCTATTTTTTCAAATACACCTTATAATACAAAACGATTAAAATCACACAAAAAAAATTTCTACTTGTTGTTAACATGCTACATAAACGTGTATTGAAAAGCGCCTTTTTTGTTGTTCCTTTTCAACCTTACAACCAATTATGGCAAAAAAAGACGTTAAAGCTTGCAATGAATAGGTCTCATTATAGTAAACAAAAGATATAACAAGGAATATAATCTTCATAATAAGCACAGCAACAATATTTGTTTAAAATGATAGTTAACAGTAGTTCAGTAGCAATAAATATTTATCTTAGTAAAAAATATAAATCTTTTAGAGGACCTAAATGAACTATATAGATATGGAGCAAAAGTCAATCGGACGTATGAACCCAACATTATTTTAGAGCAGCTGCGCTCCTACAGGAACAAAAGTCGGGTGCCATCATTCAACAATGTATTAATCACAATCAGCTATAAGAAAAAGACTGTTTTCTATAAATAGGTGTGGGGTAATGCTATTCCCAATTAGTTTTAATGTTTAGTAATTTAATCGAGTTAGATAATGTAATATTTTTGCCTATATTGGGTTTTAACTGTATCTCTCTTTTCCTAATTCTAATTTTGAAACTTGAATTAGTATTAATTTTAAGAATTAGTATTAATTTTAAGTTTTATGATGAAATTTTTTCACCCTTATTAACAATTCCTAAAGCCCTGGGTTTTTTTATTACACAAATAAAAGTAATAACTAAACAGAGAGAGCATAACAATTTTCTACAAGATATTGAACAATAGTAATTCTTGGCCAAATAATATTATATTTACATGAAAACATGTTTATAAACAGAGGTGAATAGAATAGTATATATATGTTTCGGGAAAGAAGGGAAAGGGGAGAGTTAGAATTTGAGGGGGGAGGGGTATTTGGTAAGGAAAATTACAGACCAGAAATACTCAAATATCGGTTTTCTCCCATACAAAGACACTCCTCCCTTTCCCACCCCCTCTTCCCTTTTTTATAAATGTGCTACCCGCATCATAAATCTTCCCCTTTACATTTTCCCCGCCTCATTGCATACTAAAATCCTCCCGCTTTAAGGGGGGATGGGGAAAATACAGTGGGGGGGGGGGGGGAATAGGGGTGAAACATACTCATAAAACTTAAATCTGCTTTGGCTCTATAACTTTAAACATTTCAAATTGAGAAAGAGAGATATAGAAGGTGGAAATGTGTGAGTGTGTGTAATTCAGTGTATATATGTGTGTGTAATTCAGTGTATTAGTGTGTGTATGTGTGTGTTTATATGTTTTTGTGTGTATTTGTATATCCTTGAGAGGTAAAGAGACACTAATATGTTATTTAGGCCAAGAAACAAGTAAATTGGTACTCATCTCGCAAAATTAGTGTTTTTACTTTTTTTTTCATAATTGAGAACTTTTAGTTTATGCAATAAAAGGGCATATTTCACGTAGTGTATCAGTAACAATTATGAGTTTTGAAAAAAATGGCAAATAAGACAGTAAGTAGGGCAGCAATAACAAGCTAAAACATTTTTATCAAAAATTGATAAGTAAAATAATAAGGGTCAAAGGATTTGGGGGGTTACTCGAGAACCCCATTGACCAAATTTGAGCAAACTTTGGATTTAAGCTACTATAGACCAAAGTTACTTTTAAAATTATCGGTGACCGCCGCTCCCGCCGTCGCCAAAAAAAAAATGTATTGCATTTCTCGCCGAATTAGGCAATTTGGAATCTTTTGAGAATAGGTTATTAAAATCAAATTTTTGACAGGTGTCGCCAATAAATCATGTGTCTCATATTACACACTTTAAAAATTGCTTATTAAGCAGAGAATTTCTAAAAATCCGCCAACAATCAATCTTAATTGGTCTTATTTGAATTTTAGCTTAAAAATAATTTTTGCCTGGCCTAAACTAAATTTCCTTCTCTCTGTCATTAAATTGTGATGGAAAGGGCAAGCATAGGAAAATGGCATCAAATATTCGCAAAGAAATGAATTCTGAGAAAATGTCTATGAATAAAAACCTCTCTTTGACTTGACCCGCAATTCAAAGAACTGCTGCACTTATAGACACACACACACACACAAAATGAAATATAAACAAGGATGACAACATCCATAAGAACTTTGAAGCAGAGCACAAAAATTTCATAGATGGACTGAACATACAGAAAAAAAATAAGTTTTAGAGTAGATTTTCAGCAATCTGAAAAAATAACGCGATGATGTTAAATAGAAAATTAGCTAGGTATAACTTTATGTGTTTTTTAGCATGACTAACAGACAAACCTACCATGTAAATTATGAATGATTATTACTATAGGGAATCTTCATAAAAAATCAGCTGTCTTATCTTGAATAGGAGCTAAGAAAACATGTTTTCCTTAATAAGTTCAGATAGTCTTTCATATCTCATTATAGAGAAGCTTCGCTACTAAAAACACATATTAACACTAACACAAACACACATACTTACACAAAGAAATTTGTATCAGCTAATATCAATTGAAAGATGCAATTTGTCCCAGTTTTGTAAAAATGTACATATTTTTATGCACTACATATATCACATGAATATGAATGTACATTTAGTTTAAGTGAGGAAATGTAATATAGAAAATGTGTGTAATAAAATGTGCATGAGGTGTGTGTGTGTATGTGTGCGTGTGTGTGGTGTGTATGTGAGTTTTTGCATTTTTCTGGCAGCCTTGAAATTCGTTTAGAATGAGGTATTGGCAAATAATGGTGACTTTTTTTAACAAAATTTTTAAATTTGTGTTTAAATAGGTTGGTAGAAAATTCTTTTCACATACTTAAATTAAGAAAGTTTAATGTTATTTTTACATTTTAGGACAAAAATAAACTAATTTAAAGAGTAGGTAGCTAAGTATATTTGAAAGAAAGTAATTTCCCCTGTAAATAAAAGATACATTACACACAAATAACGTAATCCAGCATATAAAATTGACATCAGATTGAGAGAGAGTAAAAGATGGACAGGAATATTTTTATCCATAAGTAGCGCATTTACGAAAGCCAATAACATTTCATATTACACTAGCGGATGCGCTCCTAGCATCTAAGGAGCTCTGTATTCGAAGGGGAGGAAAGGTAGAAAAATCCTGGGACCTATCTGGGACTCTATCGGTTCAGCAGTCATAAAAATCTTAAGCTACAGACAAAAAAATTACTTCTTTGTATATTAGGATTATATAAAATATGTATGTGTATGTTTTGATGATTGCATAGTTTGTGTGTGCGAAAAGGTGTGATAGTCTGCTTAGTTAATTTTGACTAACGTCGCACTGACGTACTGACCATAGTTGAAGACAAGCTGCGCTACCAAAGATATGTGTTAACATCTGCAGAAAAAATATTTAATCATCTCCGTCATGCTTAATGGCCAGCAGAGAGCACAGATTATTCACGGGCGTGCACATACATTTGAAGAGGGAGGGAGGGGGCAAAGGAAGATTATATGATGTATCTAACAAGTAACATTAAAGCTTCTCTAAATTAAGTGTTATTTTAAAACAAGCTTGGAATAGGGCGAGTCTAGTCATGAAAAAATCAGCGATAAATTGTTCTATGTATTACCTTTTTTTTAAACAACCAAAACAAAACACAAAAAGGGGCTGCACGGTCGTTTGGAGGTGTGTGGGATTGGTAGAATATTTGGCAATTAGCATATAATGTGTATACTTGTACACACTGCTGTTCCCCAGGGAGCTACTCACAAGAGAGTTGTAATAGAGTAACAATGTTTGGTTTAATGAAATAAACTGTTTTAGCATAGCTACTTATTACTAATCCCTTAAATGATTTATTATATCTAGATTATATGCACGAACTAAAAACAAAAAGAATCAGTTTTTTAACTACATCAAAAAATTACAGCTTTAGTTTGTGATTTTGAGTGAAAATGTTGATAAGCCTGTAGTTTAAAAACTACATGGTAAAATTCTTTAACACAGTCTAAATTAGAACTGAAATTCTATTGTGTTACTCAAACTTTTTAACAATCCTTATATAATGAGTAGCTATATTTACATAATCAAAGGATAGAAAAAAGAAAGAGTTGTGACTCTAAGTTAAATTGTCTATTGCACAGACATATATTCCAAAATTGTGGGGGGAATATTGCACAAAATACTACGGTGGTGGTAGTAATACTATATTGAAAAAAACATACAATCTTAATACCTATAAGATCTCATTTGTAACAAATAAATTAAAAAGGTAAAAAAAAGGGATAGGTCAAAACAAAGGAGATATTTAGTATTTTCTATCAAAATAAAGGAAAGAAATAAAGGGCAATCTCAATAAAAATGTTCTATTCAATTTAAAATATTTAGACAACACTGTGGGCTAGAATTGAATCAAGACAAAAGTAAGTGCCGAGCCCTGGGACCTATGTATGGTGAAAATAGACATAAAACCATGATGATTCCAGGTAAAACCAAAATATTTCAGCGGGGGCTTTTTGAGTAAATTAGATATGAAAATTTTAAGTTCAATTTTCACCCGCTAGGAGTTGCCGCATAATAATGACAAGAAAAGCAAATATTATTTATTTTAAATTTTGAACAACTTTGCTTTTATGAAGTCCTTCTTAAAACCTCTCTATGTATGATTTATTTTAGGCTGAATTTTCGTGTCCTTTGCAAAGCAAGTGATAAAAATGGCCATTTATAATATTTGCTTTTCTTGTCATGATTATGCGGCATCTCCTAGGGAGTGAAAATTGAACTTGAAATTTTCAAATCAAATTTTCTCAAAAAGCCCCCGCTGAAATATTTTGGTTTTACCTGGAATCATCATAGTTTTATGTCTTTTTTCACCATACATAGGTCCCAGGGCTCGGCACTTACTTTTGTCTTGATTCAATTCTAGCCCACAGTGACAAAAAAGGTTCTTGAATTAAATATATAAACCAATTTAACTTTTATATTAAAGCAGTTCATCTATTTATATTGGGTTGTTCTCACTTTGAAATTGCATGTATTTTGATTAAACATATTTTGGATGCACAAGAAACAAGGGTAAAATATATTCTTTAATAACAGTAAAATCTAACAAAAGTGAAGCATTTTAAACAAGGACAATCAAATCCATTACAAGCGCAGCTACTTTTTAGGATAAATAATAAACAGTGAATTGTATAACTGTAAAAAAAATAATTCCAAACTAAAGACGAACAGACATACAGTTGTGATAAAGTGGCTGCTGTGCTTCCAAAAATTGACCCTACATTGTAGGAGGTTGTAAAAATCAGTGCATAAATAAGAATTCAGTGAATGAAAAAGCTTGGAGGGAGAAAAACAGGGGGGGGGAGGTGTAAAAGGAGATACACCCCTGAAATGCATTTTTTCCCCTATCAAGAGAATGGATTGACTCTTGAACTATCTTCTCTCTTCTCTATGCATACGTTTGAAGTAAGCTGCCGTTTAGGTATTCTTAAATAATTCAGGGAGGATCAAGACAGTTTTTCATGCTTTTTAACATAATAAATTTGAAAATAAAAAAGCAGTTGACAAAGAAGGTAGGTATTTTATCTTAGGAAAGGGTTATACCTGCAACTTTTTTTACCAGTCAAAAATCTATGTTTAATTTTGACAATGCAATTGTTCTAAGTAAATGGCATTCAGGGTATAAAATTGTGTATTAAAATGTAGAATTAGTAGGTATATTTTATTAAAAAGGCAAAGTGGTTATTCTTACAGAGAAAAAAAATCAATTTAATTTTTAGTTGAACTGAAAAAGCAAGAATTAATATAACGCCCCTGACGGCAGCCCTGTTTGAAAGATTACTATCTGTGAGAAGTGAGGGACTCCTAACTCTAGATATGGTGTGCACCTAATTCCGCTGATTATTACAATATCAAAACGTTAAAACTGCATACATTTTTAAAACAGCTAAAACTTTACTCTACCCTCATAATCTAGAACTCTTTCTAATATATTACAGGGATCTAAAGTGATAGGATGGCCGATAAATTGATGTACATCTTCAATGATAATATACATAATAATCCCTTATTTATATTACACTTTGTGGTGGAAATATTTAGACACTTAATGAAACATCCAACCAAAATTCCCTATAGTCCCCAAAGTTGTTCAGCCAACAAATAGAAAACGTTATAATATAGCTTTGGGGGCCAGTGAAATAAAAAGGCTAATGTCCCCTACCTTCCTGAACATATCAGCTATGTCCCTTTTAATAACGAATATGAAAATAAAAACTAGCGGAACTGAAAGCACTCCCTTGATATTTGATCTTTCATGCTCAACGTTTTCAATTTTTAAATCGGGAACATTGTGACTTGTGTGTATGTATGAGTGTTTGTGTGTGTGTATGTGAGAATAGAATATTTAGATGCGGGGACATATTATATTTTTAGAGATTTCAATCATGTGGTGTTTTTAGTTATTCAATTTCAACCTTAAACCATTTAAAGCTATTCTAATAATCAACAGGGGTTAAAGACAAATGTTTAAAGATAAGAATTGAGAAGAAAATTAATTTATCGACCATTATCAACTCCCTACCTAAATTCCTGATAATATCGACTGTGTGTGTGTGTGTGCCCTTTATCTGTCGAAGAAATGTCAAAAATCGGTTAACTATAGAATATTTAGATAGAATCAGAGATTATTCATTATTTAGTCAAATCAACCTCTATTAATCAAAAAGTCAATGTATTGACATACTTTTTTGTTAACATATATCGACTGTTGGTATTACAACAGAAGGGCAATGGCTGACCTATTATTCTTAACCTGAAGTTAAAGATGTAAATTGAATGATATTTACGTCGACATAACGTCAAATCTTTCGACACTTCTACTGATAAACTACTGTAACCACAACACAATTTAACTACATATTTTGTTGATATAATAACAGCATAATATTATAACCGGGAAATGTCTACAGCTTTATAAAATATTCAAATTTTCCTGTCTTATCTGAAACTTTTAAAGAAAATTGTATCTAAAGGTAGCGCATCAACCTAATAAAGAGTAGCTTCGCTACCAAGACACACATTCAAGTTTTTGTTTTGTCAATTACAATGTAAATAAGTTAAGATTGTAGAATTGATATTCTTGATTAAATCTTAGCGCAAAGGAGATAAGTTTTCAACCGAGTGACAACACAAAACTAGAATTTCATAGAATGTTCAAAACTAAAATTGTTAGAATTCCCAAATTTATTTTTAAGTACTTTTTTTTAATCAGATTAATTTCTAATGAATACAGAAACTTGCAACCCTTTAATTGGGTCTGTTTATTGGCCATGACATTCCCTTTAGCCTTATACGACTATTAAAGTTGAGCATATAAAATAAAAGAAGTCAAGAGTTTTTAATGTCTTGTTATATGACGCTATTAATAAAGCAAATTAACCCCAACACCCGAACCGTTTCAATCAATCTATATAACAATGAAATAACTATCTTGGCAATTTGAGGGGAGTAAAATGAGATAAATCAATGGACTAAACCACTTAGTAGTAGACCTGCCTTTATTTGAAATATTAGACTTAGTATATTAGACCTATTTTATACCAGAGTTGCTGGTATAGTCTTACAATATTAAGCCCAATTGTACGAGGAATCCTCTTTTCGATTGAAAGGATGGTTCCATGGTTAGGTTACCACTTACGTTGTCAAGAATGGCGTATTGACGCACATGTCCCATATGAATAAAAGTTATGCTTTTTATTTACAAAATGAAGAAAAACTAAGTCTAGGTGTAGTCTAATGGAGTGACGTTATATGGATGATTAAGATAAAGAGACAGATAAAAATCAAAATTTGAAGGGTTTTAGCCTAGAGAAGGGTGGGGTCCATTTTTACCCGTTTTCTTATCTCAGAAATATATTAAAATTAACATTTATTTTTATTTCATTTTGTGTGGTAGGTTACGTTTTAAGAGCGCAGCTTTACTATAAAAAAGGCATTATTTGGTAATCATCGTTACTTTAGTTAGATTAAAATAAGTTTTCTTTAGCCCAAAGGGACGAAAAATCCAGGCTAACAAAACTGGTGGTTACTAATTTTATGGTTGTTATTTAAATACTTTATTACAGTTTACTCTTTTTTTAAAATCTCAATCTAAAACGCTCTATTTTACATCAAAAGTATCTGGACAAAAAATGTTACATTTCTGACTTTCTCTTTAATGAAAACGCAATTAACTTGGAAAATATCTTTACTATAAATATTAACTAAAACAAGAAAGATAACATCCATATATGCGAACTAATGTATCGAATGACCATAATATAGATGATTTTATAGAGTTGCTCCGCCTTTATAAGCAGAATAAATGACTAAATGGTAGCGCCAATTAAAGTTTTATAGCAAGAAAAAGCCTCATATAATACCTAGTAAATCTCAGTTGTTATTTCAAGTAGATTGGACAATTATCTCTTTCTAAGCTATATTACAGACGGACAAATTACAGAGAAGCCTCGCTCTCAAACAAAAATTTGGTTGTGTGGGTGAAAAACATTAACTTTAAACAAGAAGTAAATGATTTAAGGGGCTGGGGGGGAGGGGGCGAGTTAGAGTAATCGTATCAGGGGTCAAGGGGTGAAGTTGGAATTTTAAAAACTAGGAAGGAGGGGGGGGGCACAGCTGGTGGGTAGAACAGGGGGTGTAACTGCGGGATATTTAGGTACTGAGATGTGATGGGATATATCTTTAAAAGCAGTAGGGTTTTAAATAAAGGGAAAAATAAATAGGTCAAAAATTTCCTTTTTTTCACATAAAAAATTAAAGAGGAATATTTTATCATTTTTCCGTTAAGATCTATCTAACCACTGAAACAATTAAGTTTTCAATTTTAGAGAACCTTACATATGTTTTTTGATGGTTTCAGGCTTTATTACTCCCTCCCTCCCTAAGGGGTGAAGTAGATAGAAAAAATACATTTTATCAAAGACTCAAAACTGTTTCGAAGAAAGCAAATAAGTTTCAGTTTTTCCAAAATTTGTTTTTAGTATTGGTATCTTTAACCACATTTTTTATTTAGATTATTTGCTGTTTCCTTTACTGTAACTAGATTAGAGAGGGGGGTAATAATGAGGGGTAGGGCTGGGAACATGGGGCGTGTCAGGGGTCAATCGTAAGACTTAAATTCATTGGAGAGGGGGGGGGGGGGTAAAATAGGAAATAGGTGTTATGGTGTTGTATTTAGAAACTTAATTTAAAGTGTAAGTGATGATTTCTTTAAAACTACTTTGAAAAGCACCGACACCCGTCTAAATAAGTTACCATAACTGAAAAACAAATTAATTTTACTCTAAAAACAAGTATATTCATATCTTTAGGTAGCGCAGCATTATCAAGCTCACAAACAATTTTGTTAGTGAAAAAGAACTATAAATTATTTTTTTTTATTTACTGACTAAAGGAGGGACAAGTTATAGAGTAGTTGTGTTTCTAAACTTGATGACGTTATTCAGTTGTCAAAAGTAAGAATTAAAAGATTAATAATTTTAATTGACTTATTTACAATCATAATAAAAGATAGGCGGGAATTATAAGTTGGTAAATAAGGCAATAAAAATAAAATATTTTTGTTTTTTTTAAATTCATTTGTATTTAAAATGTTTGTAATTATAGATTAAAAGTAGATGTTGCTCTATATTCAAGAAAACGTTACATAATATAAAACTAAGGCAAAACAATTAAATATGTACATAAATAATAACCCTTATTAAAAATGAATACAAAACAAATGTCAATAAAATTAAAACCAACAAGACTAATATTGTCCTAAAGTGGGTAGTATAATTATAGTTGATGAAAATTACCTGTAAAATTTTTTTAACAAATGTTGCCATAAAAGTTACATTTGTAAAGTCCATTCAATTTAATTTAAATTAATGTAATTTCTATTTTTAATTAGTTTATAAACAAGGAAGATAGAGCTAGTTAAAGAGTACAACAGATAAACACCAGTTATATTGTAGCTACGCTTCTAAAAGCAGGAAAAATAGCAATTAAACATTAAATGATAATTGACGGTTATGTTCTCGTTGGTGACATTTTTATATTGAATATATATAATCTAATATATTAACAAATTAGCGGGTTTTTTTAATTAAGCGTGATTATTAAACTATAAGGGAAGCTTTATATATGATCAAGGACGTCCAAGCTTCTTTATTTGGGGGGGGGGGGTATCTTTTAATCATAGAGGCAAGGACGACAAAGCCTTTTCAATTAGGGGGAGGGGGTAAAAAATTAAAATCTAAAATTTGGAGGTGCCAAATTCATTTTTTTTTTGGGGGGGGGGGGGGTTAAACACCCCTCCCCCCCCCCTTCCTGTATATGTTCAGAAGTAGAGCAGTTTTAGCTAAATAGAAAAGTTTTTAGCTAATGAAAGAGCAAATAGATAATAATCAAATAGCTTCGCTATTTTTAGGACGAACAGCTCAAATATATTGAAACAGAACCAAGTTATGGAGTAGCTGCGATTCTATAAACTGATATGTATATATATATTTATATTATATATAAATATATTTTACGTATATAATAGACAGCTAGATTAGTTTTGAGGTTTATAATAAAGTGTGGTTAATTGATAAAAATTAAATCATATCTTATCTGCTATTTAGCATATAATTTATTTTCCTACGTACTAAATTTTTGGGTGGTAATTTTTTCTAGGGGCGATTTCTCTTGGGAGGATAGTAGTATTCTCCCCCCAAATAGATGTAAACCTAACCAGTACCTAGGAAATGCTACATTGTAAAAGAGAACCATATCGGTTCAGCAGTTAGCGAGATCATTCGGTACAAACACAAAAGTATCCTGTTACTTTATTACATCGCCAAGGGGAATTAGTTAAAAATATATTGTTCTACAATTAAAATTACAATATTTACTACAATAGTATATAATATATCTATACCTATATATTTCATATATTATGTAATGGACATATATACCTTTAATAAAATGATGTCTTACAGATAAATATAGATCTAATGCAAAAATGGCATTATACCTGGGTCCATGAAGTATCCAACGACTTTTTAGTTGAGGGGGACGCTGCTCGTCTAGAAGAGGGGGTTGGTACACCCCCACCCCGCAAACCTTCCAACATTACTCCCCACCATTAGAAGGCATGAAGGAGCCCTTGTTTAAAAATCACTTTTTTATATTTTTATATGTATTTTTTGAAATCACTAATCTTAAGCTTTTTCTCTTAATCAATTAATTCTCACTTAATTAACAACAACGTGTATAATTATTTAATTCAAATTTTAACTTCTTAAAAATTTATTTTTTAACTAAACACCTTTTTTATAAGGTTTGACACTCACAAATATGTAATAATTTTCACATTTTATAAACAATTTATGTGTAAATCACTTAAAATTTATTAATTTTATCTAAAATTTAAGTATAACCCAGCAAAACTTTATTTAAATTAATAAATCCACTGACTCAGCTGTGTATATAAGCTAAGTGTAGTGCACACCGGCAAATACACCACAACTTTACTGAATAAAGTGCCACCAGCTGAAATATTTTTCCTGGCCATTTTTTATAAAACTGCTTTTTTCTTCAATAATTTTAAAAATTTTGACATTTAACCTACAAAAATAATTTTTTTTTAAACCCCTAAAACTTCCATGAAAACTGTTTCACATTTCTTTGAAATTAATTGATGAAAAATGTATTATTTTAACAACGTCCACCAATTTGTACAGATGGCAACATTTATTTCAACTGGCTCCACAAACCCACCCTTCTCTCTCCTTACATATATTACACTTCTTCCCCCGTTCCCTTTTTTTCATTTCTCCATTCCCTTTTTCAGTTACTCGAATTTTTTCGTTTGAAATTTGAATTTTTAATAAAGTTGACTCTTCAATCTTAATTTATAAATCATTCAAAATATTATTAAAATATATTTAGAAAAAAATAGTTAGCTTTTTTAGGAACAAAAAATTCGTCTGATCAAACAAGCCTTCCTAAATTCAAATTGATCCTTTGCCCCTCTCCCTCCCTCTCAGTGATCTCCCTCTGTGAGAAGAGTTACACAGGCTTCCCTTTCTTGTTGAACCCATTATTACAACAATTGTCCTTCCCATTTCTCCTTTTGTGATATTTAATTCCCCCGTTCCCTGCCGTTCCATTCCCCCCACTCCTTAACAGCAAGAAGATTATATCCATTCTGACAAAGAAACAACGTGAAAAAATGAACAATATCCACTAAGGCATATTAATTTACAAAGCAATTTACGCAAGGGACTATTAGGCTAAACTATTTGTACAATAATTACACCTCTTAATATACTTTCTCTCTGTTCAGCTAATAACACTTAATTGTTAATTTTAAACATTTTTAAAAGAAGTTGAAATTTAAATTAGATAATAATTTATTTAAATTTATTCATGAATAAGAAATTAAATGATTTTTAAACCAGAAAAATATTTTTATAACAAGGTTGAACTTTAATAATTTTAATGAAAAAAAAAGCGAAACAAAATCAACAAAATGGGAAAATGATTTATATCCAACAATTAAAAATTCTCTGTTAATCAATTAAAATTTGAAATGTACACTTAATAGAGCAAAATCTGCATAATTGCACAAAAATGCTGCAAAGCTCGGCATCAAGATTTCCCCATGACAAGCAACCTGCCTCATTTTAGAAAATTGACGCAGCCGACGAAAAAGAAGATCTGCCAAATTATTTATCAAGTTGGGGGCTTGGGTAAAAAATTATGCATTTTATCCTTATCCCTGAAAATATAATTATCTGTTAATAAAGGGTGAGCAAAAAAAAATGCGTAGATTTTTAAAATTCAAATTGCGCGGCTTGTGTTAATAGTAGAAAAATGTTACGCATACCATTAGAACCGATAAGAAGTCTATTTTTTAGAAATGTAAGAACGATTCCTCTGCTACGTATAGGTAGGGAGCTACATGTTAAAATGTCCCAACTGACTTAAAACTTGACTTGCGAGTAAATTTTGGGACATTTTACCACCTAGCTCCTAGATTATTTGTAGCACAGGAACCGTTCTTATATTTCCAAAAAATACAGTTCATAGCGGTTCTAACGGTATGCGTAACATTTTTCTACCATTAACACAAGCCGCGCAATTTGAATTTTAAAAATGTACACACGTTTTTTTGCAAGAATTATTCTCTAATATTTACTAATATACTCGCAAGTCAAGTTTTAAGTCAGTTGGGACATTTTAACACGTAGCTCCTTAACTATACGTATCAGAGGAATCGTTCTTATATTTCCAAAAAATAGACTTCTTATCGGTTCTAATGGTATGCATAACATTTTTCTACTATAAACACAAGCTGCGCAATTTGAATTTTAAAAATCTACGCATTTTTTTTTGCTCACCCTTTAGGATAACAACTTGAGTCAGAAAACACTTTTAAAAGTGAAGCTTCCCTATAATTAAGTTCCGTCCGTACGTAACGGATAGCTTTTATCGTTAATTATCTATTTCAAACTCTGAATGCTGATTCCTGTAATAGTTAGACAAGATTTAGAAAGCAGATCAACTCTATAATTGTTATACGAAAGTCCGTATGTCCATTTTAAACATGATGATTTTTTCATCGGATATTTGGAATAACGATTCATGGAACAACAAGGTACAATATTAGAAGCGAAGCATCTCTAAAATCAAGGCATAAAAATGTAAAAATGTAATCCGTCGGTTTGGCTGTATTATTTTAAGGTACTTGTTATCTCATCTTCTATTAAAGATAGAAAGCTGAAAAAATCCATGATCACTTAACCATGTGTCCGTCTATTTTGACAAGCTTTGCACTTATGGATTTTGTCATCCTTGAAATTTTTTTAATTCAAGTATAAGATGCCTAGATGATTATATTAAAATGAACATAGGAAGTTGTGTAAACATTAATGAATTAAACAAAATAAACAAATCACTATTTGTTTATTTTTAAATTTTTACTTTTTTCTAATCCAATATATTTAGACAAAATATCTTAATACATAAAATTTTAAGGTTTTTGTCTAAAGCCTAAGATTTCAATAACCACTGAACCGATAGGGTTTTATATTTCAGTTTTTCTTTAAATACTCCCTGTGATGGTTTTAGGCTATTTTTTTTCTAGAACCTATGAGCTAGGGCCGTTGCCTCTAGTAATTTTTCAAAGTACTTGGCTATTTGTTAAACAAGTATAAACGAAATCAAAACACAATATAGCGAAGCCTCGCAAAACGTACAAAAGTTTATAAAAAGAAATCCTACCAATAATCTGATTAATGTTATTTCCTAGCTTGTGTAATTGTTCAAGGGAAGTACTTACATTTTTAGTCAAACTATAGGGTAGTGATACTTATAACGTCGTGTCTAATCATATATCTATTACAAGTTTTAAATCAATAAGATGATTCTATCTTATCTAAATAAACAACTAGATCCACCATGTTTTCCGTATTGATGGACAAACACACAACAAATTTTGAAAATCATTGCTTATTTTTTTCTGTAAAAAAAAATAACATTTTAATCAATCAAATAAATCTTCCCAATAGATTAAGTTCAAATACTCAAAAAAAGGTGCTAAGGAGGCAGAAAAAATGTATTAGAAATTCAGGGAGGCAGAGGACAATGTTAACAATCAAATTAATTCTATTCTCTAAATTATCATAAGCTATGAGATGTACAATTTTACATAAAATCATTAGATTGGAGTATGTAATATTAATTTATCAACCATTATCCTATCCTTGGATATCCATGATAAAAAAATGAAGGAATGAAAAATGGGGAAGGCTCTAACCCTGCTTGTTATTTTAACATAAAAGAAAAATGGGAATTTTAGGGGGAAGGGGAATTTATTTTAAAGCAAGGGGGTGGTTAGGTAGGGATAAGGATTGAGTATAAAGTATATCTGACATGAAAAATATATCTTCTAACCGGTTTATGATAATAACAATAATAAAAGGAAAATCTCATTATTCGCTCTTTTTTTAGGTGCAACTACAAATCCTAGCGATTTTAAAAGACTAAAAATTATAAAAAGATTTTATCCCCCATTATAATAAAATTAGCATAATATTCAAAATGTAAACCTAGATATTTAATTATATCCAATATGATGCATTTCAGTATGGCTGAGAACTGATTCTAATTAAGTTAAAAGATAGCAAAATAACAGCTTTAAAAAATGTTTTTTAATAAGTCAAAAAGCATCAATTTTAACTTAAAAACGGCATAAAAAACGTTATTCTATAGCTTTAAATTACTAACAATATTTGTTTAAAAGTATTGTTATATTTGACGTTTTGTAACGTAAAAACGTAAATAAAAAAGGTTTAAAAAACCGTTTTTCTATAGCCATTAAATTACTAATAATATTTGTTAAAAAGTATCGTTAAATTGGACGGTTTTCAACGTAAAAATGACATAAAAACGATTAAAATAACCATTATTCTAAAGCCATTAAATTACTAATAATATTTGTTGAGAAGTATCATTAAATTTAACGATTTTAAACATAAAAAACTACGTAAAATACGATTTAAAAACCGCTATTCTATAGCCATTAAATCACTAACAATATTTGTGCAAAATTGTCTGTAATATGATGCATTTCAGAATGGCTGAGGACCGACTCCAATCTAGCGGACATAGCCATATATAGTTTATAAAACTTTGGGTACCAAATGTAATCTACAGTCCAATGTTTACAAATGGTTATAAAACTTTGGGTACCAAATGTAATTTACAGTCCAATGTTCACTAATGGTTATAAAAGTTTGGGTACCAATTAGTCCTGATTTAATATTATTTGCCTTATTTATTATAGGTTTAATAATTGAGAGAAAATTGCCTGTAATATGAGGCATTTCAGTATGGCTGAGAACTGATTTTAATCTAGCGGATATTTATCGGTTGCAAAGCCATACTGAAAAAAATAAAAGATCCCTCATTCATGGAAATATTTACAAGGTAGAACATGTTGGATAGTTAGGTTGCTAATATGGACCTCATTTATTGGTAAGGGGTAAGGGGTTGGGGGCAGACCCACATGGCAGGATTTATGCTAGTTTTTGTTTACTAGGTTTAAATTTAGGATCAATTATTTTTTTCCTTTCACAAAATTAACGTTAACTTTTCGTGCAAAAATAACCACTTAAAATAAAGATAGGAGTCTGAAATTTTTTGTGTAGATTCTTTAGACAAATGAGAATCGCAGTTCTTTTATGCTTTATGATCGATTTTTACGTTTAAATCCCTTTAATTATGCAATCTTTGTCCGTAGGTACTACGTTTAAAAAAGTCTTTTTTTATACTATTAAATAAAAAATGTTGATTGTCTTTGAGTGTCATTTACTCGTTAGCCTTTCAATGTAGATCGATGAAATTTTAAACATAGCTAGTTAAAGTAGTTGGTAGTCTCTGTATAAAATTTCATTAATATCACATGAATACAAAAAAACTTATTACAATCGTAAAAAACGACACTAAAAACCATAAACCCCAAATGAAAATAAAAAAAACATTTTTAGAATAAATTATTTCAGACTGTTCACGTTATCGTCAGCTAAGGGGTTAATAAGAGCCCACTTATTGAAACCATTTTTAAGATTTTTCATGAAAGCGAAAGTGTTCCCCATTTTCAGGCCATAAAGGGGGAGAGGGAAATGGCCACAAACCGGTTAAAAGATATATTTTTCATGTCAGATATACTTTATACTCAATCAGGGATAAGAAGTAATAAGGGGCAGATGGGCTGAAATGTGCCGCAGGGTTTCAACAATTCTGGGGATATTTGGTTCAGGGTTTCAGATACACTGCACTAGTGTTCCTTCCCTGCAGCTAAAGTGTGATATTAGCAAATTAATAAACACGCAATTGTAAAATTACATATCCATAATAAGCACACGAAGAAGCTCTTTATAGTGCCTATAAAAAAGTGGATAAATCTAAAAACTTTTGGCTGAAGTATCCTGATTGACTTCATATTAGTTTAATGGATTATTTTAATATGACGTCATTCGGGAAACTTCGGCCAAAAGTTTATAGATTTATTCCTTTTTTGTAGGCACTATAAAGAACTTCAGCACAGGAAAGTTTTATTTATAGTCTTAATAGCTTTGACAATTCTTAATTCTTTGAATGTATGTAATGAAAAACCAGTCTTTTTGCGCATTTGATGAAACTTCTTAAGATACAATATAATAATCACAGATCAATTAGACCATAGAATCAAGACCACAACCCAAAATAATTGGTTGAAATATAATAAATTAATATTACTTAAAATCTACCAATTTTTCAGGTTTTTAAAGAAGATGTGATGTAAGGATTCTCCATTATCATGACAAATATTTATATTTTTCGGAGGATGGGGTCATTCTCTCCATAGGCAATGTCTCTTACAACAAACAAATTCAACACTCTCCCTTTGATTGCATAGCCTTTGTGTAGAAATCATTTCTGTGGAAGTTTCTCGTGCTTGTGCCTGTTAAGGCGCCAAGGCATTCTTACTACTTGTTTAAGCAAATAGTACCCTTTTTAATCTATTTAATGGTACTAATGGCTATTCCCTAGCATCCAGGGGCTCCATATTTGAAGGAAAAGGTATAGGCAGAAGAAAAATAGCATAAATCAATTTAAAGACCTAAGTTAATGAAATAAAATAGCCTTGAACCATCCCTGGGCATATGTGAATCTTCCTTAAAAGGAGAACTCAATTGGTTTAGCAGTTATCGAAATATTAAGCTTCAGACAAAAAGATCTTACTACTTTATTTAAAAGGATGACGCAGTGTGAGTCAAAATGAAAATTAATACCCCTCCGAAAAAAATATACACTTTTTGATTGGTCTATAAAAATATAGTCTGTTAAAAAACCCTGAGTATTTTTGTGAACCTAAATCAAACATCTTTACGCCCTCTTTTTATGTTCATCAGTCAACAAAATCATTATAATTTTCAGTATTGAACAAATTTTAGCAAACCCAGGAAGGGAAAAGACAATGTTAGTAAAATTTTGATAATTTATCAAATATCTACATCAACTATAGCTGTTTGTCTGTTTGTTTTAGTTTTGAAAAGCTTTCCCGGTTTTGTGCTGTTTTCAATTGGTTAGCCTAATGAATTTTTTTTTTATTTAAATTCAATTCAAAATAAGACTTCCTTTGGATATTTTGTGTTAAATTTTTTATTTGATTTAAGGATTAACAATTATGACAACATCCACAAAAGCGAAGCTCAAAATGCGAAGGAATGAGTGAGTGTCAGAACTTAATAAGTAGAACATCAATTTGTATTTTTGTCGATTATAGAGTTGCTACGCACATGTTCAAATTAAAGAAAAGAGCTTACAGTTACGGACGGACCGAACGACACTAATTTTAGAAAAGTTTCGCTTTTAAAAACTTCACATTAAAAAGGTTGAAAGAAGATTATCCTTCTACTCTCTCAATAAATTAGAAAATAACACAGAGAATTTGAAGTTGTGTATTCACATCCGCGTATTAACATATCCACATCATTTGGGGTTTCGGAATAAGACACGATAGCAATTAAAAAGGAAGGGGTGTTTTAAAAATGTTTTTTAGCAATATGTAACATTACTCACGTGTTGCGGTGGGGACACTTTGACGACTTTCAAATGGGCCTTTGAATAATAATATCAGCCAAAAGCCTCGGAAATATCAACACAGCCAAGTAGCTACAAAAAAGTAGAAAGCTGTTGTGATAATATAAGGTTCTGATTATATTATAAAGTGATACTTGTGAAGAAATGATTACACACTGGACTTAATATATCAATTTATCAACTTTAGTTAATACTCCAATATTGAGAGATTTGGCATGGCAGGGAACCAAGGATTGGTCTTATGGGTCTGTGATTAAATTATAATTGTAGAGTGGATGCAATGCTAATATTAAGAACATTAAAGTAAAATAATAGCTAGGGCACGAGCTATGTATTTAACTATACCAACAGATCTATGTTTAACTCTAATACTATAACCACGGGATGGGGACCCTTTGCTGACTTTCATTTGGGTCTTGGGATATCAGCCAATAACGTTGGAAATAAAAATACAGAAAATTCACTACAAAAGAGTAGAATCCTATATGCAAGCAGACAAAAAAGATTATCACCACTTGAACCAGGTAGTTGTCTGGGTAAAACATCTATACTTAGATGTTTATTTCTAGAACAATGAATTATTATTCATTTTTAAAAATTCCATGGAAGTAAAATTTTATAAAACCAATATAAACTGACCAAGCTATATTTGCTCGATTCACTTCACCAAAAGATTTTAAAATATTCAAAATCCATAATGCCTGGTTACTGAAAGTTGGATGATGAGATGATTCTACAGGATGTTATTAGTAAAGTTCGCTTACAGCTCAGAGTTCATGAAATCATTAAAAGAACCAAAACAAGAAAAAGAGGCAACAAAAGACAAATGCTGTACAGGCAGATCTTTATCTTTCTAAGGAAGAGAGATTGGATACTGTATGGAGAAAGGAAGAAGGTGAACATTAAACAAATTCTCTGAATGTCTTTTTCTTATGAAGATGCACGACTTACGCAAGGTGAAAGTTGCAAGACTTGCAAGAACAGAAAAACAAGACCTGGCTTAGATGAATGTTACAGATGTCAACTTTTCAGTTAAATCAATCAAGTTTTATTAGTTGACCTTCAAGAGATGTTTCAACAAAATAACACATCTTGAAGATATTTATAGTTTAAATGTTTGAATCTCCTACAATTGTCACCTATATGTTTGGCAGGCAACATATCCATATGAGCCGGTACAACTTTATAACTTCAGCTGGGTCAGTACGGTATTTTATATAAAACAATATATAGTTTATTTTAGAAATAATTATAAAAATGTTTTCATGATAGTTTTGCAATAAAATATTAAAACTAATTGAAAAAAAAATTAATTAATGAAATACGGCTCTCCCCCGATCTGGTGCAGTGGCTACACTAAACGAGTGTAACTGGTGTGCCAGAGGTGCGCCACTTGGTGGTCCAGATCACCTATGCCATTTTAATTTAAAAATTGATATAAGGTGCGCCAATCTGGACCACCTCTGGTGCACCCCAATCCAGCCCACCATTATATGAATTAAAGATCCAGCTCAGTAGAACTGCCTGGTACAATCAAGGAAGCAAGGTTCCCAGTGCTGGATATGATTAAAGACATGCTCAAAGAATATAGAGAGCTGTACCCTAATGAGGAAAACCTGTTTGATTTTTCAGGGGATGGAGTGTCTGCTGCACAAGTAACTAGTATTTTCTATTATGTTGTTTGGATTATGCTTCAATAGTCTGCAGTCAACCATAATTTTACCAGTTTCCATTTGTAAGAAGACAAGAAAGAGAAAATTATCTAATACTTTCATGGATTATGTTGTGCAGACAATTATTAGGGAAAGGCTGAATTTATTGTCAATATCCACACGATTATGAAGCTAAACTAGCTAATAATCATCTATGAAGCTTGATAGTTGATAGGATTGGCAATAATTGGTTTAAATGTAGAGCCTTTCTGCATTATGTTGTCACCAAAGCAGAGGATTTGGGGATGAGAGGCCTTACAGGTGATTTTTCATGCCCTTACTGTGATGTAAAGGGTATGACTTACATGTGCATTCCTTTTGAGGCATGGAAGATTGAGTTGGGAGTCAATGAATCATTTTTTTAAAGCTGACTAACAGAACCATGGTGTCTCAACTGAGAAATTCTGTCAAGGTCAAGTAATCAATCAAGAGGGTTGGACATATATTCAAATCCTTAAAGATTGCATTGATCTAGTGTGGGATATAACCACCAGATATGATGCATCAAAGACATCTTGGTTATTGTAGAAAATTAATGACTATGTAAAAAGCTGGCTGCAACAATTACAAGACAATAGTAAAAATGCTCTATTCAAATGGAGAAGGTAATTGAAGTAGAAATTCACAGCTCAAACTTCTTGGTAATTTTGATCGTCTACCCCAGGCAGAATTTATGCGGCTGGATGAACCACATATTGGTGTGAATTTGAAGGCCTCAGAATTTGGAATCATTGGAAATTATCATTTCTATTTTCTTTCAATGTTGGCTGACATTTAAACCCAGGAATCTTTGATATTCTGCATAGTTTTCATGTGTTGCGATGTCTTGAGGAGTTTTCAGCAGACATTAAAGTAAATAAAATTCAGAGCATGGTCAAGAATCTCAACCGCAAGGTTGCAAGCAGATATGGAGAAAGTAGTCTTGTTATTAATACCCACATGTTCTACCATTTTTCTAAATTTCTGCAGAGGTTTGGGCCATTAATGCACATGTCCATTTATCTTTTAGCAAGTGTGAACCACTCTTTGGGAACATACATAAGTGGATACATCCAAGGACTGAAGGAACTAAGGAGAAGAATCTGTATCAAACAATAAGCCTCAGCATTTCTGAATGAAGTGATTTCAGTTTGAAAGGATAGGAAGACTACTAAGTATGATAAGGATCAATATTTCCTTGTGGAATCTAACCGTCCGTTTTTAGTGGAGAACTGTGACGATAGCCTCTCATAGTGGTGGGGATCCCAAGTTCAATCATACTTACCTCTTTCCAGAGTCTTCTCTCAAGGAGTCAAGATTGGCATTGGGTACAGCCACTCTGTAACCACAGTATTAACACACCTTCAACATAACAATGTAGGCAAAAAAGTGATGCTTGATGGAGAGGACATGATCAACAATTCTTATGGAGGTGAACTATTTTGTTAATAGTTTATTGTTGTTGATAATAAGTAGATATGTCTACTTAATTCATTACTACTGTTATTGTAATGCAATTTTGAATTGTCCATGTTAGCAAATTTTTAAAAATAAGTAAACTTTATACCAACATGAATTGGATCTATAAAAATACACATAAGTTTAGTAAACCGACCTTTAAGTTTAGCTATTTTATTTAGATAAAGATGCAGAGAATATCCAGGAAGATAAAACAAATCTGGATAAGATAGGTAAGATTTGTTTATGATTTTCTTTGGAAGAATATGATTTTTCTTAACCCATTAGTGCCGAGCGCCACTTTTATGGGCCGATCGAGCTGTAAGTTTCAGGGAAGCTTTATAATGGTCAAAACGGAATTCGTATTTTTTTGTTTTGCTCTAGTGGCGTGCACAGGAAAGTTGCAAAAAAACCCGGTTCGGCTTGGCCATAAATACCAACCAGGCATTAACACCCGTTTTTGGTGCTTTCCCCCAGTTTTAAAACCCGGTTGACCTGTATAAACCCGGTTATTTTGACCAAAAATCGAAAAATGTAATTTTTGAACGCCAAAAGTGAGATGAACACTTTTTAGAACTTTGATACGATCCGTAATTGAAAACTACACAACCTCATGTAATCTAAAGAGCTACAAGTATAATACGAAGCGATTTATTTCAAATTTTGTGTTTAGCCGGCGATTTCGGGTAAAAAAACCCTGTTTTGTTGTTGTTGTCAAAAAAGATCTATTAGTGAAACCGGGTAATAAAAATTTCAGACTCAAAATGGAAATGCCGAACCGGGCCTATATAGGGCGTAAAAAAACGATAAAAAAATCATATAAAAAATAATAATTTAAATAAAACGAATTCACAAATAGATGTACTTGTCAATAAACATTAGATTTCACGAAAAAAATCAGCAACTTTACTATAAAAACAAAAAAGTTAGATGGGGTATTTTGAATTGTCATGATTTTCAAACTTTGTTGATCTATACCAGCAAACGGAAGTAAGCTAAACTGCCTGCTCCAGGGGGAAATGAAAGCCAGGGTAGTAGAGGGGGGATTCATACTGAGAATGATGCAATTATGAAGCCGGAAACCGGTTTTTTTTCCATTTTCTGGCACCGGGTTTTAAAACCCGGTTCGGCACTAATGGGTTAACTAAAGGTCTTATCTTAGTTGTGAACTTTACATGCGTTTTTAATGTAAACATTATTGATATTCATACCTTGAATAGGATAATCAAAATAAAATTGTTTCATTATTTTCAGATGTTAAAACTATAGATGGACAGGGTACAATATCTAAGGAGGGCAACTGTGGTACATGGCAGGGCCCAATGTTTATGATGCAGTATATGGCTGTGCTGTGCATGCCTATGCCTTGTATACCCATGTACGGCCCTATGCAGTCTATGCAGCCTATGCAGTCTTTGCAGCCTTTGCAATCTATGCAGCCTCTGCAGTCTATACAGCCTATGCAGCCTATGCCTTTTAATTTTTCATCAGGTTCTGGACCCTCTAAAACAAATAATGGAAATCAGTTCTCTATCTATCACCCTTGGTTTCAAGGCCAACATGGTTGTCAAGTTAACAAAACAAATGATGTAAAAAGTGAACCCTTTCCAAAGAAAACAAAGTTGGTTGCTAAAGAAAATGTTGAGGATTTCGATCAATTATTTCTCAAGATTTTGAAGATTGTTTGGCACAGCTAGCTTAAGCCAGGTACAGGTTTACCTGGCTTAAGCTAGCTGTGTTGGAAAGAAATGGAAGAGTTGTTTTGGAATCATTGTTAAAATAATAAAATGCTGTTACTTCCTTATTATTACTGATATTTTTTATTTACAAAATAGCTATTTTTGTGTTTAATTTTATTTATTTAAATTACAATTATATATATTGAAAATAAGTGTTCTTTTCAAAAATATTATAAATATGAAAAAAGGAGATTCTTGATGAAAAAAAATTAAATAACTAACTTAGGGATTAAATGTTACCTCGGGGGAAAAAATGACTACATCGGGGACAAAAATGATACCGGGGGAAAAAAATGACTACCTCGGGGAGAAAAAAAGAATATTTACATCCACTATTTAAGGGGTCGTTCATGTGAGAATGGCTATTTTATATTATACGATTGGTTTGAATCTAATGCCGGGAACTTTTATGATATATTTGATTATTAGTTAGTTAGAAATAATTCAATTTCCTTTACACTAACTGAATTATTCATGACTAATTATATTTTCAGAAAAAAATATAAGAAGGAGCTTCGTTACAAAAGAAATTCAAACTTTTTGGTTCAATTGTAGAGTTAATGTTCTAAATGAAATGTCGAAAATTGCAAAGTAAAGCAAATCAGACAATTCTTTCTCGAATGCTCTTTAATAAAAATAT
The DNA here is from genome assembly GCF_053477335.1 of Acartia tonsa. Classification (NCBI taxonomy): domain Eukaryota; kingdom Metazoa; phylum Arthropoda; class Copepoda; order Calanoida; family Acartiidae; genus Acartia; species Acartia tonsa. The sequence continues at coordinate 48,753,137 of NC_137261.1, read as the reverse complement.
AGAGTTTGTATGCATCATCAAACAAATTACATATTCATTAAGATAAATAATAGCAGACATTATAATCTAAACAAGGATAAAAACATCCATATTTTAACGAAGCAAAAAATAGCGAGTGTGCCCTAGGATCTAGGGGCATTGTAAACAAATAGGTATAGAAGGACAGAAAAATAGCCTTAAACCATTCTAAATCTCAAATCTAACAGTAAAATGGCCTTAAAACATCATGGAAGCTATGTGAAGCTTCCCTAATAGGAGGAACTCAATCATTGCTTAATGAGATATTAAGCCACAGACAAAAAAAACCTTACTGCTTTATATAGTAGGATAAATGTACAGAACGACGGACAAGGTAAGTAATACAATGACAAATTCCCTTTAAAAGTGGATTTCCACAAAAAAAGCCTTAAAGACAACCAAAAACAAGCAAAATCTTCACCAAAAATCATGCTGCCTGTCCCATTTCCTCCAAAACTGAACTGACGGACAACAATATAAATTACATAGTAGCTTGGCTACTAAAAAGTTGTTAATGAATATTGTTTGTTATCATGTGTAATTATTAAAACCACAAAAAATAATTAGCTGAGAGTTACTGTGTGTGTGTGTGTTTGTTTTTATAAATATTGTATAAAGTGTGCTTTTCTGCAAACAAGTGTGTGTGTATTAGTCTGTGTATGCATGATTGTGTGTGTGTGTTTGTGTGTGAGTATGTTTGTTTGTATGTATATGTGTGTGTTAAATGTGTTTAGAATGAGAAATCTAAGGCAAAGTCATTTATTTTGCAAGCATAAAACTAACAAACCCCACTTTAGAGATTAAAATTTTTTGCCTATTCTCAATAACACTGATCTTTAGTCTTTTAGAACCTCACCTTTGTAGATGGTAACTATCCTAATTCAAAAATCACCCATTAAAAGAAAAGGCCTGAAAACTATCCTAAATTGTAAGAAATAAATTTTAAGATTATATTCTGATGAAGAAAAGTTTTTTTTCTCATAAATATAAAGAAATTTTCCTTATCGACTTAGAGAAGACTAAAAAATCGTAATTTTGTTCTCATTTGCACAATTTTCTGAGTCGATATGAGTATTTTTCTATAAACTTGCTTGACAATTCACGCTTCGTTTTTATTAAATGAATAAGTTGGGGTACAATGTTTGGCACTTTCGATATAAGTAAATGATAATAAAAAACCCATAGAATGCGATAATAACTTCAGAAAAATCGAAGAAAATAGTTTTCATACTTAATTAATGTTTTTAAGTTTTTCTTCAAAAAGTTTAGATAAGATGCCTTTAAAAGTCGTCTATGATTTTGTCAGGGATAAAAATATAACTTTAAAATAAGAATTACAACATATTTTTTCAATTAGTACAACGTAAAATTTTGAACATTTTATTGATCATTATATTTTTTAAAATGTGAAGTAGAAACCTGAATATTTTATCATGTTATGATTTGATTGTCTGCTAGATTACAAGAAAAAAGATACTGACAGTACTTGTTGGTTCTTTTAATAAAATTAGGTAGATTACTTTCAGAACCCCTCTTTTTGCAACGTTATTTCAATAGAACAGAGCCGTAGTCTTAGTGTTCTCAATATCTAGACAGCCAACCATTGTTTTAGAATTGTTCAATTTTTTTAACTTCTGATAAAAACAGAATTAATGGTATTTTTGTAAATATTATACCTCCAAGAAATGGCTATACTTCCCAATCATATGTTGTGTGATATTTAAGAGGAATTATTTTGATATAATGTCATTAAAATATTCGTTGAAAAAAGTGCTATTCTAGCTTATACTTCACATTTTAATGTGTATGATAATTCAAATAAAAGATAATGAAGATTTATATTATATTTAATTCTTAAAATTATAAAGAAAAACCTGGAAACAGTAAAAAACTGACTTTATTTTATTGACGTAGGGAAAATTTTTTCAAATATTTGAATAAAAAAACAATATTAAACAAAATAAATTATTTTTGATATAGTCACAAAAAGGCTTAATGAGTTTAGGAAATATTTCATTCACTAATCATGTCATTTAAACTCTATTTCACAGAATACAGTGTAAAAAGATGTTCTCGTTTTAATTTTAAGTAATTTCAAATGCATTTTAATACCTTTTAATGATTTATTTTTTGAAACATCTTTTTATAAAATGTTATTGATTTTTGAAGTTATATGTTAGAATGTTTTTAAATTTTGTTAACATTTTGTTTTAAATGTAGAAAATTGGTAATTCTAAACATTCAAAAAATGATTTTATTAAATTTTCATCACTTAAATTGCATGTTTGATGAAATTTTCAACTGATAATTCAAGAAAAATCGTTTAAGTTTTATTATATTTTACTTTGAATTGTTAAAAAAATATATTATTGTCAAAAAAGGAGAAGTTATGTTTTCCTCAAAAAAAGACCTAAAACATGAAAATTAACACGTGTAATGAGAATTTTTTTCTTTCAGGTTTAATTTTAAGTAATTATTGATATTTTTTGTAAAAAGGATTTTATATAAAAAGTTTTAAAACTCGAGTTATGTAGTGGTTCTAAAAAAGGTTGCGAATTTATGCAATTTTCTTGCAAAAAAAATTTCTAGGATTTTAAAAATAGCAAAGGGTGTTATTAGACGTACTTACAGATACAATTGCTAAGTCATTTTGGCCAAACACTAAAATAAAGTTTTGACATCTGAGGGTCCAACCGTGAATTCCAAAGCTTTAAATCAACACTTTTCTTAATGTGTATGTGTACAGCTCGACTTGAATTTAGAGATTTGGTGCAGTTAGAAAATGCATTTCTATGTGGTTGGAATTATCAAAATATCAGCTACCACATTAAGTAATCTAGGGAGTAATGGGGGGGGGGGGGTGGTTTATGTAGTGGTTCATTGACGGAGTAAAGGATGTTGCTAAAATATCTGTTATAAACATAAGTCTACACATTTAATGATTCGCAATCTGCCCCCGGCAACATTTAAAATTAATAACGCAGCTTCTCTTAATTATCTTTGTCCGTATGTCCGCCTGTTTCGGATATTGTTATAATCTTCTTCTGACAATATTTTTAATTAAAACCGCAGCAACTTCAAATTTATAATTTTCTATCATTTGCTTTAATTTTTTTAGCTGTAAACATTTTTAGCTTATTTAGAATTTCATACATTGTGCATTGTAAACTTGAATTATTTACATGTTTATGCTACTTTTGATACAAATATCCTTGTTTTTCATGTTAAATCATTTAAATAAAAGATATGTTTAATTTTTTAACATTTTCACTTTTAAAGTTTACTTATTTTGTAGGCAAAAAAGTGTTATTTATTATCTTTTCCTATTAGGTATCTTTTTGGCTAAATTATAATTTAAATACACAATTAAATTGGAATGAACTTTTAGTGTTGATTTTAAAAAATATATGAAGGACCCTAGCATAAAGATAAATTTAGTAAATTTTATAATAACGCTTCTTATTTGATGGCTTAACAACCTTGGGGATTTTTATTGAATTTTGATTGGTTGGTTCATTAAGTTGAAAGTTTGAATTGTAATCTGCAGAAAAAGGTAATTTTGTGTATAATCATTGGGGATGTACATCAATTTATCAGCCATTGTCTTATCTCTGAGTATTACTGCTTAAAATATACAGTACAGCCATACTTTAGAAATATTTCCAAGAATGAAGGTATAAGACAATGGAAATTAAATTAATATCAAGTTAATTTTTGTGTAAGATTCTTTAATTGGTAGCTTGTAAGTATTGAGAAGAAGGTTTAGGTAAATATCAATTTATTTCATTATCCTCTCCCTCCTTTTATTTATTTCTCATGGCCCAAAGTTGTAGAATCATGTAATTGCTAGGCTGTTAAGTTGTCTTTTAAAACAAGGATGACAACATCTGTAAAACATTGAACAATTAGAGTTTAAAAGATACAAAGAAAAATAATAATAAAGTTGCAGAAACTCTATATACATATTTGAGTTGCTACGCTTGAAATAATATGACATATGTCAAAAGAACTAAACCTATACAAAATATTTGTAAGTTTTAGATACCTTTATAAACTTTACTTAACCTTGAATTATGAATTGTGATGTATATAGACTTACAGACCTAGCCTAGGTATAACTATAGAGCAGCCACGCTACTAAAAACTTGATGTTATCAGTCCCCTGGCCTATCAGTCATAATTTCAAATTTAGTGGTTGACAGATGTTATTAATTACTGTCATATAATTAGTAGCATAGCAACTCTATAACATAGATAGAGACTGGCTGTACGTATGTCCATAATTATCATATAATTATTAGCATAACAACTCTATACATAGATAGAGACTGACTGTACATATGTCCATAATTATCATATAATTAGTAGCATAGCAACTCTATACATAGATAAAGACTGACTGTACATATGTCCATAATTGTCATATAGTTATTAGCATAGCAACTCTATACATATATAGAGACTGCCTGTACATATGTTCATAATTATCATATAATTAGTAGCATAGCAACTCTATACATAGATAGAGACTGCCTGTACATATGTCCATAATTATCATATAGTTAGTAGCATAGCAACTCTATACATAGATAGAGACTGACTGTACATATGTCCATAATTGTCATATAATAGGTAGCATAGCAACTCTATACATAGATAGAGACTGACTGTACATAAGTCCATAATTATCTTATAATTAGTAGCATAGCAACTCTATACATAGATAGAGACTGTCTGTACATATGTCCATAATTGTCATATAATTAGTAGCATAGCAACTCTATTCTATACATAGATAGAGACTCACTGTACATATGTCCATAATTATCTTATAATTAGTAGCATAGCAACTCTATACTTAGATAGAGACTGACTGTACATATGTCCATAATTATCATATAATTATTAGCATAACAACTCTATACATAGATAGAGACTGACTGTATAAATATCATATAATTAGTAGCATAGCAACTCTATACATAGATAGAGACTGACTGTATAAATATCATATAATTAGTAGCATAGCAACTCTATACATAGATAGAGACTGACTGTATAAATATCATATAATTAGTAGCATAGCAACTCTATACATAGATAGAGACTGACTGTATAAATATCATATAATTAGTAGCATAGCAACTCTATACATAGATAGAGACTGACTGTATAAATATCATATAATTAGTAGCATAGCAACTATATACATAGATAGAGACTGACTGTATAAATATCATATAATTAGTAGCATAGCAACTCTATACATAGATAGAGACTGACTGTATAAATATCATATAATTAGTAGCATAGCAACTCTATACATAGATAGAGACTGACTGTATAAATATCATATAATTAGTAGCATAGCAACTCTATACATAGATAGAGACTGACTACATATGTCCAGAATTGTCATATAATTAGTAGCATAGCAACTCTATTCATAGATAGAGACTGACTGTACATATGTCCATAATTGTCATATAATTAGAAGCCTAAGCGTAGCTATTCTACAGATAATTTTGATTCTTCAATAAGCTTTGCAATTACTTGATTAACTGCAATATCTTAATAGTTATTTATCGCAACGTATTAAAGTTACCTTTCCGCGGATATGAAAATGAAAAAAATTTAAGTTTAAAACCAGTTTTCTTAGCCCCAAGGGACCGAAAGCTTGGGCTAACAATTCTGGTATTAAAAATATGATTTTTATTTTAATATTCATGGCAAATTACACTACGATTCTTTACACGATTTTTCAAAGCCAAACTGAAAAAATCTAACGTTATCTGTTCTTTTATCAATCAGAATTAGTTGCTGCACAAATAAAGAATAAAGTTGTTCTTGTTACAAAGCTCTGACTTTGGGACAGAATTTTAATTACTAGTTTTTGATTTGAGAAAAAAAAATGACATATATTATTGATTAGTTTTGTTAAAAATCCGGTATTATTTTTAGTAGCGAAGCTACTTTATGAATCAAAATTTTCCCTTGTTCCAAGTTATTTTTGTGTTTACTTTACATTTGAATAAGTCACTGTGCGACCACTATAACAAATGGATATATTATTACTTGGATGTTACACCAGATTATCATGTTTTCTAATAAAGTAAAATTAAAGTAACGATTATCCCTTCACACCCTTCACACCATCCCCTACCCTCCTACTGGATGAACAAACTGACCAATAAATGAGTCTATGTTAGCAACATAATTGACGATAATTTTTCCCTGTCATAATATCCACTATATTCCATTTCCATTCTTGTACATTATCATCATATCGACTTTTTAAAAGTCAAATTATTCGCTAAAAATATAATTTTTCCCCCTAGAAAATTTTTTATATTCCCAAAGGTGTTTTTTAAGGTGTACGTTCACTTCTGCCAAATATACAAAATTATTAAATTATCAGAACCGCAAAATATTTGCCCCAAGGATCGCTATATTGAACATTTCATAAGCCAAATGTGGTTTTTATAAACCCCCCCCCCAAAAAAAAAAAAATAAACTCCCAAAATGCCTTGTATGTTCGTCTTCTGTTCGTGTTAATCTCATCATCAAAAACCTTCTTTTTTTGCAACTGTGTCTTATTGCGAATTTTAAACACTTTGCAGATAATATGCAGAAGTTATGGCTCACCATTTTTGAATGCAATAATAATACACATAAATTATGACTCAATATGTGTGTGTGTGAGTTTATGTGTTCACATAGTGTGTGTGTGTGTTTTTTTTGTCAAAAAATTGTGTATATAATATTTTTGTGTGTATGAATCGATAAATTATTACTTGGATGTTACACCAGATTTTTATGTACTCTGATAAATTGATGCCTCAAGCTAGCTAAAATAACGATACCCCTCATTCACCCCCTTTGCCTCAATCCCCTCCCCTTGAATGAACGAACTGACCATGAGGTCCATATTAGTAACCTTAATTAACGACAAATTTTAATTAGAATATCTGATTAGGTTCTTATTCTACCCGATCTTATTGAAATGTTTAAAAGCTTCGCTACTTTTGGACGTGAATTTCCTTGTTTTATGTCTGTATTAGTCAGTTTGTTTGATAGTGTGTGTGTGTGTGTGACTGTTTGACAATCACGCAACAAAACTTGATTGAATTTTCCCTTTTAGTTTTTGAGATGATGATTATATATTGACAAGTTCTAAATTAACCACCGACAAAAGAAACATTGTATCAAATAGTCGCGCGGTGTGTCATAGCTTCCGTTAAATATATCTCATTATCAATTCAGCTTATGTGATTTTTTACCAAATGGTTTCGTTAAACTTTATTAATGTTCTTTGTTATTAGTGGAAACATTACATTTTGGAAACATTTAAATAGAGAGTTTTATCGATGCCCATGAAGATTAGAGTTTCAACGTATTTTTTCAATGCTTTTCAATGTTTTTTTTATGTTTTCCTAGGTTTTTTTCTCTCGATGTTTTCAAAAATATGAGAAATTAATAGCACACCTGTATGAAATGGTCGTTGGCTCCGAATAGTCATGGATCTAAAGGGATAAGACAATTGCAAAAAAATTGATGTATATCGCAAAAGATTAATCACAAAATAGCTCCCTCTATATATTACAATTAGTGGTTGAAACGTTTGGACATTTAATTTAATGAACCGAAATTCAAAAATTTTTCCAAAGTAAAGCAAACCAATAAGAAAACATTATTATTTAAAACTAGTGTAATTAACAGTCCAAGTTCCTTAATGTCATCTCTTAACACAAGCCCTAAGTTTGTTCATATAAAGATTATTCTAGTATGGCTTCAAAACTGTTCATTATCCGCTGGAATAGAACCGTTTTTATGCCAAACTCAAAAATCATGTATAGCATCTTTTTCACTTTAAAGTTTTGTAACGGAGAGAAGCAATTATTATTATATATATCTACTAGTGGCTACGCCCCTAGAAGCGTCTAGGGGCACATAAGGTAGAAGGGAAAAAAGTCGACCTCATCCCATTTTAAATTTGAGTTTCAAAAGAGTGAAAAAAATTTTTTGTTGGGAGGGGGGTGAAGACACCCGCCCCAAAAATAGTTTAAAACCTTCCCTGGACCTTTAAGAAGCTTCACTGTAAAGGAGAACAATATCGGTTCAGCGGTTAGCGAGATCCTTCGGGACAGACAAAACAGGATAGGATACAGTTATTTTTATTTTTATTCAAAATGATTTTTTAAAATTATGATTTTCTTGAAAATATTTTTGTTTTGTTTCATTTACCTTTCTGTTAAATATGATTTTTAATTTTCTTTTTAACAGGGCAAATTCTAAATAATATATTAAGGATGGTTAGGCGGCCACTAGAGTTAAGATAGATGGATATTAATATTCCTTAATCCATAATAAAAAGTACAAGGATATCTAACTGTGTTTGTGCACCGAAGAATTTTGATAACCACTGAACCGATAAGGTTCTCCTTTACAGGGTAGCTTCTTATAGGTCCTCGGAAGGTGTATAACTATTTTGCTTTTGTGGGGGAGGGTACCCCCATCCTCCCAAGAGAAAACTCCCCTAAAAAAAATTTATTTTTATTTTTAAAACAAAAGCATAGTAGTCGAATTCAAACCTCCTCCCTCAGTAGCGGGTAGTGTCTCAAAAATCAGCCATGTGACGTCATAAAAATGAGTAATATGGGAGGAGAAGTGGGAAAGAAAACCCCTAACAAAGAGATATATAATCCCTTATTTTTATGACGTCACATGGCTAATTTTGGAGACGCTTTGTCCCGATACCTTCCTCAGACTTTTGGGGTGAAGTCGCTAGTAAGTTCATATTGTAAGAATATTTGATGATTAATCTACCTCTACTTTGTCTATTATTGGTGCAATGGTTGTTGATAGTTTCAATACCAGGGATTCAAAAGAAAAAAAAGGAGGAGTGTTCAAAGTGAAGGGGGGGGGGGTATTTTAAGGGTTGGAGATGATAATTTCCTGAGGGGCTGGAGATACATTAAGTAAGTAATGGGAATTTTCACGGGGGTGAAGGGGACGCAAAGGGGTGTTGGGGGGATAGAGCCTTTAACAATAGGGAAGCAATGACTTTAAGGATTTGATACAAAGTGGGTTTCAGGGATGTAGGGTCATTCTATCACTACTTTACATTATTGTAATATATTCTTCATATTAATTGATATCTTAACAGGGTAGATATTAATATACGCAAGTAAAGGGAAAGGCATAATTTATTTTTGCAGTAAGGCTTCGAAACCTATTAACAACCGCTTGATTAGAAGTGATACTCAGCCATTCTGTATGGTAATGTATTATAGATAATTTTCCACCCCTATTAAAATAAAAACTAAAAGTTAATACCTGTTTTGTTAGCCCGGATCTTCGGCTCCTCGAGGCTAACAAAACTTACAATTTTACATTTCGATAAACGCAGAAAACTGTGTATAATACGATATTGAAATTAGATGTTTCTTATTCCTTAGTCCGTAAAGGGACTAATAATTTTCATGTTACCTATCCCTGGGTCTGTGAGGAGCGATACATTTTTTTCTCATGTTACCTATCCCTGGGTCCGTGGGGGTAGGTATTAATCCATACAAGGGGAGGAGAGAGATAATTTAATTTAATTGTGGTTACAACATAGAGTCAGGCGTAGGTGCTACGAAAAATAATTCATACATTTTCAAAAATATTCCAGGGATCTAAAGGGACAAGACAATGGCAGATAATTTGATGTACATGATGCATTAAATTACCAGTTTTGTAGTTTACAAGTTATGGTTGAAACAGTTAGGGAGTTGAATCCATTTTTATAGAAGCAGAAATATAATCTATGATTATGGTTTGGACCCTCTAAAACTGTAATCTACCTTTCCACTTTCCCCTCTCTTGGTGAAGATATCTTCAACGCCAATACGATTTTTGAAATGTAAGATTCTGCTTTCCCTTCTCTTGGTAAGGATATCTTCAACGCCGATACGATTTTTGAAATGTAAGATTCCACTTTCCCCTCTCTTGGTGAAGATATCTTCAACGCCGATACGATTTTTGAAATATAAGATTCCACTTTTGTCTCTCTTGTTGAAGATATCTTCACCAAGAGAGGCAAAAGTGGAATCTTAAATTTCAAAAATCGTATCGGCGTTGAAGATATCTTCACCAAGAGAGGGGAAAGTGGAATCTTACATTTCAAAAATCGTATCGGCGTTGAAGATATCTTCACCAAGAGAAGGGAAAGCAGAATCTTACATTTCAAAAATCGTATTGGCGTTGAAGATATCTTCACCAAGAGAGGGGAAAGTGGAAAGGTAGATTACAGTTTTAGAGGGTCCAAACCATAATCATAGATTATATTTCTGCTTCTATAAAAATGGATTCAACTCCCTAACTGTTTCAACCATAACTTGTAAACTACAAAACTGGTAATTTAATGCATCATGTACATCAAATTATCTGCCATTGTCTTGTCCCTTTAGATCCCTGGAATATTTTTGAAAATGTATGAATTATTTTTCGTAGCACCTACGCCTGACTCTATGTTGTAACCACAATTAAATTAAATTATCTCTCTCCTCCCCTTGTATGGATTAATACCTACCCCCACGGACCCAGGGATAGGTAACATGAGAAAAAAATGTATCGCTCCTCACAGACCCAGGGATAGGTAACATGAAAATTATTAGTCCCTTTACGGACTAAGGAATAAGAAACATCTAATTTCAATATCGTATTATACACAGTTTTCTGCGTTTATCGAAATGTAAAATTGTAAGTTTTGTTAGCCTCGAGGAGCCGAAGATCCGGGCTAACAAAACAGGTATTAACTTTTAGTTTTTATTTTAATAGGGGTGGAAAATTATCTATAATACATTACCATACAGAATGGCTGAGTATCACTTCTAATCAAGCGGTTGTTAATAGGTTTCGAAGCCTTACTGCAAAAATAAATTATGCCTTTCCCTTTACTTGCGTATATTAATATCTACCCTGTTAAGATATCAATTAATATGAAGAATATATTACAATAATGTAAAGTAGTGATAGAATGACCCTACATCCCTGAAACCCACTTTGTATCAAATCCTTAAAGTCATGATAGAGTTTAACTTAAAGTCAAGAAAATAAAACATTATGATAACCCGTTTTACCCCATCCCTTATCCTCTACCCCACTTTTGCTTTCATTACAAAATTCTTCCATCCTAACTTAACAACGCTATTCAATAATGTAGCTCACCAAATTTACACATAAGGTGACGTTAACATGGGAAATACATATAATTAATTATGAAAATAATATATCCAAGTGCGTCTGTCGATAAAAAGAGAAAGACGCAATAAATCATTTAGCTCTTTATTTTTAATTTTTTAAGTTTAAAAATATTGTACTCGGCTATTCCTTGGCCGATTTAGGCTTTTAATCATATCCTGGCCGAGACAAATTTAGACCGTTGACTAATCAAAAATCGGTTCAGTTAGAGGGATACCCAACGTCTCAATTTATTGCTACCAAAAGTCTTATAACTACGTTGCAATTATATAAAAACCCGTAAATTGAGTTTAATCAAAGGAGTATACTACACATTTCAATCACGCCCCCATCCCATGATACAGCGTGGCATTAATTTGTCATCGACCTAAAGTCATTGCTTCCCTATTGTTAAAGGCTCTATCCCCCCAACACCCCTTTGCGTCCCCTTCACCCCCGTGAAAATTCCCATTACTTACTTAATGTATCTCCAGCCCCTCAGGAAATTATCATCTCCAACCCTTAAAATACCCCCCCCCCCTTCACTTTGAACACTCCTCCTTTTTTTTCTTTTGAATCCCTGGTATTGAAACTATCAACAACCATTGCACCAATAATAGACAAAGTAGAGGTAGATTAATCATCAAATATTCTTACAATATGAACTTACTAGCGACTTCACCCCAAAAGTCTGAGGAAGGTATCGGGACAAAGCGTCTCCAAAATTAGCCATGTGACGTCATAAAAATAAGGGATTATATATCTCTTTGTTAGGGGTTTTCTTTCCCACTTCTCCTCCCATATTACTCATTTTTATGACGTCACATGGCTGATTTTTGAGACACTACCCGCTACTGAGGGAGGAGGTTTGAATTCGACTACTATGCTTTTGTTTTAAAAATAAAAATAAATTTTTTTTAGGGGAGTTTTCTCTTGGGAGGATGGGGGTACCCTCCCCCACAAAAGCAAAATAGTTATACACCTTCCGAGGACCTATAAGAAGCTACCCTGTAAAGGAGAACCTTATCGGTTCAGTGGTTATCAAAATTCTTCGGTGCACAAACACAGTTAGATATCCTTGTACTTTTTATTATGGATTAAGGAATATTAATATCCATCTATCTTAACTCTAGTGGCCGCCTAACCATCCTTAATATATTATTTAGAATTTGCCCTGTTAAAAAGAAAATTAAAAATCATATTTAACAGAAAGGTAAATGAAACAAAACAAAAATATTTTCAAGAAAATCATAATTTTAAAAAATCATTTTGAATAAAAATAAAAATAACTGTATCCTATCCTGTTTTGTCTGTCCCGAAGGATCTCGCTAACCGCTGAACCGATATTGTTCTCCTTTACAGTGAAGCTTCTTAAAGGTCCAGGGAAGGTTTTAAACTATTTTTGGGGCGGGTGTCTTCACCCCCCTCCCAACAAAAAATTTTTTTCACTCTTTTGAAACTCAAATTTAAAATGGGATGAGGTCGACTTTTTTCCCTTCTACCTTATGTGCCCCTAGACGCTTCTAGGGGCGTAGCCACTAGTAGATATATATAATAATAATTGCTTCTCTCCGTTACAAAACTTTAAAGTGAAAAAGATGCTATACATGATTTTTGAGTTTGGCATAAAAACGGTTCTATTCCAGCGGATAATGAACAGTTTTGAAGCCATACTAGAATAATCTTTATATGAACAAACTTAGGGCTTGTGTTAAGAGATGACATTAAGGAACTTGGACTGTTAATTACACTAGTTTTAAATAATAATGTTTTCTTATTGGTTTGCTTTACTTTGGAAAAATTTTTGAATTTCGGTTCATTAAATTATAGTTTTAGAGGGTCCAAATCATAATCATAGATTATATTTCTGCTTCTATAAAAATGGATTCAACTCCCTAACTGTGAAACACTCAACTTAATGCACTAACAAATCAAAGTCCCCAAAAATGTTAAGACAACGTAAAAGAAACTTGTACAGTGTGTTTTTTTTTATGAGAACTTTTTTGAAAGCAATTTTACCCCACTTATAGTTATCAGAATTTAATGATAAATGGCTTATTTTCTTCGTTTTTTATAACCATTTATAGAACATAAAAAAAAATATTTCAGTTTTTATTAAATAAGTAGAGTAAAATAAAAAATTCAAAACCTATGTGTCAACATCTAAAAATGGTTTTAGCGCTCAAACCTTCTACCCTTTGCAAGAATGGCTGCAAAACGCTTCAAAGTTGAGGTACAGAATTACAGATACTTTTAGGGACATGTACTAGAACATATTAAAGTTTGAAGGCCATATCTCAACCAGGGAGGGAGTACTGGCTCCTCAAAGTGGACTACTGAAAATCCAATTTTTTCTTGCAATGGGTAGAAGATTTGAGCTTAAGAAAAACGCGCTAAAACCATTTTTAGATGTTGACACCTAAGTTTTAAATTTTTGATTTTACTGTACTTTTTAAATAAAAACTGAAATATTTTTTTGATGTTCTAAAAATGGTTATACAAAACGAAGAAAATAAGCCGTTAACCATTAAATTCTGATAACTATAAGTGGGGTAAAATTGCTTTCAAAAAAGTTCTCATAAAAAAAACACACTGTATTTCTTATATTTATTAATTTTGCTTGTTTTAGAAAAGCTTCTATAAATGATCTAATGTTGGTTAGAAATTCCTTTTTTAATATAAAAATGTATTTGATATTAGAAAATTGTTCTTTTGTTCTATATCATCCTATGTATGTAGCTTAAGATTTCGAAAACTACTAAACTTATTGAGTTTTCCATTTCAGTGAAGCCATAGGTCCCGGTTTTAGGCTTTTTAATTTTTAGAATTTATAGTTAGAATTTAAGTTTCTTTTTAACTGGGATTGTTATTGCTATTCTGCTTTCCCTACCTCATCGAGTACAAATACCCTAGATGTTAGAGGCGTAGCTGATGTATATAGAAATCTTGTTTATCCTATGCAGACGGACGGTTAAGGTAAGTTACAATGGGAATGCAAACGGACAATTGTATTTATAGAGAAACGTCGCCACATTGATGACAAACAAACATCAAAATAAACAAGAAATACTTTTGAGTACAATCTTATTGCTATTGGCAGCTAGGATACCTTTTTTTTGCAAAACAGGGCTGAGCAATTATTGTGCAAAAAAATGAATCTTTTGTCATGCAATTGAATTTCGTGTATTTTCGCAAATCCGCCAAATTTTGTATTATATTTGCCAGAGATATAAAACTATTTTGAATATGTATCTATTTATCCATTTTTAGTAGCGCAGTTACTTTTTAACTAGAACTAGCGGCCGCGCCCTTAGCATATAGGGGATATGCATTCAAAAGGGTATAAATAGAAAAATAGCCTTAAACCATCTAAAAATAAACCAACCCTGGATACAAGTGAAGCTTCCCCAAAAAGGATAACTCAATCAGTACAGTAGTAGTTGAGATCTTAAGATTCAGAAAAAAAACTTTCTGCTTTAAGTAATAGGATAAACCTATCTGTATTTCATAGTTTTTCCAACTTTCCGCTAATAAAAATTAAAAAAAAACTAGTTCTCCGATGGAACTCTTATTTAACAAACCAGAGTTTACTTTAAAATATTGCACGATATTTTCTTTACTATAGTTTACTGTTTATTCTTAATCTTAAATATTGTTCGCTTATTGCTGCGCTGCCTATGAAAAATATATACTTGTTCCTCATTTACATGATTTTTAAAAATAATTTTATGTTGTGTTAAAAATAGCTCAAGCTCATTATAACTTTTTTGCATCAATAAAACTAGAGAGAAAGAAAGAGAGAGAGAGAGAGAGAGAGAGAGAAAGAGAGAGAGAAAGAAAGAAAGAGATAAAGAGAGTGAGAGAGAGAGAGAGAATGGGACTTGCAATGAATTAGCAAGCAATTTGATTTATACATTTTACAAACAGTGCTAAGATGGTAACTTTAAGAAGCTTGCTAACACAAACACACAACACTCCCACATACACACACACACACACACATACACACACAAGCAGTGCAAATATTACCCGCGAGAAAGGGATCAAATTCGCACACACACTAAAGCTAAAACACAGGATTTCTCATATAAAAAATTGAAGTGGAAAAACAAACAAAGATACAAAGACAGCTAATTAGTAAACACAAATTCAAGCAAAATCTATGCAAAAAATAAGTTTATTAATACATTTAATTGAATGAATTATTTAAATATTTGAATTGAATAAATCAGGAATCCATAATATTCAAAAATTATTAGTATCATTATGAAATTTACAAAAGAATGAAACTTTAGATCACAGATAAAAAGAATTAAAATAAACTTAAAATAACATTCCAAATCAAATTATAAGGAACGACTGAATCCAGAAAATAGCCTAAAAACAAAAGGATCATGATCGAAAATATTAATAAAAATCACAAAAAAAACGCTTTCAATAAAAGTTATTGACTAAGTCACCTGAATACATAAAAACATTTCAATACACACTAAAAAGAAACCCTTTTTAACAAGGATGGCAATATTCATCAAAAGTAAAGCTCTAAAATAAAACGTTCGAACAAACGAACATAAACACTTGTAAAGTATCAAAACTTAATGAGCTGAATATTAATTTAAAAGTTAAACTAAAATTGCGTATAAACTTACTGCAAAATTATATAAATACTGGATACTGTTTAAGGACATACTTACATTTTAAGGGCTTGATTAAAGATGATCCGCTAAAAATATTGTATCTTGTTGTCTTAGGAATCAATGTTCTAAAAATCAGATAAATAGGATAATTAAACAATACAAAAATTTGTTTTAAAAAATGTTAAAATCAGCATTTTTAAATGAACTTACATACTTTCTTGGTAGAGTTGGGCCGGATACTTTTTTGGCCTGATACCGGATATCCGGCTGATTTTTAATGCCCTATATCCGGCGAACGCCAATATTTGGCAATATACTGAATATCCGGCCCAACCCTACTTTCTGGCAATGATAAAAGAGTTGCTTCGTTTTCTAAAACCCTATTTATAGAAAAGCTTCGCTTTCAAATATAGATGAAATAAAAAAAATAACTTACTAACACAAAAAAAATATCTCTGACACGCAATCTAAAACATTTACAATAATTTTTAATCAAACAAACATTGAATAATTAATACATATTTACATAAAAAAAACACAAACAACCAACAAACATATAAAAAGTGTCCTAGACAAGAATTCGCGAGTTCATTCGAGTTGAATCATATAATGTTTGAGTGATATTTACTTTAAAATTTTAGAATGAAAGATTTAACCTAAAATTGACCAATAAGGCAAGGAAGAATATGCAGAATTACAATAATTATAGAAAAACATCGTTTTGAAAAATCACATAAAAAGTATCCATCGCAAATTGTATCATGTAATGATTGAGTAATCATTTACTTTAGAATCTTCTGAAAAAAGAAATTTAACCTAAAATTGACCAATAATGCAAGGAAGAACTTACATTAAGATTTATTCATCGCATAATATTATTGACAGCTTTCCGCGGCGATTAAATAGAAAAGTATAAGATTTAAACTATTTTTATTTTAATATTCCTAGAAAATTGTATGTAATACAATAATATACAGTCATGGCTGACTAACCGGTTTCAATCTGTTTGGAAACCAAACGGGAAAACTAGTCCCTGTCCCAAGTCAAACAAAAACACATATACATACACACACCACAAACACACACACACACAGACATGCAATGACTCTAGAACAATGTCCAGAACTGGGCGGAGCTGAGTTATTTAGTAGGTCATTTGTTAACTCATGTCTACAATTAAATTATAAATTAATTAAATCAACATTAGGTCTGATCCTTAAATTAGATTTTTAAAAAGAAATAAAACTAAATTAGGTATGATAGATTAAAAAACACATTAATTACATTTTCCAACAAACAAATATTTAACATTTTAAACTTAACAAGGACTTTTAAACATACGGTATATTTTAACTAAGCCTTCAAGTTAAAATTACCCCTTCTGTATATTACAATTACTGTTTGAAACGTGTGTACACTAAACTTATGAAGCAACCAATCAAAATTCAATAAAAGTCCACAAAGTTATAAAGCTAACTAATAAAAAAAACGTTGGGGACTAGTGCAATAAACAACCCAATTTAACAATCATGCACCAAGCCCCGTTTCATATTAAATGTATCAGCTGGGCCGGGTGACGGTTTATACTAGAATATGTACCAACAGAGAGAAAAAACTTGTAGAGTAGATTAATTTCTGTTGAAGAAATTCTTTGTGCAGAAAAAGAGGAAAATAGAACAAAACCAAAATACCCATATCAATATTCAATATTCTTTCCCTTTTATGTTTCCCCTTCCTTCCAATCCTAATTTTATTCTCTTTACAACTCCCCATTCTTCCCACCCTTTTCACTTTGTGCTTCTGGACCAGGGAAGTTTTAGGGTTGCTGTGCCACAATGGATATAGAATATATGTGGATATTATAACAAGGGAAAAAATGTCGTCAATTTAGGTTGCTAACATGGACATCACTTATTGGTCAGGAAATTTTTTGTCAATTTAGGTTGCTAACATGGACATACCGTATTGGTCAGTTTGTTTATCCAGTAGGAGGGTAGAAAATTACGATTAACCCTTTTTGTGTAGATCCTAATTGCTCCTTCTTGCAGAAAATAAATCATAAATACTCTCATTCAAATAATTATTTCTCAATTGAAATCATTATTTTAGATACCTAAATATGATTTTCTGAAGCTCTGTTCTTTTTAATACAAGTAATAAAAAAGAATATTTAAAAAAAATGTAATTGTAATTTTTTTTGTAAAAAAATATTAAAATGAATTTTCATTCTAACAAACATTGATATACATTCAAAATACAATATAGAACTTTTTTTTTTTTTTGGTTATCTTATTTTGACTTTAATTGTCCATAAGCACAGTGTATTTTCCAATTTTTCGCAGGCCATATATCATTGATGCTCATTCAATTTGCGGACAATATTTTGCAAGATTTCCATACATAGTCTGAATTCCCTGCTATTCTTGTCTGCTGTTATTATATCGATATAAGACTGTTTTCATTATGTCATTTCATCAAATCAATCAAAGTTTTAGATCTATATGGATAAGATAATAGATGATAAATTGATGTTCATCACCAATGATGATACACCAAATAACTATTACAATTCGTGATTGAAACGTTTGGACACTCAACTTAAGGAACCAATCACTCAAAATTCAATAAAAGTTTCCAATATTATTGAGGCAACGAATATATAAGAATACGTTAATATAAAACTTTGGGGACTAGTGTATTAAACAGCACAATGTCCCCCCCCCCTCCCTCTGGTAATTACCATTTTTTAAAGTCAGCCATGATCATTTTCATGCATAAATTGCATTCAGATTTGATTTTCGCCACTGCATCTAGAGTCATCTAGTAGGGTACTGACAGGGCCTAAAATAGCCTAAAACCATCCCAAGATTTTTATTTATAATTGAAATATCCAAGAACCATCCAAAGAGCTTCCTTATAATTGAGAACTTAATCGGTCAAGTTGTTACCAAGATCTTGTCGGACAAACAAAAAGCTTTACCACTTTATATTTTACTAGCGGCTTCGCCCTTAGCCACGAGGAGCTTTGCCCCAAGAGGTAATTGAAACAAATTTCTTTTTGTTTTTTAGGGGGTTGGGGGTGTCCCACCTCCCAAGAAAATAGCTTAAAACCACCACAAGACCAATAGATATTAAGCTTCAGACGTACGTATAGACGGACGGAGGGACAGACGGACGGACAGACATCAAGCTACTTTGTATTATAGACTAGCGGTTGCGTCCCTAGCATCTAGGGGCTCTATATAAGAAGGGGTAGGAAAGAGCAGAAAAATATCCTAAAATAAAATAGAATAGCCTATAACCATCCAAGGACCAAAGTGAAGCTTTCTTTAAATGGAGAACTCAATCGGTTCATTAGTTATCAAAATCTTGATCAACAGACAAAAAAAACCTTACTACTTTAAATGCCAGGAAAGATATCAGTATAGAAATGAGAATGTATATATAAATCATATTGGATTGGTTTCTATTATGTATCAATGAGTAATGGGTCAGTTGTAATCATTTCATGTTATACAATACAAGATAATATTTGAGATACAGTGCTGAATTATGTCTTCAGTATAGCTTCCAAACCGATTAATATCACGGGGATTAGAACCGGTTCTCAGCCACACTTAGAAATTATGAGTAGCATCAAGTTACAAACAATTTTCCATGAATATTAAGATAAAAATCTTAATACCAGTTTTATTAATAAGACAGAAGAAAAAATATCGTCTATTTAGGTAGGTAACATGGTCAGTTCGTTCCTCCAGTAGTACGGGAGTTGATGGGGGTAAAGAGAGTCAATGGGGGTGTATCGTTATTTTAACTCACTGTGAGTTTCACTTTATTTTTTAGAGTACATGAAAATCTGGTGTAACCTCCAAGTAATAATATACCCATATGTCTGAACCAAAGATTTCACCATTTACTTGGATAAATCGATAAATTGATAGCGTTATTTAAAATAGCAAAGCCTAATTCACCATTTCTGTTTGTCCTTGTTAATATAGAACCATCCTATCGATTTAGGAATGATTCTCGTCATAATTAGGTATAATTCATGAAGATCAGTGTAAGTTTTTTTTATAGTATTGTCGTTAACAACAAGGTTGACAACAATCATCAAAGCGAAGCTCTGAAACTGTAGTACAAACGAACATTAACTTTTGTATTGTGTCAGAACTGAATAAGCATAATATGAAATAAGTTTTTACAAAATTGCACGTAAATTTGTTGCAAAACTGTAAATTACATTTTTAGGACTTAATTATAGAGACGCTTTGCTTATAATATTGTAATTTGTTGTCCTAGGAATCAGTATTCTAAAAATCAGACATATAATATATGTATAGGATAATCATATCACAAAAAAAGATAAAAACCAACATGAATTAAACTGGATAGAAATATCATTCTCATTTAAACAAAAACTCATTTTTATGCTAAAATGTGGTTTAATTTTGGTTTTTAATTTTCATTTTTTCCCCGGAGGTAGTCATTTTTTTATTGAACATTAAAATTAAAAACAAAAAAATCTTCCAAATTAAATAGAAAAATCTTTGAATTATTGGTCAATTTAATTTTAAAAACTTTTTTTCATAGTAAAAATTGAATTTAGAAAAAAAATGAATATCTTTTTTCTCAGATTGAATTTTAAAAAGTCGGTCTGAGAGCCACCAAAGTCGGGAAACTCTATCGAATGGAAAAGGTTTGAAACCGATAGAACAGTTCTTTATACTAAAACATATTTTAAAGAAATGAGTTATTTAAGCATAAAAATGTTACCTCCGGGAAATAAATGAAATAAATAAATATTTACATCCACTATTTAAGGGGTCGTTTATATGAGAATGAAAGTACAGACGTTTGGTAACGATTATAGAGTTGATACCTAATTGTTATAGGAATCATCATGCAAAGTTTGAATCGATAAGATAATTCTAACATGTCTAAATTTACGAGAAGTGCTAACCGTTACGGACAGACCGACCCTGATTATAAGGATGACAACATTTAGTAAATAGGAAAAACTGTTGTTAATACTGAGAAATGGTTCCAGTTACGGCCGTGTAAAAGTCAAGGCGAGAAAAAAAAGGGTTTGTGTGTCCAGTTTTACTTTACTTAAGATTTAAAAAAAGACAAGGACGACAACAGACATAAAAGCGAAGCAAAAGGACAAATATACAATAACTATTGTAGAGTGTCAGAACTTTAATTTATACTTTAAATAAAATTGTACGCTGTGAAAATTTTAAGAATCAGCATGTTTTAAATGGACTTTCTGGTAACGATTATAGAGTAGGTACGCTTCCTAAATCGTACCTAACTTTTAAATAGGTGTTAAATCGATAGGACAACTCTGACTTGTCTAAATTTACGGAAAGAGCTATCCGATACGGACGGCCGGACCGAACATAATTATACAAAAGGTTAACGTTAAAAAATTTTATCTTTTGACCAAAAAATACGTTTAAAGAGCTTAACGTGAATACATTTATTGAGAAAGAAAAATAAGGTATGAAGGGGGAAAAAAATTTTTAAAATGGAGAAAACAGAAATAGAGAGAGAAAGAGAGACTAATGTTATATAGTAGCTGCACGTCCAATGCTGAAAAAAGGTTCAATATTTATCACTAAAAGTTTTTTGAATTTCTCCACAATTTCTAACTTAATTTTACATCTCTAAAGTATAAGAATCGTAATGATAATCATTATATATTAAACTAGCGGCTACGCTCCTAGTTACTAGGAGCTCTATATTTATAGAAGTAAGGAAAGTAATAAAATAGCCTAAAACCAATAAAAGATTAAAAAATAATATGATATCAAAGTTAAATAGCCTAAAACCATCCAGGGACCTATAAGAAGCTAATATAAAAGAGAACTTATTCGGTTCTTTAGTTATCGAAATATTAAGCTAAAGACCAGAAAAACCTTACTACATGTAATAAAAGAGCTGAAAGTGTTTATGTTTGCCCAGGAAGATCTCTTAAATAGCTGGTTAGTTGGAAGGGAAGTAAGGTTGTGTTGACATATCTCTGCAATAACTGTTGCCATTCTTTCATATTCAAATTCAAGAATTTATGTCGACAAACGACATAATATCAAAAGTCTAATTATAATCACAAACTTTTGTTGATATGATAAATAATATTTGAACAAGGCCTAAATCTAAAAATTAAGTAGCCTAAAACCTTCCTGGGACATTTGTGAAGCTTCTCTAAAAAAGATAACTAAATCAGTTCAGTATCAACATTACAATTCACTTTTAAAACCTACAAGCTCTTTATAACACTATTCAAATATTGACCATAGTCTTTTGTCAACATAATAACAGTGAATCCGTCTATGTGAAGCCAAGTTAACCTTGTTTGCTTGCCAATTATCAATAATTCAAATATCAGTTCAGTAAAACATTCAGATTTTACACATAAAAAGCATTTTCGCGTCTCTTTACATCTTGCAGCTGTGGGCAAAATTACCCCCCCCCCCCCCATTCCTCCCCAATATTTTCACATTACAAATTATCCCAAGCTAGTCAAGCCCCCCCCCCCTGTTCTATCTGTGTATAGTTACGTTTTCACATAAAAAGTTTAGAAAAATAATTACATCACGAAACCGAATTTGTCCCGGCGAATCATGAAAGCCTTGCTGTATACAAGCGCTTGCTCACTCTAGGGATTGGGACAGATATTCCAGTATGGCATCGCAACCGACTAATATCTCCTAATTAGAACCGGCTTTCAGCAATACTAAAAAATGATATATTGCATCGGATTACAGACAATTTTTCACGGATATGAAAAAATGAAAATCATAGAATTAATACCAGCTGTTGGTCTGGCCTCGGTCACTAGGGGCAAACAAGATTGGTTTTAATTTATATTTTTTATTTTAGTATCTGCGGAAAGCTGTTTATAGCACAAAAAATAACACTAAGATTTTAATCCATTTATTATTGTAAAGTTTCAGTAGAGAGACAAAAAGACATCTATTACTTACTGAATGCCTGTCCCTCTCCTAAGGACTCGGAGCTACCAATTGTCAGCATTAGAAATAAAAACATATAGATAGATAGATGAATTACAATAAAAACAAGTGACAACATTTAACAGATTCGCAATAAATGTCTTTTCCCTCAAAAAATGGCCGCGAAAGGTCTTTTTTTCCCTGAAAAGTTGAATAAGCAAAAGCAAAAATAAATTAATACATCCTATCATATAAAGTAGTAAGGTTCTTTTTGTCTGTTGCTTAAGATTTCGAGAACCACTGAACCGCACGTGTTCTCCATTTCAGGAAAGCTTCGCCTGGGCCAGGGATGGTTTAAGGAAATTTAGATTTATAGATTTAAGTCCCCCTTTACTTACTGAAACCCTAGATGCTAGGGATGCAGCCGCTAGTGTAACACAATTCAACGCGATTTAAATCTTTCCCCGAAAATTGCAGAGTTGTTAAATATTGAATAAATATTGAAGAATTTTATTTTTTTTCGTTGATTTCTAAATAACATTTTTTCAAACGCCCTCTCTCCAATAATTTTGATTTGATGATCATTGAGCGTAAAATTCAAGATTTATCAATAATTTATTATCAAATGACAGAAGAATAAATATTAAATTTGATTCTATTCAATATTCAGTTTCATATTCACAGAAAACTAACATCAGATGAAAAGGGGAAACTTATTGAAAAACTCTTAAAAAATCGTTTCAATTTGTAGCCCTAAGGAAGTGCTATGCCAATAGAAGAAAATGTCTTTAATGACAAACTTATCCGACATTAAAAAATTTGGCTAAAGTTTCATAAATAATGAATGTTTCAGAAATAGAATATATATAATTTAATTCAAGGCCTGTTTTATATTTTTGTCAAAAGTGAAAATAAGGTACTTATTTCTCCATCTATATTATTCTATGGTCTTCTTAGAATTATGAATAAAATTTTTCTTTGTAGTTTCTCAGATGATTTAATTAAAATTAATTTTAAAAGATTACAAAAAAGATCATTCATTTTTTACAAAACTTTTATTAACGTTCATCAATTTTTTGAGGTTTCTCTAGATCTATTGTAGGTCAATAGGAAGATTCTTATATAAAAGTAACAGGATGTCTATCTGTACCGAATGATCTCGAACGGTGAACCGATATGATATTTCTTTAAAAGCAAATATTTTTTGTTGTTGTGTTGAATACACTTATGTTAATTATCCTATAATTAGAAGGATTTATTTCCTCTGTACATGAATATGCAAAATTTATGGTATGATCCCTTAAATTGCCAGTGATCAGGTAATGGCAGATAAATTGGTATACATCCCCAATGATGATACACAAAATTACCCCTTTCTGTATATTACAATTAATGGTTGAAACGTTTAGAAACTCAACTTAAAAAAAACTAACCAATCAAAATTCAATAAAAGTCCCCAATGTCATTGTGCCAACTAATAAAAAAAACAGCATTATAAAACTTTGGTGACAAGTGTAATAAAAAGTCCATTGACTAGCCATAAACCCTTTAATGTGTCTTTAAAAAAATTGCTTGTTATCACAAACGCCCTTATTAGCTATAAATATTTTATATTAGAAATTGGAAATAAAATTAAAATTCAATAAGTTCAAATAAATTTTTTAAAGAGTTTTTACTTTTATTTTTATTAAATTTAAGCAATAAAGCTTTACTATTGGATACTAACGTCCTTATTAGCAATTAATATTTCATGTTAAAAAAGAGTAAAAAATGTAAAATTGAATAACTCCTAAACCATAAAGTTACAAAAAAAACCTCTACTTGTAAACTGAATACGGTTTGGAGTTTGTGTTGATTTTTACTTACTTTAGCGGCTATTGACCAATTTGATTATAGATTTATGTTTTTTTTTTAATGAAGTACTACAAACTTTAAATCCTGCATCGCTAAAGATCTCGCTACCCACTGAAACGAGGTTGCCATTTTCATGGTTCTTTATAAGTGTCCCACTCCTCCTTTCTTGGGGTTTTAGGTTAAATCTCTTACGAGAAATGATCATTTAAAAATTTTAACCCCAACAAAAAATTTTATTAAAATTTTCCAGCAATTAATATCTGCTCGATTAGAACCGGTTCTCAGACATACTGAAAAATCATGTATAGCTTTATATTAAGGATAATCATCCGCAAATATCAAAAAATAAAACCAGTTTCGTTAGACTGGGACTTCGGCCATCCGGAACAAAACTGGATCTAATCTTTTAAATTTTCATTTTAATATCCGCAGAAAGCTGCGATAAATAATCATTAAACATATTAATCTTGTGGTGTCATTGTTCCATTGTATTATTATTGTAAGTAATACATATATTAAATTAATCGTCGCTTAAGTAAAAAGTATTACACCCATGGCCCAAACTGGAATAGCTATTTATGGAAAGAGTTCGACACATATGAAAAAACTTGGGCAAAAAACTTTGTAAAGCTGAAGCATTCCCTCCCATTCCCTTTCCCCATACATACGTTGATGTTTTTTTTATACCTCTTTTACCACCTACCCCCCAAGTATTACAAGTTTTTATTGCTACGGCCCTTTTTTTTACCCCCATATTTTACTCCCTCCCCCTTTATTCATATGAAGCTGCTTGTGAGTTTGGTATATTCAGGGAATACGGGATGGTTATATAAAAGAAAACAAATTGCAACGTCTAACTTTATAATTTTTCATCTACGAATTACGTTCTTGTTTGCTGACCAAAATATTCATGGCTTAACTAAAATCATAAATTATGAGATTAAATTATTTATTGTTTATATCATGTTTGATTATTTATTTAAAACATATCATTCCGTTTTTATACGTTTATTGTCCAATTCAAATAATAGATTTATTATCCAGACAACTACCAGGCCCAAGTGTTTGAGACTCTTTTCGTCTGCTAGCAAATTGCTTTCTTCTCTTTTATAGGGGCTTGGTTTTGTTTATAATACCATCGCTATTGGCTGATTTCAAGACCCATACAAGACCCTGTGGACATATTTACTTATAGCGCAAGCTCTTTCTTTTCTTTTACTTTAATCAATTCACTTACATTTTTTCGTTTATCACATTCAAAAAAGTGGCAATCCCTTTCTCTACAAGAACATAATACAATGAAATATATAATATATTGTAAATTGTACAATGCAGTAAATACATCCTTTTTTTTCTTTAAAGTATCTTTTTTAGACCTTTTTATTCGCCACATGCTTGCATAGAGGTAGGGATATAACCATGGACAAATAAATAATCTTTTTTACTTTAAAGTATCTTTTTTCAGACCTTTTTATTCACCACATGCTTGCAGAGAGGAAGGGATATAACCATGGACAAATAAATAATCTTCTATTTAAATCAAATTATTATTGGTGAAGTATTAAGAAGAAGAAAGAGGTGTTGATTAATTAAACTTTCATTATTCATTAGCATCTAAGCAGTGAACATACTTAAAAAGTCGAAAGTTTTAATGGTTTACAAGCTGCTGTAGCCCTAATTCTTCCCCCCCCCCCCCCCCCCCAATTACTTCTAGATAATCTTTGCTCCAAACAAAAAAAAAACATTGCTGATTCATATTATAGACTAGCGGATACGCCCCTAGAGGCCTATATTGGTACTTGAAAGAAATGGTGGAGTGGGGCAACCATTCACTTTTTATTTTGATGATGAAAAGAAAAAAGTAAGAAAATTTTTTCTCGGGGGCAATTTCTCTTGTAGTATTATTGCCCCTGAAAAAAAATATTCATTAACCTTCCCTGGATTTATGAAAAGCTTCACTGTAAAGTTAAACAGTATTGGTTCAGCGGTTAGCGAGATCTTTTGATATACACTGCCTGTTACTTATAAGGATAATTTTAATACAAATAAGAAAGGGAACTGCAATCTTTGAAAAATTGGTTAAAATTGCTTTAATAAGTTACATATTACAGTTTTTACTTGGCTTTTTACAGCCATTTTTTGTAAGAAAAATTAAAAACGTTTTTTATGCATAATTGATTAGAGGGAGCGAGATTATCTTGTCAAATACCCACCACAGTTTACGGGTCTGGAGCTTGAGTTGATTCAGATTTACTTCAGTTTTTTATCTCCTGATACCTTATATAGTTTTCAGTGTTATAAATAAGTATATGTTCCACAACACAAAGCTCTATTATTACAAGTTTTTGAAAATTGACAATTTTTTTTATTCATGTGTTCAATTAAACTTTTTCTTATTCTGACAATACAAATATAAAATATTTGGTCTTATTATCTTTTTGTAGTTTAATAATAAGAAAAAATAAAATCAGATAGAGATTTTAATTTCATCTCAATTAAATAGAAGAACTACGTTAAGACAAGATTTTTTTTACAAATTAGAAAATAACAGTTTTTTTATGTCATTTATGAATTATCCACTTCCAAAAGTTTCATATGTGTAATATTGCCTTAGAAAATAGTAAACTAGAAGCTTTTTATAGTACATATAAAAAATGACGACATGATGACCAAAGATTGGTCAATTAAAATGTATACTGGATTGCCATTGGTAATTTAGTTTGTGTATTGGCCTGTCATTTGTATTGTATGACGTCATTTTTAAATAGGCATTATAAAGCATAATAATGTGATTATCCTCACTAGTTTACGAGTCTGGTAATCTAAACCATCAACCAATTGTTTTCAATGGGAATGGCGTAGAGAAAGAGAAAGATAGATTGAGAAAGAGAGAGAGAAAGAAAGAGAGAGGGGGGGAGAAATCTAAGGGAATGGGGTGAATGGTAAATGGTGGTTCTTTGTAGAAACTGATAAGAAATAACATTGGTCAAAACTCTTCAAATTTTTTCATTAACTCTGATTATGCCAAGCTTGTGGAGTCTGAGTGTTTTAACTGTTTTTGAGACTT
Source organism: Acartia tonsa (assembly GCF_053477335.1). NCBI lineage: Eukaryota > Metazoa > Arthropoda > Copepoda > Calanoida > Acartiidae > Acartia > Acartia tonsa. The sequence goes on along the minus strand of NC_137261.1, from coordinate 48,725,382 downwards.
ACATCACAAACATTAAAAATTCTTGTTTTATTTGTTATCTTATTTGTATTTCATTTAAACAAAACTTATATTAAAATAAGATATCTTAATTATTTTAATTGCAACAACTATTAGATAATTAGATATAAATAACTTTAAGTTAGTGATAAATTGGAAAAAACAAAGGGTTTTCTTTGAAACAGAAACTTTCTAAAATTCATTTTCCAACTTATTGCTGTTCTTTTTCTTGTTGCTGTTTTACGGCCACATTTATATGTGTGGTACATTAGTCCTGGAGGGGATGGAGCAAAAGGGGAGCTATGTTGCTTCTAAAGAAATGTGTAAGGGGAAGGGGGCGGGGAGGAAGGTCCAATTTCCAATTATAATGGCAGGTTTAGTGAACTCACAAGTAGGGTTTTTAAAACTTTACATTTTATTTCTATATCTAATTTTTATCAGCGCAGCTTCTACATAATACGGTCTATCTTACCTGTCTTTTTTTATGTTTTAGAGCTCTACAATTTAGTTGGTTCCTTTATTTTCTTTAACATATTTTAAGTTCAAAAGTGGATTAAACTTGGCATGCAGTAAAAGCATCAATCATATATCTTATTTTTTCATTTGTCAGTAAATTTAACCCTTTTTTTGGTTGAAGTTCAAGGAGTCTGTCTGAATGTCTGTTTGCCAGTTTTGGATGATTTTAAGAAATTTGTTTTAACTCTCATGTTGTTGTATTCCTTGTTATTTTATATTGTTTTATAAAAATTGTTTAAATTAATATATCTTTAAATAAAAAAAAAATATCTATTTTTAAGGATTGGCCACGAACTGAAACCGAATCAAGATATTATGGTACAAAACAAAGGTCATTCATTAAATTATCATTTTCAAAAAAAAATTATCCAATAATATCAATTTTGGAAAAAAATATTGATTTTGAGTTTTTTTAACAGATTTATGATTTTGTAAAGTCTATTTACTTTGTATACCTTTAATTTTTGTTTTAAAATAAAAAGGAAATATTGAAAGAAAAAGGGGAAATTATTTTTTAAAGCATTTATAAAAAGTTTAATATTGTACCTAATAAGAATTGTTTCTATATTTCTGGAACCTTTATAAAAATGTTTGTCTAATAAAAATTATGCGATTATCTTAGAATTTAACAAAACTAGAAGATCATTTGCTTGCAGCTTACAGGGATCTAAAGGGATAAGACAATAGAAAACACAAAATTACCCCTTCTGCAGATTACAATTAGTGGTTGAAACATTTGGACACTCAACTAAATGAACCATCTAATCATAATTTAATAAAAGTCCCCAACGTTAAGCCAACGAACAATAAAACGTTATTTTAAGGCTTTGGGAACTAGTGTAACAAACAGCCAAATATCCCTTCCCACCCTGGACGGCTTAGGTCTGTTTTATGTTGAAATTTAATTTCTTTTGACAATTTTGCCATGCTTGAAAAAACATATTAGATTCGGTATATTTATAAGGAGTATTATCAATAATATACATCACAAGGACTTCTTTATATTATGGTAGCAAAGCATTGAAAAATTAGGACTTGGCAAAAAAGACTATTGAGGAAATCTTTAAAGGAATACTTTTTTCAATGGTAAAATATGCAACATGTTTTGTTATTTTACATTGCATTTGGTATTGAACTTTCATTCAATTAGGATAAACAGACAGTCAACAGATTGACAGAGTAACTGCGCATTCAATATTATCTATACCTATAATTTAAGTAAAAAGCTATCTAAAAAAATCAAAACTATATCCTTTAAATGTTAAGTAATAAATGTATAATTATCATTGCTAATTATTTTCGCCAAAGATAGTTTACTCAAATAAGCAAATATATTTAAAACTGTTTTTTTACACAATTATTTTTATTTTCATAAAAAATACTATAAAACTATTCAATAATATGGCTCTAAAAATCACCTTTTAAAATAAAATATTAAAATTTTTGTAAAAGCAAAATAATGCTTTAAATCAACAAATTTTTAAGTTTTTATTGATTAATGGATGACGACCAAACGTTTTTTTATAGAGAAGCCTTGCCACTAAAAAGCACACCACTTTTTAGGCTACAATTTGGCTTTTGAATATTTATTGTCAATGTAGAATATGGACCCCCTGCTGGCTTTAAACATGTGGGAGGGTGGTGAGGAAGGGAGGGGCGCAGGTGGAAAAAAGTCATATAAGAATGCACATTATACCTTTAAAATTTATTTATAATATTCAATTAACTATTATTCAAGTTTACATTTTATTTTATTTTTGATTTAGTATAACAACTAAAAATCTTTTAACAAAAATATTAAAACTTTAGAGCTTTAAAGTTATTATAGTTTTAAGACTAGAAAGTATCTTTTAATTTTTTCCTCGAAATAAAACACATTACAATTTTATGTTTTTTTGTCATAAAAACGCTTTTTACAGTTTACTATTTTGACTCTGCACTATATTAATCTAAGCAAAAAAGGCAACGTTTAGATTAGTGTTTTAGCGCCCTAGAGAAATAACTTGATTTCACCAAAAGCAAATTATTTTTTTTGGCAAAATCTATTGCAAAACTCAATATCCTCTTGTTTAAGTATTGTTTTTGTCTGTCAATATCTCGTTAACCATTAAACCGATTGAGTTCTCTAGTTTTGTGAAGCTTCCCACAGACCCTAGAACGTTTTTTGTTGTTAATATTTTCGACTCCCTACCCTATCAAATACACATCCCCTATATGCCAGGGTCGCTGCAGCTAATTGGAATAAAAACTAGCCTCTAGGGTTTTTTTTCTCCAAGAGGTAATTTAAAAAAAATAAAATTATTTTAGTGGTTACCGAGATCTTAGGGGACAGACATCATTCTACTTTGTACTATAGATAGCAAATTTCGACCATTCTCAATCCTTCACACATATTATTGTACAAAATTCATTTATTAATGCATGTAATATTTGCAGAATCTTTCAGGTTTTTTACACTTTTGCTTACATGATTGGACACCGTTTAGATAGGCCATAATAAGAGCTGGGGGGGGGGGGGGCGGGCTAAAAGAATTAGGGGAAAGTTGGGGGGAGGGGAGTCTGTATTAAGTTATTTTTTCTGCCTCACCTGCAAATAGAGGGGGGGGGGGGGGGGTGAGGTGAAGGATAAAAGGAAGTTACTAAGCTAAACAGATATTTAACACCTAAATAAAATCTCTTTAAAATGTCACACAAACGTAGTGTATGGCCGGGGGATGTTGGGGTGGGGGTAATATTTGCACACACGCACACACTTACAAATTTGCTAAAAATTACATTTTTACTCCCCTCTTACACTCTATTATCCATCTATCTAACAGTCTATCTATCTATCTATCTAACCGTCTATCTATCTATCTATTTACTGCTGACTAACCACAGGAATTAAATAAAATGCTGTTAGATTTAGATTATCAATTTATTGTTGTGAGAAAATAACTTTATTTGGCAATTTCTCAAAATTTAAAAGTTAGTTGCAATTTCTAATAATGATTATTTCTCAACAATTTTTTAAAATCTTTTGAAAAATAGACGGATCAAAAAATCAAACAAATTAGTTTTTAAATAAAAGAATGAAATCCAAATAACATAACAATCATTTTATTCACATAAGAATACATCTTAAAATATATTTACAAAGCTAAAACTTTTCAATTTTGAGTGACAGTTTTATTCCTAATTTTAAAAACTCTTCAAACTAAATTGTTTGAAGGGGAATTTTTTATTATTCTGTCTTTTCATTACAACTAAGAATTTAGAGTAAAATACATTGTTAGTTTAGGAATTTAGATAAGTAGTACATTTTTAAGATACTTTAAATTAAAGCTTTCACCCGTTCATTTAAGATAAAAGACATTTAAAATCAATATTACAGACAATTTTCCACGAATATTAAATAGAAATAATAAAATTAAATCCAGTTTCGTTAGCAGGGGCCTTTTTGGCTAACAAAACTGGTTTTAATCTTCAAATTTTAAATTTTAATATTCGCGGAAAACTGTCTATATTGCAATGCTATGAATAACAATTAAGAAATAACAAAACAGTGTTAATTAATGAGTGAGACAGAGAAACTATAAAAAAAACTCTGTATCAAAGTTTTGATGATTCCAAACTTGCACAAATTGAAAATATCTTGTGTGAGAGAGTAACAACATGGATAAAGGAATAAAAGGGAGCTTTCACATAAAGTATATTGTTGAACATTGATACCCCTCTCCCTTCTATTATTTTTACATAATCCTAAGATATAAAGCAGAAAATTTTTTTTGTCTGAAAATACTGAACCTATTGGTTTCACCATTTTAGGGAAGCTTCACACAGGCCCTTGGATGGTTTTAGGCTATTTATCATTAGATGTTTTCATTCCGTGTTTCTCTCTTAAATATATAGGCTCTTGATGCAAGAGCCGCAGCCGTTAGTTGAAAATAAGAGGAAAGGGTTAGATTTTGTTGGATTGTTAAATACTTAAGGCCAGGTTAGGTCAGGTTGTATTGGGTACAGTATAACCCTGCAGGATTAAGGCACTGCAGGTGGAGACCCCGCAGTGGTTAGGCATAAAAAATCTCTTTTATGAATATATACAATGAAAAGGAACCATAAAAAGTCAATATGCTTTGTAAGACTATTTGAAGAAACATTTAATATGGCCTAAAATTTAATAATGTTTTATATTTAAAATATTTATTTTTTTACAGGAATTTTTATCAATTTATCCCTTAAGAAGAGAATCAAAAGTTAGAAAGGAAATATAAATTTAAATTCCAAAGAAATCATATTTGGGAAATGAAAATTTTATATCCAAGCAAAATAGAAAATCGTTTAATAATGAAGATCGAAGTAGGACATTTTTTAAGGGAGGGAGGTGACATTGGGCTTTTTATTACAATAGTCCCCAAAGTTTTATAATATCGTTTTTTCATACGCTGCCTCAACAACTTTGAAAACTTTTATTGAATTTTGATAGGTTGGTTCATTAAGTTAAGTTTCCATACGTTTCAACCCAGGGAGTAAGGGAGGGGACAATGGATCGAATATTCAATTTTTAGGAGTCTCAGACTTTGGGGACTGGCTTAAAGGGAATGTGCAAGAATTTAGCAGTTTCTGACTGAGTTTGGGGACTTGCGCATAGAATGCCGCTACTCGTTATGTATGTTTTGAATATTGCAGACGGGGAGAAGGGATAAGGGAAGTGGGGGGAAGGGAAATAAACACTCGTTGTGTTAGTTTGGAATGTAGCAGACGGGGAGAAGGGAGAAGGGAGGTGGGGGCAAGGGAAATAAACAGAATAAAAAGGGGCAGTCATATTCTTGCTAACAGCTAACCGGGTCTAATAATCTTTTAATATAAAAATCACACCAAAAAGCCTCAATATATTTAATCAAAAACAAGTTGTGATTTCACTTTACATGATGCTATAGAAATCTATTATTCAATTAACAATCCCTTTATAATTTCCTACAAATTTATTGGATTAAACTGCTTTTCATGCCCTTTTTTTGATAACTCTTATATTAAATTAATTGCCCATTGTCCCCTCCTTTACTCCCTGGTTTCAACCACTAATTGTAATCTAGAAAATGAGTAACTTTGTTTTTCATTATTGGGGATGTACATCAATTTATCGGCCATTGTCTTATCCCTTTATATCCCAGCATTTTTGCACATGAGAAGCGCAGCAATAACAAGCATAAAAAGTAATTCTGTTGAATCGCAATATATTTTCAATCAATTTAAAGACTCAAATGGTACATTGTAGAGGTTGCGTGATTATAAAATATTAGAAATTAAAAGAAATAAGTGATATTTTCTTACTATTTGTAACAAACATATATTAAGCTTCCGTAAAATTTCATACTTAATCATTCAAGTAGTTTCAGAGATCTAAAGGGACACATACCTAATAAGCAACTTCTGTTTGTAAGTTAGAAGGAAATATCTAGAGTAAATTAGTGTTAGTTAATCCGCGGCAAATTGATGTCGTACCATTTCTTCCTTCATACTAGTTACTATGTGCAAAATCTATCCATAACAGTTTCACTTTATGCATAGCGCAAAGATATGTATCATTATTTTTTGTACTAGTTACTATGAGCAAAAACTATCCGTAACAGTTGCACTTTATTTATAGTGCAAATAGATGTATCATTTCTTTTTTGTACTAGTTACTATGAGCAAATGAGCAAAAACTATCTATAACAGTTGCACTATATATAGTGCAAATAGATGTAACACCTATTCCTTCATACTGGTATTGTTATTTTATCCAGCTACAAGTTTCACTTTATTGGAGTATACGATAATCTGGTGTAAGATCCAAGTAATAAGAAATTTTGATTTGCAACTTTTGATTAGCTATCCTTGGTTGTTTGATATCATCTAAACTATCTCAATGTTGCATAATTAAAGACTGAAATTGATTGATTTTGAAACTTGCCGTTACCCAAATATATATTAGGAATTTGGATGATATCCAAATCTAATGTCCTACCATCTCTCTCAATACATATTATATACATCTATATATAATGCACATTATACATGTAAATACTCACTGTTTAAATAGAAGTAATAAAATAATTCTGTTATTTATATTTCTATAATTTTTTTTTCTCTTTTTCCCCCCTCTAATCTTTTACAATAATTCTAAATCACTCTCTTTTATATAACGATAATGATGCGATAAATAACTATTAAGATATATTTTGCCAAGCTCTTTGTTTATTTTTTCTATTTTTTTCTCAAACTTTTGTGTAGTTGAAATGAAATGCAATGCAAATTGCAATTAATGATGTTTCTCAGGAGAGATTACAATTTCAACAAGCAACATTGTTCTGGGTGCATTAGTTTTCCCCTGCATTTTTTTCAATTTTATAGTAGTAAGCTTTTTTGTCTTCAGCTGATTTGATTCTCCGTTTCAGTGAAGCTTCTAATAGGGCCAGAGAAGGTATTGACTATTTTGGGGGTATCTACACCCTCACAAAAAAAAATGACTACCCCCAAAATATTTTTTTCTTTTTTAGACTTAAAATGCGCCCCAACCTTAAGTGCCTCCAGAGACCTCTAGTTATATTACAAATCACATTATATATTGTAGTAAGGGTTTTTGTCTGAAGCTTATGATCTCCATAACTACGGAACTGATTGGGTTCTTTGTTTTAGGTAAGCTTCTCATAGGTCCCGTGATGGTTCAAGGTTATTTCATTTTCTGATTTAAGTCTTGGGATGATATAAGCGATTTTTCTAGATGCAATGGGCGCAACCGTTAGTAATATATATGAAGCTATTTGTTTAGTTCAATTATACATCCTAAATAAGTAAAAGTTAAGCTAAATTAAAGTTATGTGTTGTTAATTTGTATAAAAGGAACACATTTTTAATTAGACTTTTAGTAGATTTATTATAATCAAATACCGCTTTGCTTTGTTTGTGAAACTTTCGAATTCGAATATTATTTCATCACAATTGTCTCTTTTTTGACTATGGAATTATTCTTTCTTGTTATTGATGTACTTAAAATTGTAATTAAGAATTACAATTTTGGAAAGAGTATCTTGCATTTCTTTTAGATTAAAATAATTTTTAATAGAAATGATAAATCAAATCCAGTTAGATAATTAGAATGTATACTTATAAATGTGATTATATTTTAAAATTTTTACACTTTTTTTCTTCATCTGAAAACAAAATAAATATATTCTTAAACGGTAAAGCCTAAAATGTCGAAAATATCATAAACCTTTTCCCAATCATTGATGATCACTTTTATCTTTGACTTACTTTTTTTTTATTGAATCATATAGTAATCTTTATAAATATTCAATTATTGTTTTTATAGTAATGTGTTTTTATTCGTTGGCTTAACAACTTAGGGATTTAATCGTAAGGAATGAAGGACCTGAATATGTTTGTCGGTACAGTACTGTACATTTACAAATTTGAAGTAGAGATACTCTATAGTTTATGCTTAAATAAATGAAATTTGTTAAAAAAATTAGCAACGACTTTTTCTTACTTATACATACATTGCAATTAAGCAACTTTTAGGTTTACAATAATTTTTTTCTCACCAGGTATATTTTAATTGTGAAATAAATCTCTTTTTAACTTAAATAATTAACAATAATTCATAAATCAATAAATGAAGTTCTTCATTGCTTTTGTTTGTTAGAATATTGATCTATCTTTGTCTGCTTGTATTATTACTCAGGGATCTTAAGGGATAAGACAATGGCCGATAAATTGATGTACATATCCAATGATGATACACAAAATTACAATTTACTTTGACCCTAACCTTAATTTTAAGTATCATATACAGAAATTAAATGAAAAGCTCTCAAGAGCTCTCTTTATATTGAGACAATGTAAAAAAATTCTAACTAGGAGCGCACTTAAAACCTTATACTATTCTATATTTCATTGTCATTTAATCTATGGAATTTTGATTTATTCAAGCTCGTATGAAAGTAACTTAAAATCTATTGAAATCAAGCAAAAAATGGCAATCTGAGCAATTACAGACTCTCATTATATAGCCCATACTGGTCCTCTATTTAAAACAATGAAAATTCTACCATTTGAATTGTTAGTGCAATACTTTAGAGTTAAATTCATGTATGAATTTAAACTTAACATAGCCCCTCGCTCATTTTTTAACATGTGGAAAACACGAGGACATATGTCCCAGGGTAATATTAGGCTTAGAAACCAAGAAGATTATAGCATCCCATTTGCCAGATTAAACTTGGTTAACAATCTTCCACTTTGTACTCTTCCAGCCACCTGGAATGCGTTTTTCATTAACAATAGCTTTATAGTGGAACAGGCAACTTCTAGATTTAAATTTTATAAAAAATTGAAAAGAAAGCTTTTAGACAGTATTGTAGTTGCCTGTGAAAGGCTATTGTGTCCCTCCTGTGACCTTAACATTAATCTATGATTGTTCAAGTCAACCTGTAGCTTACCTTTTGATTGCTTAAAATTTATACATTTTTTATAATCGCACAGAGACCCCATTTTTTCTCCACTTTCCTATTCCCCCCCCCCCCCCTACTTTTCCTAAACATCCTTCCTTACATATTGCTGTATATAGTGTACATATCTTACTTATATAAAAGACCGCTTAAAAAAAACATTTAAATCGAAGTCTAAAATTAAAAGGCTGTCAACACCGCCCTCAGGCGTTTTTCAGTCCTTGGATACTTGTATTATATTGTGTTAATCCTATAGTATTCATTGTTTATATAAAAAATAGTTTATTAATAAATTCTTAATGCAATGTAATTACCATTTATGAATGTTGAATATTAAATGTATATGTTGTTTTGTCCCAATAAATATTTGAATTTGATTTGAATTTGAATTTAAAGTGGTTGAAACGTTTAGACACTCAACTTAATGAACGAACCAATCAAAATTTGATAAAGTCCCCAAAGTTGTTGGGCCAACGAATAAGAAAAAGTTATTATAAAACTTTGGTTAAAGTAATAAACAAACCAATATCCCCTTCCTTCCTGATGTATGGTATATATTGTATGGAGAAGGGAGGATAAAGGATTATACAGATAATTCATAATGTCACACTTCCTACTAGCAATAATACAGAGTTTAGTAACACTAGAATGTTGATATAGGGTTAGGTAGGCAGATATATCCAGATAATTCATAATGTCACACTTCCTACTAGCAAGATTACAGAGTTTAGTAACACTAGAATGTTGATATAGGGTAAGGTAGGTAGATATATCCAGATAATTCATAATGTCACACTTCCTACTAGCAATATAACAGAGTTTAGTAACACTAGAATGTTGATATAGGGTAAGGTAGGTAGATATATCCAGATAATTCATAATGTCACATTTCCTACTAGCAAGATTACAGAGTTTAGTAACACTAGAATGTTGATATAGGGTTAGGTAGGTAGATATATCCAGATAATTCATAATGTCACACTTCCTACTAGCAATATAACAGAGTTTAGTAACACAAGAATGTGGGTGTTCCCCCCCAAAAAAATTTAAAAGCATATGCATGTGTTCTAAGATAATAGCCTTAATTTTCATTTGAATCAAAAAGATCTCTGATCTTTGGAGTGGAGGTAAGGGGCGAAACAACTAAATCTAAGAATCTCTATTATTGTAAAACCAATTGTTTACTTTCTTTGTTGATATATAAATACTCTAAATTTCTTAATTCTGAGCCCATGAACAGAATCACAAATAATAAAATTTTTTATTTTTTACTTTAAACTCTACTAACGGCTACGTCCTAGCCTCTAAGAGCTGTGTATTCGAAGAGGAAAAAAAACCTAAAATACCTTTATCTGTAAATGAAATAGCATAAAAACCATACCGGGACCAATCTGAAACTTACCTTAAGTGGAGAACTCAATCGGTAAAGTACTTATTGAAATCTGACGCTAAAGACAAAAAAACTTACTACCTTATAATGATAAGTTTATAATTTTTTATTTTTATTATTACATTAAATCTATAGAAATACTGTAAAAATTCTACCAAATAAAACTTTTAATAGATTTCTATGACGATTAATCATGAATTTGCAAATATTGGTTTTGTAGAATTAAAAAAAGAAAATGAAATCAATATTTAATAGTTTTTTTTATTTATGAATATTTAATAATGATTACATATTGAAATATGAAGATTAAAAAAATGTTTCTTTAAAAAAACACGAATATTAATTAATATTTCTTAACTTGCATTTTTATTAAACTTAGATATAGAGTATCCACACTGATGATGAAAAAATAAACTGCAAATCTATTAAAATAATTATTCTATGTCATAGCAACTCCCTTGGGACCAGATGGGGAAAGAATTACCGTACAAAATCATAAAATATATATGAAATTTGGGGGAAAGGAGGGGAGGGGGTTCTTAAACAAACCATAAGAAGGGGGTAGTTATATTTGAAATTGTCTGATTTTAAATAAAATTAATTCGCCAACTAATATTAGTTTATTTCTAAAATCATCCAAAGGCTTAAATCTAATTATAAAATAGCCTAAACGTTGAAAAATCGGCCTTTCAATCAATAGGTAGCATGCAAGTTCGCCATCGATATCGTAGCAGAGTAGCATAAATTAAAAGAGCGAAAGATCATACCATTCCCGGCTTAATTTAATAAAGAGTAATATATGTTTCTCTCTCTTTCTCTCTCTCTATCTCTCTCTCTCTCTCTTTTAATTTATGCTATTTTGCTACGATATCGATGGCGAACTTGCATGCTACCTATTGCTTGAAAGGCCGATATTCCAACGTTTATCGCCAAAAAAATTAGGAAGTAATTCATAAGCTACCATTTGAGATATCGAACAACGTACCATACTACCTTTTTTTAAAAAAAAAGTTTTGCTGGGTAACTACTACAGGAATCACCATGCAAAGTTTGGACTCGATAGGAAAATTCTGACCTGTTCCAATTAACGAAAAGAGCTAACCGTCTGTGACGGACGGACGGACCGACTCTAATTATAGAAAAGCTTCGCTTTTAAAACATGCCTTTCTACAAATTAACATCTCAGGAATCATCATGAAAAGTTTAATAGATAGAGATAGATGCCTTAACGATTAGAACTATTCGTTACGGACGTTCGGAAGGAAGGATCGATCCTTATTATAGAAAAGCTTCACTTTTAACAAAAAATACAATTTCTTTAATTGAATGCAGAAAACCATGTACATGTATTGTTTTTATCTTTGTTCTTTAGAAAAAAAGATTTAGTATGGAACAGGTCATAAATTATTCATGAAAATCTTACAATTCTCCTCTCTCCCTATCTCTTTCTCTCTCTCTCTCTCTCTCTCTCTCTCTCTCTCTCTCTCTCTCTCTCTCTCTCTCTCTCTCTCTCTCTCTCTCTCTCTCTCTCTCTCTCTCTCTCTCTCTCTCTCTCTCTCTCTCTCTCTCTCTCTCTCTCTCTCTCTCTCTCTCTCTCTCTCTCTCTCTCTCTCTCTCTCTCTCTCTCTCTCTCTCTCTCTCTCTCTCTCTCTCTCTATCTATCTCTATCTTTTTCTCTTTTTCTCAAATAAAATACATGTTTTATATTTTCCAATGAAAAGAATAGTTTTCGTGATTTTTACATTGGATCTTGTAATTGGACAGGTTTCGTGATTATTTCTAGAATAAAAAATGTAAGGTTTGGTGATTAATAGCTTTCATTTATAATTTCAAAAATATGTAATTATTTCAAAATAATTTATGAAGGGTGTGTGTCCGGAGGGATTGTAGAGTGTTGGAAACCTAGGGAATTGTATCACTATCTACCAACCTTATTTTTCCTAGAGGGTAGATACAACCCCCTTCTTAAAGCCTCTGGTAAGACAAATGACAAACATTCTTCCCTGCAGAAAGCAGGTTTTTACTGGGTTTTTAGAGATCATTCTTTACCTGACAAATTACAAATATTTATTTATTCATTGTTTTAGAATTTGCAAGTTAAAGAAAAGAAAGTTTCCATTAGACTTATTCTTTTAAGATTTAGAGCTATTTACATCTTTATGACTATGTTGCTTTCTTTCTTGATGTGTAAGATTAAGAAAACAGGAAGCAAATACGAATGGACATATCCTGGTTATAGAGAAGCTGCGCTTCCAAAAATCTATTTTTTTTCAAGTTTTAAGTATTTAAGCAAAAAGCTTTGATAAGTCTATATTATTCAGTCTATTAATTATATAGGCTACTTTTGATTCTAAATAGAAAAGCCTCTAGAACAGCCGCGCACAGCACAACAGGTGAAAGCTAAAAATGTACACATACAAACACACACACACACATACACATACTCACACACACACACACACACACACACACATACACACACACACATAAATACAACAGTGAAAGCCTAAACATTAAAATAGATGTTTGGGAGTTAAATTTTTACCTAAACATACTATTTCAACATTAGAATAGTGAAAAGTAGGGAAAATGGTTCAGAAATTGAAGGAAAAGTCTGTCCATAAGGCCATGAAGGCCGTGGATAAAATGTATAATGAATTGCCAGGTTAATATAAAAATATGGGGTCATGGAAAGAAAACGAAGTTGCGGTTATCGTATTTTCACAGTATCTTTTGAAAGTTTATTTTAGGTAAGGTTAGGTTAACTAAATATTAATGATTGCTTCGCAGGGGCTAGAAAAAGGAGAAAAGCTAATGTGAAAAAACGACGAAACCCGCAACTTTGTTTTATTTCCTGATCCAAAATATATTCTAATGATTGCTGAAAGGAAACGACAAATTAGAATCTAATAAACATGAAAAATATTATCTACGATACTAGTGGATGCGCCCCTAGCATCTAGGAACTGTCTATGTAAAAAGGCTTAAATAAAAAAGTATAAATAGTCTTCAAACCATCCCGGGACCTATGTGAATATTCTCTAAAAAGGAGAACTCAATCAGTTCTGTATTTATCAAATTTAAAATTGAGACAAAAGAACCTTATCACTTTACATAATAGGATTCAGATATTTAGCAATTTAAATAAAAATAAATTATGTTATTTAATACTTTTTCCCTATTATTACAGGTCAAGGAGGTATAAAGACACACTAAAATTAATCAAAAAACAAATTAATTTAAATTATCAAAAATAATTAAGTCTATAAAATTTAATCCAAAATAGATAAAATAATATCAAGCATTTTTAAACCGAGCCATTTCTTTACTACTTTAATACCTACATTTCTGCAAAAAAATCTGAAAGATAATTATCTTAAATACGACACAAAAAAATACTTATTTTTCAATAAAACAGTAAAATTTGAAATCTTTGATTCTCTAAAACAAAAGATTTGAACATAATTTTACAGTATATCTTTGATATACGCTGGATTAGAACCGGTTCTCAGCCATATCGAAAAATATCTACCAGCAGTAAGGGATGGGAAACCTGCCCAAAAATTTGATTTTGTGAGAAAGGGCCTTCGGCTCGCCAGGGTAACAAAACAATAATACGATTTGATAAATAATTATTCTTATTTTTTTAGGTTTTACAGATATTTTCGATGAAGACACCTTTTATCAGTTTGCATTTATGTTCACCATGTGTACAATTGTCTGTGTATTCTTGTTATCCAGGTATAAGATATTTTGGATAGGTCTTCAGGTTCCGGAGCTCCAGGCCTCCAGGTGCTCTCTGTACAGGTAAAAAATAAAAATTTTTTTTTTTTTGAAGAGTTAGAGGTCAACTTATAAAACAAAATATGCATCTTTTTGAATGTTATTCACATATTTGAAGAAAAAACATACATATTTTGTTTCATAAGCTGACATCTAACTCTTAAAAAAAAATTTGATTTTTAATTTTTACCTGTACAGAGACCACCTGGAGGTCTGAAGTTCCGGAACCTGGAGGCCTATCCAAAAAAATCTTAAAACTTGGGAAAATTCATCATATAAGAATGATTTTATCTTTAATAACCTATCCTCTGAGTCCAAAGATAAAGCCTATATACCAGGTTTACGCAAATGTGTCAGAACCCCGCCCCCCCTTAACATTATATTCACTATATGTACAATTATCTGTATATTCTTGTTATCTAGGTATAACTTTATATTCACTATGTGTAACTGTACAATTATCTAAGTGCCATGTTGAGGATAGAATCACCTCCTTTATTTTTAAATAAATAAAAATGAAAATTTTAAAATGGGGTGCTTTTTACTAATCAAGGCACTTTACTGGAATGCACCTATATGAATATCTGAATGAAATCATGTGATCATGTTTAGGTATATCACCATCAGATCTATAGATCCTATTGACAAGGACCACAACCCCCTAAGGTATTTTTTTATTTGGATGATATTTTATAAAATTTTTCATTAATACAAACAAGCAGGATATCTGTCTGTCGGTGTACAGCCACAAATGTATATATCCTTTAGGATAAAATTGATAGGATTGTTTTCAGTAAATGCTGCTTCTCTGCTAAGTTTTTACCTTTATTAAAAAATTAGTTAAATCTAATAGATTTCATTTATAACATAAAAAAATATTATCATCTGTTTAAAAATTAGACTGAAAGAAAAGTATTTATATAATTAATAATAACTCTTTTATTTTATTCCAGATGCCCACCAAAATCAGCCTACCTTGCTAAAGGTGAAAAAGTGAACTGAAATATTTTTTATTCCTTTAAAAACATTCTTTTAATGTGAAAAAAGACAATTATATCCCTTTGAAAAACTCTTAAAATTGTGAAATAAAAAAAACCCTACCCAAATAAAACGTGATAAAATAAAAAAGATAAAAGAATAAGTACCCAAAATGTGTTTAGTGGATGAAAATAAAACACCCTCTTTACCTTTAGAGGTAAGTTTTTCTTTTCTATGTTACATCGTTCTATTATATTACATTGTCCGTCGGTTCGTCTGTAATGCTCTGAGAGGAAGCGATTCCATGGAAAGTGTTATGTTTGAAATTTCAACAGACGATTCCTATAACAAATAATAATATGTATACTCTAACTCACTTATCCCTTCAGAGTGTCTAATAACCTAAAGTTAAAAAAAGACCTTAAGTCTGAAAGTTTTATTGTCTATCCGTCTGTTTATCTTTTATCATTTTGTTTGTAATTTTTTAAATATTTTATTGTGATAGTTTCTTATATTTTTTAAAAATCTTGTTTTCCCAGGTTTGGGTGCATATATTTTCCTTCCTACCCCCAGAATCCCTCCATATATGTCAGGTATACCTTTAGCAGCAAAGTTACTCTACAAATCTCATGTCAAAATATCTGTAATTGACTTTCCAGGATGGATTGGAAACCAATTAATATCCGCTGGATTATAGCCAGTTCTCAGTCATCCTAAAAAATCATGTATAGCATCGTGTTACAGACAATTTTCTACATGCATTTAAATAAAAATCATGAAATGAATACCTGTTTTGTTAGTCAGGGCATAAAGCCCCTCGGGGCTAAAAAACTGGATTTAGTCATATAATTTTTCATTTTAAAATTCGCGGAAAGCGGCCTATAATAGAATGCGATAAATGACTATTATCGATGATTATATACAAAACTATTATAAGGAAGAATTTAGTAGTTTATTTCACCTGTACTCTTCAATGCTTGTTTGTGTATATTATTGATCAATATTACGCGACAAATACATTGAAAAGAAATACATCAATTGATTATTATCTTGAGGATAAGACAAGAAATGATAATTTGATAAACACCCCAAATAATGATGATAAAATTAACCCTTTTATTGTGTTGTTGGAAAATTTTGAAGATTAGTATTCTGTATCAACCCTAAAGTTTTATTCCAACGAATTTGAGAAATTTGGGTACCATCAAAGTTTACAATGTTCCATCCATCCCTGATTAATATTATAGGCTATAATTTTACCAATAATTTACAAATTTTTCTTTTCAGTGTGTATGTTCTCCTTGGAGAGCTGAAATATTAAGATTAATTAATTCTGGAAAAATTCCGAGGTAGTTATTATTTAATTTTTTTCTAGACAGCCTTTAAGATTTATGGCTGCAAGTGTTCAGATGCGTTTGTGCTTTTTTGTATCAAGCTGCCATAACCGACACTGAAACAATAGCAGCCGAGTCAACCCTATTTTCATTTTTAGAGAGGCTAGACAGACATACTTGGACTAATATTACCACAGTGTAGAAACAATCTGAAGCAGCTTGTAGTGTCTACAAGAAAAGGGACAAATGTTCCAACGTTTAGCAGAACTATGCTGATTAGCGTCATTATGATTCAATCGAAATAGTTAGGCCACTTTTTTTTCGAGATACTATAAGCTGCTTCCTAGAAATTCTTTTTAATTTGGACAAACTAATAAATATGTCTATCAATTTCTCAATTTTCTGTCTGACCATTAAGAATGATATGCTTTAATATTTAGACTTGGCCTACGACTAGAACGACTGAAGTTTGACCCCAAAACTTTGTGTGAATACAGACGGTCAACATGGGAATCTTTGTCTGTTTGTGTTGATAAACCTATTCTCATCGTTGGAATAGGTATGTATTTATCTATCTATCCATCCATATGTCTATCTATCTATCCATATGTCTTTCTATCTATCTGTATGTGAATACAGACGGTCAACCTGGGAATCTTTGTCTGTTTGTGTTGATAAACCTATCCTTATTGTTGGAATAGGTATGTAGTTATCTATCTATCTATCCATATATATATCTATCCATCCAAATGTCTATCTATCTATCCATATGTCTATCTATCTATATGTATGTCAATATAAACATTCAACCTAGAATTCTTTATCTGCTTTTGTTGATAAACCTATCCTTATTGTTGGAAAAGGTATGTGTTTATCTATCTATATATCCTTATGTCTATCTATCTATCTGTATGTAAATGGAGACGGTCAACCTAGGAATCTTTGTCTGTTTGTGTTGATAAACCTATCCTTATTGTTGGAATAGGTATGTGTTTATCTATCTATCTATCCATATGTCTATCTATGTATCCATTTGTCTATCTATCTATCCATATGCCTATCTATCTATCCGTATGTGAATACAGACGGTCAACATGGGAATCTTTGTCTGTTTGTGTTGATAAACATATCCTTATTGTTGGAATAGGTATGTATCTATCCATCTATATGTCTATCTATCTATCTGTATGTGAAAAACTACATGCAACCTAATAATCTTTGTCTGTTTGTGTTGATAAACATATCCTTATTGTTGGAATAGGTATGTCTTTAAATATCTATCTATCTATTCTATCCACATGTCTATCTATCTATCTATCTGTATGTGAATATAAACAATCAACCTGGAAGTCGTTGTCTGTTTGTATAGATAAGCCTATCCTTATAGTTGGAAAAGGTATGTATCTATTTATCTATCCATATGTCTATCTATCTATCTGTATGTGAAAAACTACATGCAACCTAAGAATCTTTTTCTGTTTGTGTTAATAAACCCATTCTTAATGGTGGAATAGGTATGTATTTATCTATCTATCCATTCATATGTCTATCTATCTATTTAGACGACCATATTTAGATCTGTCTACCAATCTAATCACGCATTAATGATCTATATGAAGGTGTGTATGTCCCCTATGGAGAGAGTATTATAGCTGTAGATGCCCGATCCCTGACTGAACCCCTACGAGAAATTGATACATCCACTGAATTAGATTCTATTTATGAGGTGAGCATGAATCAAAGAAAGTCTTTTAAAAATCAAATAAATAAAAAAACTACCATTCTTCTCTATAAAGAGTCACACTTTATCGATTTACACATGAACAAGTTGACAATATTCATTGTTAGCAAAGCTCAAGAAATTTCATAGGCGTAAAAAAAGAGACCGACAATCGAAAAAACAAAATAGATTATAAATAAGTTGCATTTTAATTATGGGAATCTTCATTTAGGAAATTTAGTTATAAACAACTAGCGGCTTCGCCCCTAGCTTCTAGGGGCTTTCCCCAAGAGGTAATTAAAAAATTGGAGCTGCCCCAGTATCAATTTCAAAATTTTCGGGGGAAAAAAAAATTGGAACTGCCATGAACTGGAACAGTATCAAATTAAAAAAAAATGGGGGGGATTTTTTTTGTTTTTGGGGGGGTTGGGGGTGTCCCACCCCCCAAGAAAATAGCCTAAATCCACTACAGGACCAATAGGTATATACCCTGAAGAGTAGAATCCAATCGGTTCAGTGGTTACCGAGATCTTAAGCTTCAGACGGACGGACGGACGGACAGACAGACGGAGAGACATCATTCTACTTTGTATTATAGATGACTAAGTATTTGGCCATAACATTGCAAAAAAGCTTGCAGAATAATCAAATAACCATAAGATGCTCACACATTTGCTTTACAAGCACAGATATTCAGATTTAAAATATCTCTCTAGTTGTGGCTACGCCCCTGGAAGCCTCTTGGGGCACTTAGGGTAGGGAGAGAAATCCCCAAATTTTTAAATCTAAGTTTGAAAATGAATAAGTTAAAAAATATTTTTTGGTGGGAGGTAATTTTTCTTAGGGGTAATATCTCTTGGGATGTGTGTGGAGATATATTTACCCCAATTAGTTATAAACCATCTAATAAGAAGCTCCAATGTAAATGTAAACCATAACGGTTCAGCGGTTAGCGAGATCCTTCGCTACAAACAAAAAAGCTTACTACTTTATATAAAAGGATTAAATTAAAGCACTTTATATTATTTGTTGTTAGGAGGATGAGAAGATAACAACCTTATTTGGAATGCCCGGATGTAAGAAACCTTTCAGGTTCAGGCTAGAACCTGGAGCCTGGTGGGAGATTGTACTAAATATTAAACCAAGGTAATCTGAGAAGATGTTGGTAAGGTGAAGCTCTTTATAGTGCCTATAAAAATGACGTCATACTGGCCTACCAACTAAAATGTATACTGGCCTGTCATTTAAAATTTGGTATGTTTAATGGCCGGCTTATCTTTGGTCATTTGTAATTTATGACGTCTTTTTTAATAAAAATATAAACAGCTTTGCAGATTAGGGAAGTGTAAACCAAGATAGTTTCAAGAGGGAAATTAAAGGAAACTTAGAAAAAGAGGAGGAGAAATTGTGGAAGAAAAAAAGAAAGAAGAAAAGGATAGAAATATAAAAAAGGGAGGAGAGAAATTTAACTTATTGTGTTCGTTTTCTGTTATGTTATTTTTTTTGCTTACCCGCCTTTGGGTTATTTCAACTAAAAGAGGCTAAAATTTTAACAAAAAAGTAAAAACTATTAATTAAAGATAATTTCTCGTATTCATTCGAATCCAGTGGATAGGAACCAGTTCTCATCCATACGAAAAAACTATGTCTAGCATCTTATTACATCCAGCTTTCTACAATTATAAAAATGTACAATCATAAGATTGAAACCAGTTTTTTAGCCGGTGCATTCGGCACCTCGGGGCTAAAAAACTGGTTTTAATCTTATAATTGTACATTCTATATGCGCGGAAAGCTGTTTATAATACGATGCGAGAAATAACTATTATATGTTTATTGAAGAGGTCCTCGAACCCTGAATGGAGACAAAATGGTTTGGAGTGGAGGTGGACTTGGAGGTAAAGCGGAGCTCCAATCTCATGGAGTAAACTTCTCCTTTAGAAAAACTGTTAGAGAGGTAAAGTTTAAAGCCCATTCTATGTGAGAAAACGGAAAGTGTCATGAGTGACGTCATAAAAATACGTCTATTTTCCATCTCTTTTTAAGGGGTTCTTAACCCACTTCTACTATCATCCTTCCTTTTTCGACGTATTTTATGACGTTAAACATGACACTTTCTGCTGTCCCATCCTTTAAAAAATTATAGGATCTCGCTCACCACTAAACAGATTTATGTATCTTTGTTAGGGAAGCTTTATAGAGGTACCGGGATGATTTTTACATTTAAATCTTGGGATGGTTTTAGGTCTTTTTTACCGCCCTTATGCTAACTAGTGTTTTTCTGAAAAAATAAAAATATAATAATATAAATAAGGTATAATTTCTATTTCTTAAAAATAATAAAGAAATTATTCAAATATAAAATTTTATAAATTTTGTTCGTGTAAAGAAGACGTAGTTTTTCAGAGAAGGGGCAGAATTTACCTTCATATGATTTGACCTCAGACAGGCTATGTATGAGCCATAATTGTTGGTAAGGCGTCTATAGAAGCGTCTTGACACGCTTTACAAATAAATTGACCAAACCTAAGGTCTGCGATAGACCCTAGGTTGTGTCCTTTTGCCCTTTTTTTTTTTGGAAAAACTTCGTCTTCTTTCAATGACCCAAAAATTTTCTTTAATTTTCAGAGTTGGGTGTCAGAATACTCTTTTGGACAGTTTCCAATAATCTATTTCTGGAGACTGTGACAATTAGACTAATACAGAGCTTCCCTGATGAAATATTAGAGATAATTTCCACTAACCTATTTCTGGACACTGTGACAATTAAACCAATACAAAGCTTCCCTGATGACATTTTAGAGATAATTTACAACAGACAAAACAATCCATAGATAGAGATTTTTTTGGTCTCTAAAATAAAATGAATTGGTAATTCCATGTATTGGATTAACTAAAGTAGGTTATTAAAAATAGAATCATAGAACCAGCTTTAGGATTCTCGAGATAATTTTTGTACAACTCCATTTTTTATTATAAAAAAGTATTCTAAAACTATAGAAGAGCTATAACTTTTTAAAATTTTTTGATAAATATTAAAATATTTTTGAAATAATTTTGTTAATGCTGCTATCCAGTTACCGAAACTATTTTTAAAAATTTTAATGTAAACAATCGATCTATTGAACCTACATTCAAACTTAATACAAAATGAGTAACAAAAAGACCAATTGATAACAATGACAGCATACATTGAAATAAATCACATAATAGCCGACTTAATAACATATTCCCAAAGACATATATTTATTATTAGCTTTTCTACTGACGGACATACAACATTGTCAATTGTAGACTAGTTTTTTTTTATGTGACCCTTAACTACTGTAAATGTTAATTATTTGTATACTGTTTATTAATAAAGTATTTCTAATTTTTAATTATTTTTGTATTAATGGCAGTTTTCCTAAAATCGGATAACGACCTACTATGCTTATTTTAGGCTAGATTAGTTAAGAAAAATTAAGATTGAGGGTTTAGGAGATCAATTTATAGGTTTTAGAGAAAAAGAGAACAATCGCCTTACAAATCAAAAAACTATTCGCTTCAATTCAATAAAATATTGGTGTTATTATGCCTTTTTTTAAAAAAGACATCTAGTTTTCACTTCTTACACCAATACAATTTTTTTTCAATGCTTTTACCTCATTTGTATAGTCTTTAGGACATCTAAAACGGTGGTTTCAATTTTCTTTTGGCAATTTGTCCCTTTGTTGGTTTGTTAATAGTCCTTTAACCCTGATTCACTCAATCTAATTTGGGCCATAGTACAGCCAGGGAAAAGGGAATGTGATTCTGACAAACAATTCTAAAGAAAAATTCCCCACAACCCCCTTCCCCCCCCTTATTACCCACCCCTCTTCAGTTACATAAAAAATATAAGATATACCCCCTCCTTACTTCCAAAGGTTTCGAGATTTTTTTTGTAGAATTGATTGTTAGAATAGCTAGGCCTGAGTACAGCTACAAGAATGGATTTCACAGTTTTAAATTCGCATTCTGTTTGCAAAAACCTTTGGCATCACGTTTTATGAAAACTTATCTTGTAACTAGCACTACTTTTACTTTTCCCCGATATTTGATTTATGAATGAGAGAAAAATTACTCATTTACTTATTATTAGATATAATTATGGATTAGTTTGGTTAGGTTTATGTAATATCAAAGCTTCTCTAAAATACAAATACTTTATCCTATTATATAAAGTAGTAAGGGTTTATTGTTTGAAGCTTACGATCTCAATAACCACTGAACTGCATAGGTTCAGGTAAGCTTCACATAGGTAGACTGTGATGGCTGTATGCAATTCTTTTTTTATAGATTTAAGATTTAGGTAAATTTGCTCGTCGTCAGGAAGGTGGTAGTGAATTCGAATTTTGGATCAACACCGCGTCATTACTAAAGTCGTCAAAAATGATTACTACTGCTGCCATGTCAGATGCGCGACAGACTAGGAGAAATGTCTTTGCCCAAATCAGGCGCAATTCAGTACCATGCACAGTTAGGACTTCCAGACAAATCAAAGAGTTGGTTGGCTGTTAACCTTATACCTCGTATTGTTTGGCTCTCCTTATCCTTGGTTGTTGGACTTGATGTTAAAGTGTCATGGACAGCAGCCTCTGCCGTATGAGGTAATTAATAACAGTTTAACTTTAACATATAACATTTGACACCCAAAATTAAGTGTTATTTCATAAAAAGTTCTAAAAATAAGGGTGTTGAAAAGTTAAAATTAATAAAAAGATTAAAAATGAACGTAGGAAAAAAATTGTTACTTTTTATTAGTAAGATAGATGAAAATTAATCTACATCTCCAATGGTGATACACAAAAGTTCACCTTCTATAGATTACAATTAATGTTGGAAACGTTTGGACACTCAATTTAATTAACCAACCAATCAAAATTTAATAAAATTCTCCAAAGTTGTCGAGCCAACACATGAGAAACGTTATTTTTAATCCTTGAGGACTAATGTAATAAACAGTCAAATGTCCCCTCCCTCACTGAATAACAGGTAAAATTCAAATTATGAACGGAGGTCAGATTGAGTTTAATTTTTCATGGAGTCTCCACATAGATTATGGACCATTAATCCTATATTAAATTTTTGTAAGTTCTTAGAGCTAAAACGCAGCCTCTGTTTTCAAAACAGAAAAATTACTTTTTATATAGGTAGTATTGAATAAAATTTTTATATATCGTTAACAAGGACAAAAAGTATATAAGTAGCACAGAAAAACAAATCATATAACAATTGTTATAAACTGCGAGCCAAAAAAATAGGTAAATCTGAATTTGTAGAATGGCAGCTTTGATATTCATTTAGGATGATTCTACTGTAAATATAAAATGTAGATGCATCTTTTGGTTACAAGTTTCCACCGTTATTTTTTTTATTAGCACCAATGAAGCACAAGATCTCAAAAACAGCATTTTGGTTAAAAACTGGTGAACCAAAAAGATATGCAAATCCAAAACAAATCAATGGAAAAACGATTTTTTGGCACTTTTATCCTGTTTTAAAGATTGATTCTGATAAATTAACCATTTTTGAAGGGATTTATGAATTAATTATTATTAAATGTAGTATAAGGTAGAAATTAATGATTTTTTAAAATAAGAAATGTTAGAAAAAAAGAAATACGACCCCTATCACTTTAGAGGTCAGCTGCTTAAAATCTTGATTATGAGGATGATGACCTTCCAGATGCTCCTATTTGTGATGATGGTGAGCTAAATGTTATCTAAGTACATGCCCATTACAACAACTTGTCTATCAACCTATATACCATTTTTTGTAGTCATAGCAATCTTCAATGGAGGCTAATTACAAGAAATATAAACATCTTCTAAAAATGACAGTATTTACCTTATGAATTGGAGTAATTAAAATTGCAATTTTTTTCTTTTTAAATACTGCTTGACTGGAGGCTGAAATGAATACAAAAATTGGACCATAGTTCAATATATAAGTTGTCATCATGGTCATGCACTTTGATAACATTTGGCTCACCATCACTACCCGTAGGAGCATCTTAAAGGCCATCATCATCAAAATCAAGATTTTAAAATGATTTTTTTTAACACATTAAAAATCATTTTTGTATACTATTTGGAGTAATTTTTATCTTTAACATGTATTTAGTTTCATCCATAAGATTGGAGGTCAGCAGCTGTCCTCTAAAGTGATAGGGGTTGAATTTCTTTTTTTCTAATATTTCTTATTTTAAAAAATCATTAATTTCTACCTTATACTACATTTCATAATAATTAATGCATAAATCCCTTAAAAAATTGTTAATTTATCAGAATCAATCTTTAAAACAGGAGAAAAGTGCCAAAAAAATCGGTTTTCCATTGATTTGTTGTGGATTTGCATATCTTTTTGGTTCATCAGTTTTTACCCAAAATGTTGTTTTTGAGATCTTGTGCTTCAATGGTGCTGATTAATGAAAAATTAACAGTGGAAACTTGTAACCAAAAGATGCATCTACATTTTATATTTACAGTAGAATCATACTAAATGAATATTAAAGCTGCCATTCTAAAAATTCAGATTTGCCTTTTTTTTTTTGGTTCGCAGTTTATAATTTTAGAAAGTTGTTATTAAAGTATAACAATATAATACCTAGTAAAGTTACGTTTGCTTCTATCTATAATACTGTGAATTTTAGCCGAGCTCATGTGAAATGGAGAGTAAATAGTAGAAGGGAAAACAAATATAAATCACTTTTCTTACGTAACAACGGAAACACTCTCATGATAGAGAAGCTGCGCTGCAAGTGTAAATTAAATTAATGTGTAATTCATAGACAATGCCTTACCTATGCATTTTCTGTGTATGAAGGGAATATTGAGAATAAATTATGAGGGAAAGTAGCTTCTATATTATTTGCAATGTCTGTCTAATACCAGATTTTTAATTGGTAAATATAAATTTTTAGCATGTTTTGTCAGTAAATCAATGAATATGGCACTTTTTTATATTTTAAAAAAAGTTCTGTATATAATTAATAAAATGGTTAAGATTTAAGGAAGAACTGAGGACATAGAATTGTAAATTATACTTGTTGATAAAGTTCTCTAATTCGTTAGCTTTAAAACATTGGGGACGCTTTATTAAATCTTAATTGAGATGTACAATCTAGCATTGTCCAAATAATGTCAACCTACTTAATTTTAAACTCTGTATTATGTTTATGATTATTTGTTTTTCTTGTAAATATTAAGCTATGATTGCATGGAAGTTGTTATCCTTGTTATTGAATGAAAAATTAAGCCTCATATTATCCGTGCTTGCACTAGCTGTTATCAATACCTTTTCATTATGATATACAGAAAACAAGAACATTACTATCCGATAATAAATAACCTGAAAATCAAAATGAATATTTAGTTTTAAAGCATGGCTAATAAAGCTGGTTTTAATTCTAAAATTTCTAATTTTAATATCTGAAAAAATATGTCTATAATACGATACCATAAATAACTATTACCCCACCATCACAGGAATCTTTAAAAGATTTAATGGTAGATTAATTCTAAGCTATCCACTACAGCAAATATTGATGGAAGCCCATAAATGTAGAAATGCTTTGTTTTAACAAGCATATTAGTTTTATAGACTTTAAACCAATTATTTTCTATTCCCCTCCACCACCCCCAAAACAATTCTTTTCTCTATCCAAATACTAACCATTGCTCAATCCCACGCCCTCAGGATAATATAACCTTATAACTTACAACCCATGAAAAGGCATGGATTTGTGGGGTGGATGATGGTTCCCCCCTTTCCTCCAATATTATTGTCCATATTCTCACCTTCCCATACACACTCTCTTCTTTATGGGCCGGAGGTTGGTGACGTCACACGCCAGTGTATAGTAACACAGAGGAGGTTCACAAGGTTGCCACATTTTATCAAGAAATACTTTCGCGGATTTTTTGTTAATTAAAAAAAGTTATAAAAATATTTTGGTGCTTAATTGGCAGAATTAATTTTCACATTGAAACAAAAATTATCAAGTTGAAGGAACAAAGACAATTTAAAAAAAATATAAATATTATGAAAATTGTTGGCAACCCTTGTAGCAGAAGGATAAAATCCAACACAGTGATAATATAGTTGAAAACCTGTGAGTGCTGGGAAAGGATTATTTTGGTTTTATTTGCACTTAAAGCCAATATGAACCCTTTTTTTTCGCAGTGAATTGTTTTTATTTAATAATTAGAACATTTAAATCATATAAAATGTAAATTTTTAATACCTATAGTATTAAGGATTGTTATAAACCTATTGAATAAAAAATATTTTGACAGTTAAGTTAAGTTATCATGTATCATTTTGTTTTGAAAGTATTAAGTATAATTGACATGTACATTGTACATAATCTTATTATAAATTTCATTGCTTACATGGCATTAATAATATACATTTTTATTAAATTAAAAACAAAATTATGCCTCTAAAAATCACAAAATATTAGCAGAAATTATTTTTAATGAGAAATGGTTATTAAAACATAATATATTATTTAGATTGATATACAATTTTAGTTTCAAGACATAAATATAAGCTAAAAACATTAAAAAACAAATTTTATTCAAAACCTTTTAAGAAACGTTTTATAAAATATTATATATATTAGGCTTTTTAATTCAATGCCTAGTTGGATATTGTTTTTTTTTTAAATTATTATCTTTTGGTGGGTTAACCTTAAGTTTTGCTATACCTATCTGCTTAAATAGTTGCTTTGCTCCTAGGCTCTAGGAGAGGGCGAAGGAAGTCAGGGAAATAGCCTAAAACCACCCCAAGATATTTAATAAGCTTCTCTTTAAAATACAACCAATATGGACCAGTATTTTTAGTGAGCCTCACTGATTTTAGTGAGGCAAATTTTTTAAGAATTCACCTCTTGTATAGGCAATGGAAGACAAAAATCCTATTATATAAAGTAGTAAGCGTTTTTGTCTGTCCCAAATGATCTCGCTAACCGCTAAACCGATATTGTTCTCTTTTACAGTGAAGCTTCTTATAGGTCCTGGGAAGGTTTTAAACTATTTTTTGGGAGGGTGTCTTCACCACTCCCCCTCAAATTTTTTTTTACTCTTTTGAAACTCAAATTTAAAATGGGATGAGGTCAACTTTTCCTTCTCCTACCTTAAGTGCCCCAAGAGGTTTTCTAGGGGCGTAGCTGCTAGTATATTATATACAATTAAAAGCCTCTTCTATTAAGCTTTTTTTCCCTCACTCTATCTGTAACTATGTGTTAATGAAAAGTTGATTTCTTTGTTGAATATCTGAGTTGTTTTCGGGTAGAATTTTATGATATTTGTAATTTGGTTATGTTTTAAAAATAAAAACAGCAGGGGTAAATATTTCCCATACTTAACTTACATAAAAAAATACCTAAATTCTTTCTGACACAAACAAGAAACTTCCCTAAAGGACAAACTAATCAGTCTAGTAAATTGTAGACTAAAAAGACCCCCTATCTATTTTATTTAAGCACACTTATTATACAAGTTTATGATATAACTATAAAATTAGAAAATCTAATATTGCATCATGATATTATTATTAAAGCTTTAGTATCTCAAGTGTTCTTCAAATATCATTTATAGATATTAAGAAATATGACATGACGATGTTTTGAGGAGAAATCGTTTAATTACATAAGCTTATTAATTTCAAGAGGAGCGTTAAATAATAGTTATATATCGCATCGTATTGTAGACAGCTTTCCGCGAATATTAAAATCAAAATATAAGATTTTAAAAAAACAGTTCTGTTAGCCCTGAAGGGCCAAAGTCCCGGGCCAACAAAACTGGTATTAATTTAATGGTTTTTATTTCAATATTCATGGAAAATTGTCATTAATACGATGCTACACATGATTTTTCATTATAACTGAAATCCGATTCTAATCCAGCGGTTCGAAGCAATACTGTAATATCATTCATTCTATCAAAATTTGATTTTCTATTAATGGTGTCGTCATTAGGGTGGGGAGTTTAATAATTTTCAGACATTAATTAAGTAATATTTGTAAGGAATTTGATATACTAATCATGCATCATTCATTATATTATTTATTTGTATCCATTGAAGTGTTCTTGAAATTTTTATTTTTGTTAAATTTTAAAGATAATACATTTAATTTATCTAAATATTTGAATTGGTATTTTAAAAATTTGAATGGCTTTTATTTAGAGTTGTGATACTAAATATAATACCAATTTTATCTATAGATATAGAATTAATAAAGTATGTATGGGTGTAAAGTTTTGAAATGGTCTGATTAAAGTTTAAATGAGAGTCTGCATGAGTGGATACACAATTAATAAAGTCTCCAGGCACAGTGGAAAATAATTTCATAATATAGAATTTTTAATAAAAGTAATATCTATAATGAGGAAGTATAACAAGCGGCTTCAACTCTAAATGCATCTAGGGGCACTTAAAGAGGGAAGAATTGAATTCGACTTATTTTGATATTTTAGAAAAAAAGAGGAAATGTGGTTTTTATATACTGTTTATTAATAAAAATTATCTATATATAAACTTTCATATTTAACTGAATTATTCTACTGTGTCCCTAGGAAACAATTAGAATATATAAGAAAGGAGATATTCTGTTTAAAGCCACTGCATCCAGTGACATGATAGGTAAGTAATCCATACATGAAAGTTACAGGATCTATGTGTTTGTACCGAAGGATCTCGCTAACCGCTGAACCGATATGGTTCTCCTTTACAGTTTAGCTTCTTATAGGTTTAGAATTTTCAAAACTAAATTTGGGGAGGATACCACCATCCTACCAAGAGAAATAACCCATAGAAAAAAATCACCAAAATTATTTTACCTTTCTGTTTAAAAGTAAAAGTAGAGGGGGGGGGGGGGTTCAACTTCCAATCAACATATTATACACTAACATGGTTTGTGTGACTGAAGTGTATTTTAAAGAATCCATGTTTAATTTAGGTGATGGAATCTCCGCATTTATGGAAGAGCATCAGAAATCAAGTAAGTAATAGTCCAATCGAATTATAAACAGCTTTCCGTGGATAGTAAAAAGAAAAGTCATAAGATTAATATCAGTTTAGTTGGCCCTAAAGGACCGAAGGTCCGTGCTAACCAAACTGATATTGATTTTATGATTTCTATATTGACTGTAATGTCTGTACTACGATACGATACATGATTTTTCAGTATGACTCAGAACCGGTTTTAATCCAAAGGATATTTACGGTTTCAAAACCATACTGGAAGAATTAATCTAAAACACTTTCTGTCTTTTTTCTGTAACCACTTTACTTCCCTGTTTTAATGGATGTTGTCATCCTTGTTTTCTCAACCAATTGAGGTGTTATGTGCCTAAAGGGGCTTTACTCCAAGAGGTTTGATCAAACTAATTTTTCGTGTTTTAGATTTTAAAGAAAAGTAAAAAAAAATTTTTTTTGGGGGGGGAATTTTTTTCATTTGGGGGGGGAATTTTTTTCATTTGGGGGGGGGGTGTTAAGGGTGTCCCACCCCCCAAGAAAATATTTATAAACCTTCCCAGGACCCATGAGAAGCTACCCTGTAAAGTGTAAAGGAGAACCCGATCGGTTCAGCGGTTAGTGAGATCCTTTGCTACAAACAAACAGACAGACAAACAAACCTATATAGCCCTCATTACCCTATAGCCGTTTCCAAAATCTTAATGGACAAAAGGAATGACATCCTAAACATTTTATCAAATGATCGAAAGTTTTATATTTATTCATGTTCCCATAGTAAAAGAATGTAAACAATTTAGTCATGTTTTTCGTGCTAAAATATTTTTGCATTACGGTGAATGACGCAAGTATATTAAATCAGGGGAGGGAGGGGACATTTGGCTGTTTATTACACTAGTCCCCAAAGTTTTATGATAATGATTTCTCATTCGTTGGCTTAAGAACTTTGGGGACTTTTATTAATGAATTTTGATTAGTTTGTTCATTAAATTGAGTGTTCAAATGTTTCAACCACTTATTGTAATCTAAAAAAGATGTAGTTTTGTGATTTATCATTAGGGATGTACAGTACATCAATTTAGAGGCCATTGTCTTATCCCTTTAGATCCCTGAAATGAAATACTTTATTATTTGGTTTTTGTGTAAATTTATGTTTATACTTCATAATTTATGGTTTTTCTACACAAGGTTTTTTTTATATAATTTTTAGTAGTTCAGCTAAACTACTATACTGAGCCTGATATAGACGTCCAAGGGTGAGTATAAAGGGTAGTTTAGCCCCATTAAACTTTGAAACCCCTCAAATTAAAAAATACATTAAATACCCACTTAAACATTTGAAATCCCTAATTTTACCATCACCAAAAAAGTTTGGGCGTCCCTCAAATTTGAAACAAAGTTATAATTGTTACTACTTTTAACTGATTTTGCTGTTTTTAGATATTGAATTCTAGCGGCTTCGCCCCTAGCCTCTAGGGGCTTTGCCCCAAGAGGTTTGATCAAACCAATTTTTCGTATTTTAGATTTAAAATAAAACAAAAAAAATTTTTTGGGGGGGGAATTTTTTTTTTGGGGGGGGAGTTAGTCGACCCCACTATTTTAATTTTAGTTTTAAAAAGAAAAAAAGAAAAACTTTTTTTGGGGGGGGTATTTTTCATTTTTTGGGGGGTTGGGGGTGTCCCACCCCCCAAGAAAATAGTTATAAACCTTCCCGGGACCTATGAGAAGCTACCCTGTAAAGGAGAACCCGATCGGCTCAGCGGTTAGCAAAATCCTTCGCTACAAACAAACAGACAAACACACAAACAAACACACAAACAGACAGACATCGTTCTACTTTGTATTATAGGTATCCAGAGCTCGGCAGACGTGCGTCAGCCGCCTGTAAGCTTGGAAACCAAACTTTTGCAGTTTTAAAAATCAGCTGGAAGTCTAAACCTGACCTAAAAATGGCAATTCCTCTTAAAAAAGAATTTCAGGCCCAGTCAGTCAATATTCAAGTTCATTCATTTAAGATATTTTCGGTTTCTTTTCTTATTGAATTTATCCCCTCCCCCACGTCCTTTCACCCAACAATCTTTATAGACGATATCTTGGCAAATTATTTGATTAACAACTGTAATGTTTTAGCATATTGTTTTCACTGCACTTTTAATGAACATGTTTGTCCTTGTTTTTATTGAATTTTTCTTAACTTTTACCATTTGTATTTTAAAGTATACCAGCATATATCCTTATAATGAAGTAACAGGATGCTTGTCTGTCTGTACCGAAGGATATCGATAGCCGCCGAACTGATATGGTTCTCCTTTACAGTGTAACTTATCATAGGTCCTGGGAAGGTTTATAGCTATTTTGGGGGAGGGTACTGCTACCCTCCCAAGATAAATAAACAGAAAAAACATTACAAACCCCATCTAGCGAAGAAGCAGCTGCTCTTAGAGGCCTCTAGGAGCGTAGCCGCTAGTAATATACAAGTCCTTTTTGTTAGTCCTCGGGTCTAACAAAACTGGTTTTTAAAATTTCTCATTTTAATATCTGCGGAAAGCTGTCTATAAACTACTATTCTGAAATATTATTTACTCTACTGCTATTTTTTAAACATCCACTCTACAACTTACTTTTTATTTCATTATTTCGCTACTTACGAATGTGGTATTCCTAGTTTTCTCTCAGATAAATATTGATAAAAAAATCTCAATACTTGATTAACATATAACAAGATCTTTATTTTTAAAAGCGAAGCTTTTCTATAATTAGGGTGGTTCGTCCGTCCGAGATAGTTAGCTTTTATTCGTTGATTTAGGCATGTTAGAATTGTCCTATCGATTTCAAACTTTGCATGATGATTCCTGTAGTAGTTAGGTACGATTTAGAAAGTAGCAACTCTATAATCGTTACCAAAATGTCCGTCGTCCATTTTAAACATGTTGATTTTTTTGACTTTTTTAATAACAATTTTTTATGTGATTAAATCATCCGATTGATCTGATTTTTTGATTACTGATTCCTATTACAATAAGGTACAATATTATTAGCGAAGCATCTCTATAATCAAGTATTAAAATGTCAGTATATCCTTAAACAGAATTCTGTATTTAAGAAGTTTTGCAACAAATTTACGTATAATTTTGTCAAACCTTATATTTTCATATTTTGCATATTCAGTTCTGACACTCAACAAAAGTTAATGTTCGTCTGTTATATCGTTTCAGAGCTTCGCTTTTATGGATGTTGTCATCCTTGTTTGTTATAAGATAATATGAAAAATATTAACATACTCTGCTGCATAATCAATTGTATTGGAAAATTGTACCAATCACCGATAATAGACGAGAAAATATGTAAAAAATAACCTTGGAAAAGAGAATAGACAAATGAAAAGCGGATAGCTCTTATGGTTGATTTAGGCTAATTAGAATTGTCCTATCAATTTTAAACTTAGAATGCTGATTGAAGTAAGATCAAGATGCGATCGTAACAACTTTAATTGAAACATGTTGATTGTATAACTTTTTATATGATAAAATCATCCTATCCTATTCATATGATTCTTTGAATAATGATTCCTAGGACAACAAGTTACTATATTTATGTACTAGATATGTAAGTATTACCTTAAACAGTATCCTGTATTTAATCAATTTTGCAAATTTACTTAATTTTTTTTTAGAATTAAAAATCATATTTTGCTTATTAAGTTCTGGCACTATACAAGTGTTAATGTTAATTTTTCCTCCCGTCTTATTTTATATAGCTTCGCTTTCAGGGATATTGTCATCCTTGTTAATGTAAATCTGTATATATATGATTCGTTTTTCCTAGATTAGGGTATGACAAAGAATAAAATGGATTTAGAATATTAGTGGATATATTGACAGAGGAATAATTGTCGTCAATATAATTTTTCAAACACGGACCTCATTTATTGCTCAGTTACTTTTTCCATTAGTAAGAGATGGGATGGAGTAAAGGGGTGGATAAAGGGCAAAGTTATTTTAGCCAGCTGAGATTATAACTTTATTAAAGTACACAAAAATCTGGTGTAACATCCAAGTAAAAATGAATTGATTAGAATGAATGATTTGTTTTTATAGAACTTGCAGATAAGATTCTTATACACATACAACATTTAATTTTAACAGAGAAAAAAATGGTAATGCATTATTCACAAAACTGAGACCTTACAAATACATAGTTCTCTAAAGTGATCTTAGATAGTTCTAAATTATAATATACATACAAAAACATTAAACAAAGGCCTTACTAATTATTCTTCATTATAGGCCAATCAATTTTTTACTTTACAATATACATTTCCCAAGATTCCTGTAATTTTTTTTTGTTAGCGTTGTAAGGACCAATTAATCTCCTCTTCAACAGAATATTATCAGAAAAATATTGGTATAATACCTACAATTATTAGTTAAATATTCCCCCCCCCCCCTCCACCCAAAAAACTGCAGTTCAATGAAAGGATCTAAAGAGATAAGGAAATGGCCGATAAATTGATCTACATCTCCATTGATGAAACACTAAATTAACCCTTCTGTAGATTACAATTAATGGTTGAAACGTTGGGACACTCAATTTAATGAACCAACCAATCAAAATTCATTGTAAAAGTCTCCAAAGTTGTTAAGCTAACTAATAAGAAAACGTTATTATAAAACCTTGGGGACAGCTCAATGTCTCCTCATTCCCAAGGTTTAATGGGATTTTTATACGCTCGCAAAAGTCTGGGCATATTTTAAGCGTCAATGAATGAGGTATGGATTTTAAAAAATGGAAGTCTTCCACAAGTAGGTTCATTCAAACGAATATACAATTTTTTCTTAATAAGAACACCTGGCAAATCTGTGCCTAACTAATAGATATAATATATTTAGATGGTTCATCTGACCCTAAAATTTACCAAACTTAAAATTTGGATTCCTTAGCAGACAATCACCTTTCAACCAATGACATGTCTGGAATGTATCGCCAATGTACTCCTATTGGCTGATTTAGAGAGTGTGTCTCTAGATTATATATATTGACTAACTTAATCTAATCTTACTAAAAGAAAAGCACAAATACGATGGGTTTGGTTATGGATGGCACACTTGAGGCTTGGAGAAATGGTGCCAATATATTTTTATTTGTGTACAAGTTCTTTTCAACCAAAATCTAAAAGAAACATATTTTTAACAGAAAATTAGTTACTCTTTTATTTTTATTATAAAAAATATATATTGCCTGAATTGAGTTTTAATAGTATTCTTCTATCAAGGTTTTTTTTTGTCTGCAAGTAGCATAGCTTAAGGAAAAATAAACTTAAACTCCTATCCATTGTGTGAACAATAGTGACATGAAATACACCCTTGAAGGGATTGAATCCTTATATGAAGTAACAGGATATTTGTTGTTTGTCTGTGTGTCTGTTTGTACCGAAGGATCTCGCTAACCGCTGAATCGATCTGGTTCTCCTTAACATGGTAGTTTCTCATAGGTCCCGGGAAAAATTATAACTATTTTGGGGTACAACCACCCTCCCAAGAGAAATCATAAAAAAACAGTAGAGACCTCTAGGGGCGTAGCCGCTAGTAATTAATAAGGAGCTTGGACACTGCTAATTTAAACAAAATAATCATTATATAAAAAGTATCTAAAGTATTTAAGCCTGCGATTTGGAGCGTGAAATAATAAAAGTTTGGGTACTAGCATAATTTTAAAAACCAATGTACCCTCCTTCCCTTATACTTAACCCAATTTAACATGGAAAATGTTGAGCATGACTTCTTCGTTTTTCAATTTCTAGAAAATCTTTTGTCACCAGAATTGCATGTTTTATAATAAAGTGAAACTCACAGAGGGCTAAAATAAAGATATCACCATCCACACCCTTTGCCCCACTCCCTCCCCTCCTACTGAATAAACGAACTGACCAATAAATGAGTTCCATGTTAGCAACCTAAATTGACGACAATTTTCCCCAGTCATAATATCCAGGTATATTTTACATCCATAGCACGCCCTTGCCTTTTATGTTATAAATGTAGATAATTTTCCTCCCCAACTTTAACAATTTATGATAACCTAGAGAGGTTAAGAAATATGAGTAAAGTTTTTTTCAACTCTCAGGATGCCAGATTAACAGGGATGAATGATCTTAAAAGTTTTATTTATAGCATTAAACGGCTACCTATTTGTTATTAAAGATATAAATCAGTTTTGTTAGCTCCAAGGGGTCGAAGGCCTGGGTTAACAAAACTAGTATTAATTTCATGACTTTTATTTTAATGTCTATGGAAAATTGTCTGTACATGATGCTATACATGATTTTCCAATATTACTCAGAACCGGTTCTTATCCACCGGATACTAATCTATTTCGAAGCCATACTGAAAAACCTATCCAATAAGAAAAAGGCGGCAGAGGAAAAGTGGCGTCTGTGATGTAATGTAATGATACACAATTAAAAGGAGAAAAATAATTGCAATTCAAAAGGTTATCTAAAATCAGTTTTAATAATTTAAGGCGTTATTATTTTTTTTCTTCTGTTACTACTTCCCTTATATTATGGCAATGCATTTGCAGTTATGCGAAGCACAATTTAAAATTATTATTCTCTAAAGAGTTATAAATTTTTATACATTTTTCTTATTCTATCTTACACTTGAAGTCAACAAAAGTAGAATTTAGAAATAAACTTTTTTTTACTAGTATGGCTTCCAAACTGATTAATATCCGGTGGAATAGAACTATTTCTCAGACATAATGAAAAATCTTAAATAGCCTTATATTACTTACAGTTTTTCACGAATATTTCGATAAAAATCATAAGATTCGGAAGCTTGTGGCTAACAAAACTTAATGTTATATTTACTTCACACAGGCCATGGGATGGTCATAGTCTTTTTTATTTTAAGGATTTATTTTAAGTCTTAGTATGGTTTAAGGCTATTTTTCTGCACATCCCTTGAAATACGATGGGCGCTAGATAATATGGGCGCAGCCACTAGTACCTTTAAAGATACAATTTCCTTATATTTGAAATGTATTTTAGTATTTGGAATTTGTGCTTGTTTTTTTGATGTTTCTAAAAATATTATGACTATTCAAAAACTGCATTATTACCATCAACTTTCTTGCAGATATACAGTGATAAGACAGTTGGAATAAAATATTAAAAAAAAATTATATATTATAAATTTAGAGATGAATCAAATGTTTTTATTTTACAATGTTTTTTTATTTATTGAGGATAAGGGAAGTAATGGTAAAGTGGATGAATTAAAAATTATTTGTAAAAGCAGACCTAAATACTTTTTTTAAGGGCAGGTATTAAAAGGTGCTATTTGAATTCACAAGCCGTTGCGCCCCCAGCATCTATGAGCTCAGTATTTGAATGGTTTAATGGGATGAAAAGTAGAATAAAACCATCCTAACACTTAATTCTAAAATAGCCTAGGGCATATGTGAAGCTTCCATAAAAAGGAAAACTCAATCAGTTCCGTATTTATTGAAACCTCAGGCTTACAAAATATATTAATATTTTATATGATTGCGAAGGGGAAAATTCATGAACCGCACAAAATTTAGTGCAAATCTATTGTCTCATCTCTGAATCCATGATTACCACCAACTTTTTTTTCCCTGTCAGATGAAGGTCAACAACAATATTGCACAAAAATATTGCAATGCATTTTTGCAATAAATACCCAGAAATTTAGCAAGTACCTTACACAGCTGGTTGCAAAGCTACTCTACAAGTCAATTGTGTCTGTCAAGTCTATTTGTAATTATGAAAAGGAAAATATTAAGGAAAAAGACAATGGAAAAATAATTATATTTTATAATATATATATTTTATATTTATAATTTAGCAAGTACCTTACACAGCTGGTTGCAAAGCTACTCTACAAGTCAATTGTGTCTGTCTGGTCTTTTTGTAATTATGAAAAGGAAAATATTAAGGAAAAAGACAATGGAAAAATAATTATATTACCAATAATAGAAACAAATCTGCTCTTTTTGAAGACTAAAATCATTGGTTAAAATGTTTAGACATTGTGAGTTTAGACCAAGGAATCATTTGAATCAAGATAAAAGTTATTTTATGAAATTAGTGATTATTAGTTCTTTGAAGATCTGTTTTGACTGAAAGATTGAAAAAGTATAACAGTAAAGGCTATTAGTTCGTTTTCTCTTCCACATTGAAGAAAATATTGGTTCAAAAGAGCCATGCTCATAGCTAATAATTCTTGTTCAGTTTTATGATGAAAGTGAAAGGTTTATGGTTCTTTTCAGTATATAAAACTTTTATTGGGAATTTTTATGTAGCCTAATAAATGATAATAATATTGTGCAAATACTTTTCAAGTGTTTGGTCTGAGGAAAGATATAATACATATAACATACATGGAATTGGATATATATGGACAAGGAATAAACTTGTCGTCAATTTGGGTTGCCAACAAGGCCACTAATTATTGGTTAATTTGTTCATCCAGTAGGATTTTAGAGAATGGGGTAAAGGGGTTGAATGGGGGTGGTTATCGTTATTTTAGCCAGTTGCGAGTATCACTTTGATCGTTTGGGTTGTTGGTCGTGTCTTATTTACCTATACGTAAGGTAGTCCTGTAAACCGACCCAACACTATAACACCTAAAATTCAACAAACCCTTCGATTGCAAGATCTTTATCTGGAATACCTAAATGTGATTTGTAATGAATTGTGCCTGTTTTTGGGCTCAGGCTTTTATCACTTTTCTTGTTAATGTCATGTGTATGACATTGCACTACTATTCAATGAACTTTATCTATTTTATGACGTGGGGTAGTCAAGATTTAATTTGGTTTAGATGATTAAAACCAGGGCCTCAGCCGCGCATAACCTTTCAATAATGTATAAAAAAGATGAATTATCTGTTTAGATAATTATCTGAGACATCTAGCTAAATGATATAAAGATTTCAACCAGACTTACACTTTGCAGACGCTCGGCTGCCGAGCCCTGATAACCAAAGACATGTAATTTATGTTTTTTGGGGAAAATGTAAATCCGATACTTTTCATCGTATTTTCAACACCAAACGTTTTCATTTTTGTTTTTGCAAATATACAAGAACTATTTGGTACAAAATTGTAGAAAAGTAATCCTTATAATAATGTAACAGAATGTCTATGAGTCTGTTCTGAACGTCTGTTATATTTTTAGCTTAATAGTAAAAAGTTTATAAAAGTAACAGGATGTCTGT
This sequence comes from Acartia tonsa, assembly GCF_053477335.1. Taxonomy (NCBI): domain Eukaryota; kingdom Metazoa; phylum Arthropoda; class Copepoda; order Calanoida; family Acartiidae; genus Acartia; species Acartia tonsa. The sequence goes on along the minus strand of NC_137261.1, from coordinate 48,686,944 downwards.
ATGTCTTGTTAACTTTAAGATCTCGCTAACCGCTGAACCGATATGGTTTTTCTTTACAATGCAGCTTCTCACGTACAGGTCCTGGGAAGGTTTACAGCTATTTTGTAGAATGGTAACATCATTGAGAGAAAAAAAATTTGTTCCTCCCCCTAAAAATTGTCTTTTCTTTTAGAAACTAATAGCTTAAACTTCAGGGCTCCTAGAGGTCTCTAGGGGCGTAGTTAGATGTGAATAATGGTATAATTTAGATTATATGGATAAGTCTAAAGAAAGAATTTTAGGATTTTCAACAATTTTTCACATGAATCTGATAGGAATGTTATTTTTTTTAGAATGTTGTTGCGCTAGTGTACCAGATATAGTCCGGCTGGGTTCCAGCCTTTGTCCTTTCATCTGTCCCTGGCTACCATTCAATTCAACAGCTGCAAAGGTATTAATATATATGCTAGTGTACCAGATATAGTCCGGCTGGTCTCCAGCCTTTGTCCTTTCATCTGTCCCTGGCTACCATTCAATTCTACAGCTGCAAAGGTATGAATATGTTTTCTGCAGGGATAAGGGATTGGAAACCCGACTGAAAATTAGATTTTGCCTCCTTTTGAAAGTGCAAATTTATTTCTTACCTATACAATTTTTCATATTTTACTAAACTAACTAGTGCACCTTCCCAAAACCGGTATTTTTGAGAGAGTTGAAAAATAGGCATTGTATAATATTTTGCTACGTTTCCCATCCCTTATCCCTGATTTTTAAAAGCGAAGCTTATCTATAATTATTGTCGGTCCGTCCGTCCGTCCGGAACGGATAATTTTTTTCTATTTATTTAGGCATGTTAGAATTGTCCCATCGATTTCAAATTTTGCATGGTGATTCCTGTTGTAGTTAGGTACGATTTAAAAATCGTAGCAACTTTATAATCATTACATTCTGATTAATCAGTTCTGACACTATACAAGTATACAAGTGTTAATGTGCGTCTGTTCTGCCGTTTCAGAGTGTCGCTGTTATGGATGTTGTTATCCTTATTTTTTGTAAAAATATTAACAATGTACGTACAGATAAGTTATATGCAAAGTTGAGCTACATTTACATATGATAAAAAAATCAATGCTATCTATAATTAAGCTATACAAAACATGATACTGTAAAAATGCTATATCCTTTTATTAGTTCTTTTCCATAAGAAAATTCTCTAGATTAGCTATACAATAAATTGTGATGCTGTAAAGAAAAATATACAGATAATTTTGTTTTGTAATCTACTAGCGGTTTCGACCCTAGCCTCTAGGGGCTTTGCCCCAAGAGGTTTGATAACCTATTTTTGTGTTAGTTAGATTTAAAAAGAAAAAGTAAAAAGAATTTTTTTTTATTTGGGAGGGGATTTTTTTTTGGGGGGGAAGGTGGAAGGTCGACCCCCTTTTTCAATTTTTGTTTTAAAAAAAAAATTTTCTTTTTTGGGGGGGAGGGGATTTTTCATTTTTATTGGGGGGGGGGGGAGTATCCCACCCCCCAAGAAAATATCTTAAAACCATTATTATTACAGGACCATATTCCCTGAAGAGTAGAGCCCAATCGGTTCAGTGGTTACTGAGATCTTAAGCTTCAGACATACATACAGACAGACAGACATCGTACTACTTAGTATTATAGATAGTTGAGCTATACATGATAACAACATCAATGCTTTAACTCTGATTTGTACTTTTGTTCTTAAATTCAGTGAAAATAAAATTTAGATAATTTATATCCAAGGACATATTACCTATTTTGTTTTGTTATTTTAATCATATCAAATGATGCATATATTTTTCAAAATTTACCCACTATTCAAAGGGCCTCGAAAAGTAGCTTAAACCAAGACTGAAAATGATATAGTCTAGAACCATCACATTACCAAAGTGAAGCTTACTCAAAATAGAGAAATGAGATTAGTTTAGCAGTTATAAGATCATAAGCTTCAAACAAAAAATCCTTACTTCTTTATATATTAGTATATTACTTAATTAATCTTTAAAAAAATATTTTCATTCTCAAAACATTGTATAAAATAAATATAGCAACCTAAGCAATCAAGATAAAATTGTTTTTGTTTCATTTCTTATACTCCTTAGTCAGCTATTGTACTTTATCCTGAGCTATTTTTTGGTATAAAATCTACTCTGCAAGCTTAATGTTTTTACATTTCTTTTGGATGCTATGTATGTGCAAAAATGTGAGTTAGATTACTATTAAAATGAAATAGATTTATGAGACTTATAGTCTTATTTTTCAAGTATGTAAATAATCAAATATAAATATATGTTCTTTGGTTATATTTTTATATTTTTGACAAATCTTTGTAACTAATCATTTCTGATTTATGTAATTCATTTTTTCACGGAATTGTTAAGGGTTTCTTAGAAGGGATAAATCAAATGACAACTTCTTGGTACAAAGAATAAAAATAAAAATTATATACGTTAGGACTATTATCCTTATTGGATTTTCGTAGAAATATTCTTAAAGTGCATTTGATAAAAGTGAAATCTATTTAGTTTTTAGCCCTAAAACCCCGTACAAATACAGACATCTATTTCCAAGACAATCGCCTATAGACAGTAATAAAGAACATTCTTATAAAGAAGTTGCGCTTCTGAAAATATGAGATCTATTTACATAAGGGGGGAATTAATGTATGTTTGACTTTAGCAAAGCTTTGGTTAATATAATGGATTACTTCTTATCAGTACGGCCATTTATTGCCAAAAATTAAGTAAGAAAATTGACTGATCTTAAAATTTAATTTTTATTTGTGGTATAATTAATGTATATTTGACTTTAGTAAAGATATTGTTTAATATGTGATATTTGAACATAAATAAAATGACTTTAGTTTATTCATAACATGGTTAAAGGAAATTTATGTTTTCAAGTATCTCGTGTCCCTAACCCTGCAGACAATTGATGACATTGTACGGATTTTTTCTCATGAAAATCTTCTAATATTTTGATCGAAAATCTTCGAATTTACTAATCATCTAAATTAATTTGAGTGGTTCTTATTTGTAGGTTAATGCAGAGGAGGCCAGGAGAAAGGAAGAACAACAAGAAAATGTTTTGGAGGTAGTTTTAATAGACAGAAATTTTAGTTTCAAAGCTACTCTATAAATTATTTTACCTGTATTGTCTGCCTATCAAGCAGTCTGTTTAAAAATGGGATACTTAAATATATTAGGCTTTGCAGATATATGATAAAATTATTTTTGTAAATATTCCCTGCATCTAATGACCATATATAATGCAATTGGGATTATTAATATGCTAAGAAATAGCGGGTTTCGTCATATTTTTACACTGGCTTTTCTCCTATATCTCGCCCCATGCGCATGCGGGGGGCTCTTACATCATTAACATTTACCTGACCTAACCAAACCTAAAATAACCTATCTAAAGCTAATGTGAAGTTCGACGAAACCCTCTACTTCGTTTTTTTCCATGATCCGAAATATTTTAAAAGAAAAGGATTTTTTAAAGCTATAGATTGTAACAAAGCCCTCAGCAATTTAGTTTAAATAATTTTGTTCTGAAATTAAAAGCTGACTGAAAATGGATATAGAATATACAAGAATATTATGACAGGGGAAAATATGGCGTCAATTTAGGTTGCTAACAGTGACTTCATTTATTAGACAGTTTGTTCATCCGAGGAGGGGATGGAGTAAATGGGTGGATGGGGTATAACGTTATTTTAACCATCTATGAGTATCACTTTATTAGAGTACATGAAAAACTGATGTAATATCCAAGTAATAATATATCGATTTGTGTAAATCAAGTTTAAATTTAGAGTGAGTCAGAGATTGAATGTCAAGAAGTTGACAAGAAGAAGTACAAATATCTTATGCTCAAAAATGGAATGAAGGTAAAATTAAGTTTTATGTAAGGTTAGGGGACAATGGACTTTAATTTTTATGGCATCCAAAATTTACACGTTCTCTTATTTGTTGACCTAAAAATTTTGGGACTTTTATTATGCTAAAAAAATTATTAACACATATGCAAAACTAACATAAACTACTAGTTTTTTCCTTTTTATTTTGCTTCTATAGGACATTTTTCTTCTCCAATTACAAATTTACAAAATTTTTAAGGTATCCAGTATTTACAAAATTTGGCAACAAATTTTTTGTACAATGTTGCATTGTTTAGACTTATATATATGTTCTGCTTATTAAGTTCTGACACTCTACAAGAGTTATTGTTTTTTTGTCCTTCGTTCTAAATTTTGGGGCTTCTTTTTTATTGATGTTATCATCCTTGTTTTTAATTGTGATTTGTAAGATCTAAGAAGTATAGTTTATTTTATAGTAATGAAATAATGGAATTATCGAGTAAAAATTACAAAAGTTTTAATTTTATTTTTCCTTATTAGTTTGGATTACAAAATACATTAACTTTTAGAGCACAACTTATCTAAAATTGTATGTAAATATAAGTAACCAAGAGTAACCGGAGAGCCGAAGGTCCGTGCTTGTATTAACTGGTATTAATATTATGATTTTTATTTTAATGTTCGTGGAAAATTGTCTGTAATTCGATGCTGTACATGATTTTTCAGTATGGCTGAGAAACGATTTTTATCCGGCGAATATTAATCTGTTTCGAAGCCATATTGGAAACTATAATTCCTTTAATTTATCCGCTATTGTCTTTGTGAGTTTACGTCAAAGAAACATTTTTTTCATTGAAAATTTGATTATTATTATCACACACACGAAAATATTATGATGATGACACAAAATTATGACGCTTGCAAAATACTTTTCAAAGACAACAAAAAAAGTTAATATATAAAAGTTGATATATTAAAAAAAGGTAGAAGGGGTAAATGGTGTTTTACCCCCTCCCCTTCCAATTTGATAGTGTTGTAGGCACTCCCAAAAGTACATTAGATTACCACCCCTACCCTTTATTTAAACAGTCTTTGAATGTTTATTTTCATAAATTATCTAATACTAAATAAATTGTTTTCTTTTGGATATTACTTAGCCTAATATCCGTGGGTGCCCTAGTATTGCATTCCATTACACGCTGACGATGCTCTGGATTCTCTAGATGACAACTTTAAAATCGAAAGAGAACCCACCATAACAAGAAATAGGTAATGCTAATAAAAGATCAATGTATTTATTTTAGATATTGTTGATTGAAGATTCATCTGCTTCAACCAGTTCTTGTGCGTTGGAGATTAAAGTTGGAAATTTCTCTGATCCCTCAAATTTACAAGGTATACATGATTTCTGAGTGCTAAAGTCATTTAGGGAGTATGGTAGTTAGGCAGTGAGGGAAACTGTGCTTATAAAGATGAAAGTATAAGACTAGTACACAACATTTAAGGTTGATCCACAGAAGTATTAGATCAACTATTTTTATAAAGATATGTTTTGGCTGAACTTATGCAGGTTGACATTTGGAAAAAATCTGCCGACCTTAAAAATTTCAATGTTTAGTGTGAGTTGAAAAACCTTACACTTTCCTCAAGAACAGCCTACAAATAAAATGCAATGTACTTAGATTTAATTTGTATTAGTTCAGTATTTCAGAATAAATTTCACTCTTTCGGCAGGTCGAAACATAGCAAGAGGATAGCTTTAAACTTTTTTTTATAAATAATTTATTTAGTGCAATTTTATATACTAACCAGTATTGACCAGATTTAAGAGTGTAGAGTGTTTTAATTGCAATTTTAATTTACTTTGTGCGAACAATGAATATAGGATATACGTGGATATATTGACAGGAGAAAGCTTGTCATCAATTCAGCTTGCTCATATGGACCTCATTTATTAGTTAGTTCGTTTATTCAGTAGGATGGGAGGGTATGGGGTAAAGGAGGTGAAATGGGGTATCGTTATTTTAAAAAACTGCAATAGAGGGTAATTTTCATAATAGCTGAAAACAATAAAATAGTTTAAAGAAATAAGGAGCATGGATGCACCAGGAAAACTATTTCGCCCCAGAATAAAAAAAAACAATACAGCATAATATTGAACATACTGAACATTAATTGTTTAAGTATAAATATATAACCCAGACAACTACATGGTTTCTGTGATAGGGACCCCTGCTCCCTCTATTCTTTTACTTTTATTAATGAACTAGATTTTGTTGAAAAAAAATATTACTTCTTATTGATGATTGTTTTGACTGTTATCTTAATAATTTAGATGGTTGTCAGGGTAATTTAAATCCTTTTATATATTTATAATTTAAATCCTTTTTTTGTTTGTAGCTTCAAATTTCGATGACTACTGAATCGATTGAGTTTGTCAATTTATGGAAGGTTCTTATAGGTCCCTGGATGGTTTAAGGCTATCTTATTCATATGTCAGTGTTGGTTTTAGGCTATTTTTCTACTTTTCTTACCACTTGAAATACTGAGCTCCTAGATGCTCGAACTGCAGCCTCCATTAGAATAAAATCTAGTAATATTTAGCCTTGTTAAGTGTGTGTGTGTGTGTTTGTGTGTGTGTGAATATGAAAGCTTTGAAGTTACAAACTGGATGGAAATCTGGAGTAAATTAATCAAAATTTCAAAGTACAGACACAGATATACAGACAGACACACACACACACAGACAGACAGAAAGACAGACACACACAAACACACACACACACAGACAGACAGAAAGACACACACACACACACACAGACAGACAGAAAGACACACACACACACACACACACACAGACAGACAGACAGACACACACACACACACACACACAGACAGACAGAAAGACACACACACACACACAGATAGACATAGTTTTAATGTGCTTCAATTTCATTAATTGAAAATAGGGTTCGCAACCGCTACACTTTTATCTAAATTAAATTTTCAAAATAATCATATACATATGTTCCTACAAATAAGTTAAATTATTTGTATATCTATAATACAAAGTAGCTTGATGTCTGTCCGTCTGTCCGTCTAAACTAAAAAAAACCACCCCCCAAAAAATTTATTTACATTTTTTGTAAAATCTCAGTAACTGCTGAACAAATTGGGCTCTACCCAGCTGGGAATATACCTACTGGTCCTCTGGTGGTTTTTAGCTATTTTCTTTGGGAGGGGGGGAGGGGTGGGACACCCCTACCCTAGATATACCACACTTTTCTGGGATCTTGCCAAGTCAAGTATCAACTGTTGGGAATATCAAAGAATGACTCCATGCAAAATTTGGGCTGGATCCGGCCAAAACCGGCCGTGAATTTTATAAAAAACCGGTTTTTTCCGGTTTTTAGGGGGTATCTGTAAATCGATTCATCTGGAGCAAAACCGGTTGGAGGTACAAAAAATTTTACTTCACATGAAATTTAGCCAATGTAATTGCCTACAAAAATGTACTTCATCATCAACTTGATTGGACAACTCTTTCCCCTCCTAAATGTCCATTAAAATCTCGGAAACGGCAAAAATCGCCAAAAATCACGCCTTCGGCGGCGAATAACGGCTAAACGGTCAGCCGGAGGCGAATGAAACACAAATAAAGAAATGTCCGCCTCAAAAAGTTGTTCAACATCAAAGATTTGCTTGAAGTCTCTAAAACGACTCCTTCCCCTCCTTTAAGGGGAAAAAATGAAAAAACGTGATTTTCAATAGTATGCCCACTTCGTGGGTGTGGGGGGCACTGAACCTGTCACCCCAGGGTCACCAAATATAAAGTCTAGGCAGCCCACAATGCTGAATTTTCACCAAGTGAAAGTCTTGTGTCATTATCTCTTTTGAGAAAAAACTTATTAATTAATTAAAATTTCAAATTGTGATTTTTTGATGGATTTCTTTGATGAAATGACAGGCCAGTCAATTTTTAGGCCATTTTTGGCGGTTTTTAGGCCGTCACGCCCAAACGGTTTGAGATAATCTTACAGGACCTTTTGCCCAACCTAAGTCTGGTTATTTGTGAGGTCTAGGAAAAAAAATCAGACTTACGCAAAAGATTATAATTATAATCTTTACACAGAAAAATGGCACGAGGTGAGTGATAGAGGGGGCAAAATGAGACTACCAGCGATTTTTGACGGCGCGCAGCGACGTCGTGCTTCATCCAATCCGGAATTTTTTTTTTCTTAGACCTCACAAATAACCAGACTTAGGTTGGGCAAAAGGTCCCGTGAGATTATCTAAAACCGTTTGGGCGTGGCGGGCCAAAAACCGCAAAAAATGGCCTAAAAGTTGACCAGCCTGTCATTTCATCAAAGAAATCCATCAAAAAATCAAAATTTGAAATTTTAATTAATTAATAATTAATTTTTTTCTCATAAGAGATAATGACACAAGACTTTCACTTGGTGAAAATTCAGCATTGTGGGCCGCCTAGACTTTATATTTGGTGACCCTGGGGTGACAGGTTCAGTGCCCCCCACACCCACGAAGTGGGCATACTTTTGAAAATCACGTTTTTTCAGTTTTTCCCCTTAAAGGAGGGGAAGGAGTCGTTTTAGAGACTTCAAGCATCTCATTGATGTTGAACAACTTTTAGAGGCGGACATTTCTTTACTTATGTTTGATTCGCCTCAGGCTGACCGTTTAGCCGTTTTTCGCCGCCGAAGGCGTGATTTTTGGCGATTTTTGCCGTTTCTGAGGTTTTAATGGACATTTAGGAGGGGAAAGAGTTGTCAAATCAAGTTAATGATGAAGTACATTTTTGTAGGCAATTGCATTGGCTGAATTTCATGTGAAGTAAAATTTTTTGTACCTCCAACCAGTTTTGCTCCAGCTGAATCGATTTACAGATACCCCCTAAAAACCGGAAAAAACCGGTTTTTTATAAAATTCACGGCCGGTTTTGGCCGGATCCGGCTCAAATATTGCATGGAGTCATCCTTTGATATTCCCAACAGTTGATACTTGACTTGGCAAGATCCCAGAAAAGTGTGGTATATCTACCCTACCCCCCCTAAAATAAAAAAATCCCCAATTCCAAAATGTTTTTTTTTATTTATTTTTGTAAACAAAAACCAGTAATTGGGGTGGGGGAACCCCACTGCACTATGGGGCAAAGCCCCCATTAAAACCCCCTTCAAATTTTTTTTTTAATTTTATTTTTTGTGTATGCGAACAACCTGGGTTTAATTTTTTCTGAATTAAAATTTTTGTGTGTACAGTGCACAACCTGGGTTTAATTTTACCACAGAGTAATTAAACAAAGAATAATTTTTTTGAATATTTCTGTTTAGGAGGGTTGACTTCCAATTACTTCATAGGGCTAAGCCCCTAGAGGCTAGCGAAGCCGCTAGTTATTTATATAAAAAGGTGGTATGTTTGTCTGTCTTTTTGTGTTTTTACCAAAAGATCCCGCGAACCGCTGGACCTATAATGCTATCCTCTAGAATGAAGCTTTTTGAAAGTTTTGGGAAGGTTTATATTTTCATTTTGAGAGTGCTGCCACCCTAACAAAGAGAATCATTAATCAATTTCAAACATACATTAGGTTACCCCCTTAAACATTTGAAACCGTTTTTTTATCCCCCTTAAAATAAAAAGCTTAGACGTCTCGGTTAGGTAAGATAGGTTGTTTCATTTAGAATGTAGGAACTTTCCAACAAAATTTGTACTTAAAATACATAAATATATGAAGTAAATGGATTTATTTTTACTTGGATCTTACACCAGACTATCATGTACTCTAATGAACTGAAACGTTTGGCTGGCTAAGATAGCAATCTCCCATTCACCCACTCTACCCTCCCCTCCCCTCCTACTGGATGAACAAACTGACCAATAGATGATGTCCATGTTAGCAACAATTTTTCATAATATCCACGTATATTTTATATCCATTATGATGTATATATTTTTTCAGGCCTAGCTCATTTACTCGAACACATAATATTTACTGGTTCAGAACTTTTTCCAAACGAAGGATTTGCTTCCTATCTCAGGTTGGTTTATGCTATTATATAAAGTAGTAAGTATTTTGTCTGTAGCGAAGGATTTGCTAACCGCTGAACTGATATGGTTCTTCTTTACAGTGAAGCTTACTAAAATTGAAAGAAAAAGTTCAACTTCCCTCCCACATAATACATAACTCATAAGTATTCCTAGAGGCCTCTAGGGGCGTAGCCTTTAGTTGTTTTATATAGAAAAAGAATAGATTTTTTATATAGATGTACTGTCAAACATTTTAATAAGTTCAACTATAGAAAGAATTTCTAGCAGATGTTCAGTTATGTTCAGTAACAATTTTGACTATTTATAGCATAAAATGAAACGATGCCCTTTTTTTAACAAAATATGTAGCGTTCTAACCAATATTATGACCGGATTGATATTATAATTTATTCTTATATATCATTTGGATTGAGATTCGAAACTTTTAAACTCATTGATCTACCACCAATATAAAAGACTTTTGGAATATATTTGCTTTAAAAGATATTACTGGAAAGGCAAAAACTTATTTGTTAATTCTTGAAATTGTTTACAACTTTTCAGTTACCCGAAAAATACTCAACTTTTCTTTCTTGAGAAAGAACCTTGTGTCTAGAAACAATGAATATATATTACAGTATGTCTTCGAAACCGATTAATATCTGCTGGATTAGAACCGGTTCTCAGACATATTGAAAAATCGTGAAGAGCATCGTATAACAGATAATTTTCCACGAATATTAAAATAAAAATCATAAAATTCATTCCGGTTTTGTCTGCCCGTGCCTTCGGACCCTCGTGTCTAACAAAACTGGAAATAATCTTTTACATTTTAGTTTTACATCCGCGAAAAGCTGTCTATAATACGTTATTATAAAAAGTTATTCATTGTTCTTTTATGTCTAATTAAAAAAACGTATCTTTGTCTGTATTAGCTTTTGCTTTTATTTCCTGTTTTTTTAGTAGCAAAGCTGGCAGGGAGGGAGTTGATAATGGGCTATTTATTACACTAGTCCCAAAGTTTTATAATAATGTTTTCTTGTAGGTTTCCTTAATAACTTTGGGAAATTTTGTTTGTTTCGTTCATTAGGTTGAATATCAACACATTTTAACCACTAATTGTAATATACAGAAAAGGATATTTTGTGAAAATCATTTGGGATATACATTAATTTATCTGCCATTGTCCTTTCCCTGTAGATCCCTGTACGCTTAGTTAGTTGGGCTATCATGGATTTTCTCATCTCTATATCTTTTAGTACTCGAGGAGGGAGTAACAATGCCTATACAGCATCAACCTACACAAATTTTCATTTCCAAATTCCAAAGGAACACTTTCTGGACGCTCTGGACAGGTAAAATGTGTTCTCTCTATTCCTGTTACGTTGTCTTCGAATGTAAAGATCTCTGTAACAGCGTGGAACAAGGAGATATTTTGTTTACCATAAATTAGGGGGGGGGGGTGGTGAGATTATTTAATCTCCCATTGTTCTCTCCGTGAATTCCTGTTTTTATCAGATAGTTAACCAGTGACTTTTACGTATGTTAGAATAATGGATATAGAGTATACATGGATATCTTGATTGGGGAAAATTTGTCGTCAATTTATGTTCTTAACATGGACCATATTTATTGGTAAGTTTGTTCATTCAGTAGGTGGGGTGGGGCTGGAGTAAAGGGGATATTGTCATTTTATCCAGCTGCGAGTAACACCTTATTAGAGTACATGAAAATCTGGTGCAACATCCAAGTAATAATGTATCACTTGTTAGAATTGGAAATATTGAAGGGTTTCCAATCCCAGGACTTTAGGGATTAGACAATGATAAATCTTTATCCAGGGACATAGGGAAGAGATTTCTTGTAAAGTGAACCTAAAACTAGGTTTTAGGTATCCCATTTAAAGCAAGGTTGAGAGGTAGCTCTGCATATTACGGTGAAATGTGCCTGTTTGTTGGCAAATTCATCTCCCCTATTCTATGTAAAAGCAGTTGGTATAATTTCCAACCTCTTATAGAGTATTGAATAGAAATAGAAGAGTAGAAGAATATTCTGAACCCTTTTTTCGTCAAATCTAAGAGAGAACATTCCTAGCAGACAAAAGTATTGTTTACTTTCGACTCAAGCTGATGTGGATTCTTAAAAATGATAGACTCGCTATTCGATAGTGAGGCAAAATTATTTTTGTGAAAAATCATCCAAAAGCACATTAAAAATCTACAAAAATTAAACAAAATCATATGTTAATAACCCTTTTAAGATTTTATTTCATTTTTGTAAATTTTTTTATTCGATTTTGGAGGATTTTTCACAAAAATAATTTTGCCTCACCAGCGAGTTACCAGCCAAACTTTTTTTTTAAGAATCCAACTTTGTTTCAAGCTTTCAAATTGTAAACGAAATTTTTGGGCAATTAATTCTGATTCCGCAAAGCTTTCTACTAAGAAAATATACTGTTAACAGCTGACTTTTATGTATGTATGAAATGAAAAAAAACATGCCTTCGTAGGAAAATGTGTACATAATTTCAACCAATGAGATCCAATGTAAATTCCGATGCGATTCTCCTATTGGCTCAATCAGACATTCCCTCTCTTTCTTAGTACCTTTATTGAGTATTGATACTATCTTCTAATGTCTTCTCCCTAATTGATTGTATCCACAAAATAAGCTCAGATGTCCTAACTAAAACAAACTTAACTAAACTTCTTAGTTGATTCACAAAACTACAAATATTTTAATTTGAAACAAGGATGACAATATACATACAAGCGAAGCTATGAAATAAACTAACATTAACACTTAAAGCAGAATATAATTATATAAGTAAATTTGTTGCAAAACTGCTTAAATACAGAATACTGTTTAAGGACATTAATTACATTTTTAGGGCTTGATTATAGAGAAGCTTCTCTTATAACATTGTACTATGTTGTCCAAGGAATCAGTATTCTAAAAATCAGATGAATTAGACATTTATATCACATGAAAAATTGTTATCAAAAAATAAAAAATCAGCATATTTTAAATGGACTCATGGACTTTTTGGTTACAATTATAAAGTAGCTACGCTTTCTGAATTGTACCTAACTGTAATAGGAATTATCATACAAAATAGGCACCTCCCCCCCCCCCCAAATAAAAAAGCTTGGACTTTGTCATTTGTAAATTTTCTGAAAGGGAACGAATAGCGAGTAAAATCAAATAAACCAAAAAAAACTTCGTAGAAAAATTAAACATCTCCAATTTTGTTTTACAGTCATTTTGTTACCAAATAACTTCAGCAGACTTACTTTTCATTTTTAAACGTGTACAACTAAGAGCATAATATTTTATATCTAAGTTTAGTTTAAATGTCTGTTTTTTTTCATTGGAGCTAGGATTGAGATATCGAATTCTAGTCTTGACTCTAACTAAAGCATCTGACTACAGTATACTAGCATTGTAAGTGCTTATTCTATCGGCCTCCTTAATAGGAACTAAGAATTTTTTTAATGCTGAAAAATTTTTTAGCTGAATTTCGTAGCTGCTTTATAGAAACACAAAATTTGTTAGTTCGTAGTTTAGATGGTTTAAACTTGATCCTAAAACTTTTTCATTAAAGTAATCAAAGGATATTGAAAATATTTTCTACAGTATTTGTGCAAAATATAGATGAGATAAGTGTATAAAATGAGGATAATTAAATGCTCTTTACGTTTATTTAGACATGTTAGAATTGTCCTATCGATTTTAAACTTTGCATGATGTTTCCTATAAGAGATAGGTATGATTTAGAAAGCGTAGCATCTCTAAAATCGTTACCAGAAAGTCTGTTCGTCCGTTTTTAACTTATTTAACAATAAATATAAATCTGATTTTTGGAATCCTGATTCCAAGGACAACAAAGTACAAAGTTACGGGCGAACCATTTATATAATTATGTCCTAAAAATGTAAGTATGTCTTTAAACATTTACAAAGTTACGAGCGAACCATTTATATAATTATGTCCTAAAAATGTAAGTATGTCTTTAAACATTATCCTGTATTTAAGCAGTTTTTCAACAAATAAACTTACAATTTTGTTCCGACTTTTATACATTTATATTATGATTAGTTCTGACACTCTACTAGTGTTAATATTCGTTTGTCTTACCATTTTAGAGCTTCGCTTTTATGGATGTTGTCATCCTTGTTTTTTAATATGGCACGGTTTTAACTCAGATTCGAGCCCATCACCTTTCCTTACAACTGACCATATTTTAGTTGTAGACAAATATTATTTTAATTTCCAGAATGTTTATTTGTCATAAGATTAAAGTTTTTATTTATGTTTTTCTTATTTTATTTTCCTTCAGGGATTTTTCATGCAGAAACAGTCAGGGATCTTCAGAAAAAAAAATATGGGTGCTGCCATTTCTACCACTAACAAAAGTGTAGTCACTATGTTTTTGAAATAAAAAGGTGTATAATTGGCAAAATGTTTTTACTGGCAAAGTTACACATATACCACTGTCATAAACACAACTAATTGTGGATGTAAATTTAATAAAAAAAGCAAAACCCAAAAGAGAAACACTCCGTTGACTTATTTTCAAATTAGCGTCAAATTTGTTATAATTAATCCCTTTTAACGTTGTCCATTTACTTATCAACATAATTGCCCTTTCATCCGCCGTCAAAGTTTATGGTCTTGTCCTCTTCGGGTAAAAGATGTCATCTTAAACATACTCTGTATGTGAATTACAGTGTATCGCGCTCAATCGATCAGGGTATTAAGTAAGGTAACACCCAACAGACAACCAACGTTTTGATTGCACGAACTTTGTCTAGAAGTCCTAACTGTGCATGGTAATGAGTTGCACCTGTTTTGAGCAAAGGCATTCCCCATGCTATAACTCTTAATGTAGAGCATTTAACATAGTAACAGTTTTAATGTGCTACGTTTTAAGCCACAGTCGCGGGTCTTAAAGCTTAGCGGCTAACTATCCCTATCTAAAATAAGACGTAGAAAAGCTTTCAGAAAAATAAACACACACAAAGGAAAGGATATTTACAAATTTCCTTTTTTTTTGGAAGGGACTGAGTTATTAATATTTTTTTTTTTCTCGCTGAAAAATATATTGTAAATAAATCACGATTAATGGTTAGAAACCAATTTAAAGCTTTTGAGAAAGTAGTTTTATATATCAAAGTAGTAAGGTTTTTTGTCTGAAGCTTAAGATCTCGATAACTACTAAACCAATTGAGTTCTTCATATTAGAGAAGGTTGACATAGGTCTTAGGATGGTATTTGGCTTTTTCATTTTTAGATTCAAGGCTTTGTAAAAAAGATGATTAATTTGATAATTTTCATCTTCAGTGTCAGTCTGTCAATCAAGCATATTACTCTTTTTGGAAAGGTTTCGTGATTTCTATGAATTATTGCAAAAGAAATTCTTTTCAATGATTCATCTTGTCAGTTTGTTCATGTGTTTTTAATGTTTCGCTACTTAAGGATGTTGTCATCCTTGTTTTAATGATTACTAAGCTTGTCCTTATTTTAGGTTTGTATCCTACTTTATCTGTCCTGTGTTCCATGAACAAACTATTCAGAAAGAGATTGAGATAATCCAATGTGAACATCAGAAAAATAAACAGAATGATGTCTGGAGGGCTAATCAGGTATAATTATTTCTTCCAGGGATACATTGACTGGACAATATATGAATAATTAGTAATACACTTAATATTTATGTGAGCCATTGTTATTCCCTTCCAAAATTACGTAAAAATGTTGCTGGAAGAGAGTATTAAACAAATGTTGCTAAAAACGACTATTAAATAAAATGTTGCTGGAAGCGAGTATTAAATAAAATGTTTCTGGAAGCGAGTATTAAATAAAATATTGCTGGAAACGAGTATTAAACAAAATGTTGCTTTAAGCGAGTATAAAAAATGTTGCTGGAAGCGAGTATTAAAAGAATGTTGCTGGTAGCGAGTAATAAAAAAGTCAATACTTAAAACGAGACTAAAGGACAAACGACTGGAAATACGTGTTAGTATTGCATAACATTGTACCCAGCAAAGGAATATCTATAAATAATCTACAATGACCAGTAACACTAATAACTATCAGCAAACATAAATGTACAAAAAGTCTAATTATACGCGTGTTTTCCTTGGCCAGGTGATCCATGCGAATTATTGTATTTTGGATATTTACTTGTATGCCACCTTGTTTTATATTATTTGTTCTAATTATTCTAAATTTCTATGTAGGTTGAAAAGTGCAGCGCCAACCCCAAGCATCCATTTAGTAAATTTTCAACTGGAAATAGAGCTACGTTGCAGGTATATATTTATTTTCAGTATGGCTTCGAAACTGAAACTGATCAATTTCCGCTGGATTAGAATCGTTTCTCCAGGCATATGAATTAAATCATGTATAGCATCGTATTACAGAAAATTTTCCACCAATATTAAAATAAAATTAAAACTACTTAAGTTATCCCGGGGCATCGGCCCTTCGTGTCTAACAAAACTGGTATCAATCTTACAATCTTATATTAAAATATCCACGGTGAGCTGTCTGCAATAAATAACTATTATGCAGATTATTGAGCAATTTTGTTTCAGAGATACATAAAATAAGAAATCATATATAAAAATTGTAGAAATTGTATGTATCATAATTTTCAACAATCTACATATACACATAGAAATATGAAACATTTACTTCAAGTTTACGCGTGTTTCTGAATATAAAATACATGTAATATAATATAATAGGACAACTGTATGAAATAATAGGAGAACTGAGTGTATGAATGCTAAATATATAAAGATTGTATTTACAAAAGAATTATACATTTATATCACAAGGTTTGGCAACCGTCCTTTAAAGAAATAAACTCTGGTTACATTATTTATAACGAGCACTATGCCCCTAGAGGCCTCTAGGGGGCCCTTGAGGAAGGGGGAATTTAGTTCGATCAACCAAATTTTTATTTTAGATTAATTTTTGGGTGAGGGGTAATTTTTTTCTTGGGAGGGTGTTGGTACACTTCCCTAAAATAGTCATAAACATTTCCAGTACCTATTAGAAGCTACCCTGTACAGGAGAACCATATCGGTTCAGCGGTTTGCGAAATTCTTCGGCACAAAGAAACAGACAAACATCCTATTACTTTTTCATAAAGGTTGAAAGTTTTAAGAAAAGCAGCTGCAAATAAAATAATCGGTTATAGTCCCTTTTGTGGCAACGCCCCTTAAGGGGCGATTCGTCGTATTTTCAAACTGGCTTTTAATAGGTTATTTTAGGTTAGATTGGTTATATTGGGTTAGGTGATTGCCCCACAAGATTAGGGAATTAGCTAAAAATAAGAAAATACGGGTATAGTCCCTTTCGTAACATCGCACCTTATGGGGCGATTCTTCGTATTTTTCACAGTCACTTTTCTCCTATTTCTAGCCCCTGGGGGGGGGGAGGTGGGCTCTAATCCTGCGGGGCTAATTACCTAACCCTGTGGGGCAATCACCTAACTCAATATAACCTAACCTAACTTAAAATAACCTATAAAAAGCCATTTTAAAAATACGACGAATTGCCCCTTATGGAGTGATGTTACGAAAAGGACTATTCCCAAAAATACTGCTGTGAAAATACGAAGAAAGTTATGGCGATTGCTCAAATAAAATTGGAAGCTAAATATATGACAAGCTAAGGTCCAGCTAAATAGAGCTGCGATTGCCGAGCCTCAATATATTACATTGGAAAGAATTGAATTTCTGAATGGGAGAATTTTCTATAGAATATCAGATATTGAAATTTATATTCAAACAATATCACTCCATTAAAGAGAGAGGTCATTTTCTAGTAAATCCCGTAAAGGTGTGTGTTATAAGGCCTAAAAATAGTAGTAGAACGATAAGGTGCTCTATATATTTGTATTCCTTATTGAATAGAACAATAGGGAAATTTTTTTTTTTTTTTGATAACCATACCTGGAATATCTTTAAAAAATACGAAATTTCTATCAAACGCTTTGTTTGGCTCAAACTGACAAAAATTTTAAAAAAGTATAATTATAATAATAATGTTTTCTAAAGGTACAAGGTAAAGGTTAAGAACAATCTGTACCAATAAACAAAGGAAGAAGTCATTCTTTACAGGTTGATTTATTATAATTATATTTTTTTTTATTTGTGTCAGTTTGAGCCAAACAAAGCGTTTGATAGAAATTTCTTATTTTTCCAGGAAAGGTTATCAAAAAAAAAAAAAAAAATTTTCCCTATTGTTCTATTCAATAGGGAATACAAATATATAGAGCACCTTATCGTTCTACTACTATTGTTAGGCCTTATAACACACACCTTTACGGGATTTACTAGAAAATGACCTCCCTCTTTATTTAACCAGGAGAATTATTTTCAAAATAGCAATTTATTGTTTTTTAACATTTAATAAAGATTTCATTAAAAACAAGGATGACAACATCCATAAAAGCGAAGCACTGAAACGGTAGGACAAACGGACATGAAAACTTATATAGTGTCAGAACTGAAAATTCAGAATATAAATGTATAAGAGTCGAAGCAAAATTGTAAGTAAATTTGTTGAAAAACTGCTTTATACAGGATAATGTTTATGGACATACTTATATATTCAGGACTTGATTATTAAGTTGCTTCGCTTATAACATTATACTCTGTTGTCCCAGGAATCAATATATCAAAATCAGATCAATCAGATGATTAGATCACATAAAAATTTGTT
Source organism: Acartia tonsa (assembly GCF_053477335.1). Classification (NCBI taxonomy): domain Eukaryota; kingdom Metazoa; phylum Arthropoda; class Copepoda; order Calanoida; family Acartiidae; genus Acartia; species Acartia tonsa. Next base: position 48,668,292 of record NC_137261.1, on the reverse strand, counting down.
GTTAAAAAAGTAAAAAAATCAACATGTTTAAAACGGACGTACGGACATTTTGGTAATAATTATAGAGTTGCTACGCTTTCTAAATCGTACCTAACTACTGAAGGAATCACCATGCAAAATTTGAAATCGATAGGACAATTCCAACATGCCTAAATTAACGAAAAAAGCTATCCGTTACGGACGGACGGAAGGACGGACCGACCTTAATTATAGAAAAGCTTCGCTTTTATAAATAATAAAACTTCATTAGTAAGAAAATTAAGTTTAAGAAAAGTTATTTATTGCATCGTATTAAAGACAGATTTGCGCGGATTTTAAAATGAAAAATAATAAGATTAAAACCAGCTTAGTTGTTATATTTAAATATACGTGGAAAATTGTCTGTAATACGATGCTATACTTGATTAATCAGTATTGCTAAGAACTGGTTCTAATCCATCGGATATTAGTTGGTTTCCATGCCATACCAAAACTTAAATCATACGATTTGTAATTACAAAAAAGCAATTTAATAACTATTTTGGACTATTAGGAGCACCTTGACCTTTGCAAAACTTTCGATACACAATATATTCAAATGGATATATGATAGATGTTGGAAATATTTTAAGAGGAATATTTGTCGTCAATTTAGCCTGTTAATATGGACATCATTTTTGGTCAGTTCGTTTATCCAGCGTGGGAGAAGGGGATGAGGTAAAGGGGTGGATGGGGTTTATAATTTTTTTTAGCCAGCTTCGATCATCACTTTATTAGAGTACATGAACATCTGGTAATAATATACCTATCGATTATTATCTTAAAATATTATGTAAAATTTTAATTGTTAACTTAAAAAATCAAATAAAAATTTTATAAAATCTTCATAAAAGAATTGTTACATACTTATCAAAGGATTCTATGCTATTGAAGGGGTTAGAAAAATATCTTACAACTATATTAGAACTTTAATCTATAAATGACATAGTTTATTATAGCTTATAAATGAAATAGTTGAAATCTTAAGCTCCAGAGAATAATAGGAGAAGTAGAATACTACTTTATAACTTACCATCTTCAACATAAAATCGGCAATCAAACATACATAATTTGTAGAGTAGCTCCACACAACAAAAAATTAATACAGTAATTAATTTAGGACACCTTGACCTTGGCAACGCTTTAGAGAGTTTCTCTAGAAAGTTTACGGCATCCAAAATTGATAAAAGTTATTTATCGCATCGTATTATAGCCAGCTTTCCGAATATATTAAAATAAAAAAATATAAGATTAAAGCCAGTTTTGTTAGTCCCGAGTTGCCGATTGACCGGGCTAATAAAACTATTAATTTTTATGATTCTTATTTAATATTCGTGTAATACATGGTTTTTCATTATTTTTGAGAACTGGTTCTAATCCAGCAAATATTAATCGGTTTTGAAGCCATACTGGAATAATGTTTCCAAGAAAATCAAATAAAAATTTGTTAATCTTTGACAATCAAGCATTTTATGTCTGAAAAGAATAAATATTATTATTTATTTAGTGAATAAGAATATTGTAGTACATAAAAATTATACAGAATTTGTTAAGAGCCCATGTATATACCTAGTACTACTTTATTACTTACCTTAGGGAATAGGCAGGCGGCGGTAGGATCATTTATTATAGCAACAAGGTATAGGCACTGTTCACTGCAACCTTTATTTAAAGAAGCAAATAATAATCAATACATAGTAAGATTCAAGGATATTAAACTCCAAAGAATTTTCATATAAGGAATGATTACAAAATCTTTAAATAGTGAAAAAATCATTGATTGACAAACGAACAAAGTGAGTTGTAGACAAGGTTTTTAGTGATCACTGAAAGAGTTAAAAAGAAAAAATATTTTGAAAATCACTTCAAAAATCTATTATAGATATACATATATGACTTTTGTAAATGATGCTTATTGGAAAATGGAATCTTCTTAAAATTTCAGACGTCTATATTTAATAGCAGCTGAGATATTTTGATTTTCCTCAATCCATTTCTTTCTATAAGAACAATAAGGGATTTTAAAATTCTAGTTCAGCTTCCAGTGATCAGTGAATGGCTATTTATTATCATATATGATTCATATGGATCAAGTCACTTTTGGTATGATAGGCCAAATCAATGCCTATATAGTAATTATTTTTTGTAAAGAAAACAATTTATCTTTTAAGGCAAACGAATAAAAACTTGATTAAAGAATAGCTGCTCTTTTTATGATCATAACTTTTATCTAGTTTAGTAATATTTTTTAACTAAATGTATATATATGGGGCAGATTTGATATTATGATTATGATCCTTTTTTATTATCCTGGATGATTAACTAAGTATAGACATACTCTATTTGCTGTATTGGTCTTATAAAGCAATGGATATATAATATACATACGTGGATATTATGACAGGGGAAAATTTTGTCGCAAATTTAGGTTGCTACTTTAGTCCTCATTTATTGGACAGTTATTTCCTCCAGAAAGAGGGAAGGGACGGGGTAAAAGAGGTGAATTGGGGGGTTTCGTTATATTATCCAGTTGGACTGACCATTTTATTAGAGTATGCAAAATATGGTGCAACATCCAAGTAATCAATTTACGTACATAGATGATATGTAGTTTGTAATTTGTATGTAGTTTCAATATTGTTTTAGTTATTACATGATATACTTCTCACTTAGACAAATAATGAATGTATAAGTATAGATAAAGCCATACAACTCCCAAACCTAATTGGCGGGGAACTTTTTTTTCTGCTAGGAAATTGCTTTCTTCTCTTTTGTAACAACTTGGCTGTGTTTATTTTACTTGTAACTAGCGGCTAAGCCCTTAGACTTTAAAGGCCTCTAGTGACACTAATATAAGTTTGAAAAGAAAGGTAATTAGGTAATATATCTAGGGGAGTTTTTTTGGGATAGTTTGCCTTTACCAAAAAGAGCTAAAATTTATAAGATTTATATTTAAAGGACAGCTCTATTGGTCCACTGGTTAGTAGGCTCTTTTTGTACTGACATACTGAATTTTTTGTTTAGGATATATTAAAACCGAAATAAAAGAATAGCTGCTCAAGTAAATAGTAGTCCATTCAAAATTCACTCTAATTTGCTTATACAGATTTATTATATGTTGTAGGTCAATTTTTTAAAAAGCAATTCATTCATGCATTTCTAAATTAAATTTCATATTTTGTCCATTCACGTAACAAATTATGAAAAGTGAAATTGAATTTTTTACATACGCGATTAAAACAATTACACGTGAATTTAAAGTTTAAGTAGATTTAAATATAACATTTTGGTAATATCCTCTTAGAAATATTTTTTTTCAATATTCGAACCTATCACCTCCCCGGCGACGAGCGGATGCACTACGTGTTTAGCCACGATCGTGGGTTTAGTGTTACGTGTTAAGCCACGGTAGCGGGTTATTTCTTTAGATAATGATATATTCTAATTTCTCCATATAGAATTAATTTGCTTATTTCTAAATAAACTTTTAATTTTTAGGTTGAAAATGGAAGCAATAAGAACTTGAAATACGAGGTGTATTCCTTCTACAAGCGAAACTATTCAGCAAACCTGATGTCCGCCTGTCTTCTACATAACACAAGCATAAACAAGCTTGAAGAGATAGTTCTTGCTAAATTTATTCACATTCCTAATAAGAATATTCCTCAAACTATATATAGGTAATATTGAATTATATTTTATTTGTAAATAATAGATATTTTCTATTATAACTTCTTGGCAACTTGTCAAAAAATTGTGGACGTGGAATGCGATCAAACAAACAACCTCCTTTAAAAAAAAACTTATTCTATAATTTCCAAACCCATCAAGTGTAGTGTTCAGGCGTCCAAATTTTTATGTCAGATATCAATTTGTCAGATTAAATAATATTTTTATGGAATTGACATAGATTCGCAAAAATTTGAATAATAAACCTAGGGTAAAGTTTAATTTTACTTGAAAAGAAGGACGCATAGATTCAGAAAGTTTGGCTAAAGGGTTAAACAGACATGCTCAAATTCTTTTATATTCAATTTATATACAGCTAGCGGCACTCTATTTGAAGGGGTAAGGAAATAATGAAAAATAGCCAGAAACCATCCCAGGACCTATGTTTAGCTTACCTGTAATGGAAAAATCAATCGTTCTAGTAGTTTTCGATATATTTAACTACAAACAAACAAAAGCCTTACTGCTTTATATTATAGGATTGTATTATGTTTTTATTTATGTGACTCAACTTTACTATATCAAAGGTCGTCGTAGTTTCAATAAATATATAAAATTTATCTCTACAAAGATATTATGTTAAGTTGAGTTTGTGTGTATTTTACTTTCTATGCAATATGGAAGAATTTAAGAATAAGCTTCCCAGGGAGGGAGGGGACATTGGACTGTTAATTAATGTTATTCATATTTTATTATTTGACTATTAAACTTTGGGATAGTTTTCAGGTTTTTGATAGGTGGGTCACAAACTGGTAGTGTCTAAAGTTTTCAACAAATAATTTTAATTTTACAGACGGAATAATTTTGAATATCATCATTTGGGATATATGTATATAAATTTACCGTCCATTGTCTTATCCCTTAAGATCTCAAAAGATTCCTTAAATTTGGTCTTATAGTTTAGTCAAGTTAAATTTTTAAAATATATATAGGTTAAGCCGTTTGGCCGCTAGCAGCCTTTAAAGTTAATCGATTTTTGTAGATAATCGATACCAGGAACATTTTACTATGAACTGCACTAGATCCAAATACTAGATACAAATATTGTAATACACTACTAAAGATCAGTTTCGACGAAGCCCAATCTGTACAACTTTTGCACCAATTTTGACGTCATATTCTCCATCTCTTTTTTAGGGGTTTTCTTTCCCACTTCTCCTCTCATCTCCCTCATTTTATGCCGTCACAGGAATCAAAAGTGGTACAGATTGGGCTTCGTCTCAGTTTTAAATTATTTTAAGTATTTATTATTTTAGAAATTCAGTCTTTCGTGCAAACCAGATGGGACTCAAATTATTTATAGTGCCACTTAGAGAGGTATATATATATTTGTAAATGTCTATCTATTATCTAAAAATATGTCTGCTTGTCTATCTACCTGTCTCTGTCGCTATGTCTATCTGTTAGTCTGTTCGTCGGTCTCTCTGTCTGCAAGTTTGTGTGTCTGTTTATCTATCTGTCTACTTATGTGTCTGTCTATCTATCTGTCTACTTATCTGTCTACATATCTGTCTACTTATCAGTCTGTCTCTTTGTGTGTCCGTCTGTTTGCCTATTTTTCCGTCGATCTGCCTATCTGCAAACCTAGGTTGTCCTTCTAACTGCCAGCTTTACTATCTAGCTATCTGTCCGCCTACATGCATGTACGTCTAAATGTCTGACTGTATATCCGCCAATCTGTCTGTCTGTCAATCTCCCAGTCTATTTGTATATATTCATTTCTCGTATTCATTCGAATCCGGTGGATAGGAACCGGTTCTCATCCATACGAAAAAACTATGTCTAGCATCGTATTATATCCAGCTTTCTACGAATATAGAAATGTAGAATCATAAGATTAAAACCAGTTTTTTTAGCCCGTGCCTTCGGCCCCTCGGGGCTAAAAATAATAGTTTTAATCTTCTATATCCGCGGAAAGCAGTTTATAATATAATACGATGAAAGAAATAACTATTATCTATCTATTTCCAGATTTTCCATTTGAACCTGACGTTTCCTCTTGTTGGGTTCAGCTGTTATCCTGAATGTTGTCCTGCCACTTTTATTAGGAATATAATCATTACAATGTGTCAAATGTGACAACTTTCCATACAAAAATCACCAACCTACATTGAAATTTGAAAAGGATAATTTTGACTATTAAAGTCAACAATCCTCCATTACGATAAACAAAATTTCCCCTTCTTAAGATTAAATTATTGTTGAAAATGTTTGAACACTGAAGGTTTGTACACACAAATCAAGATATATCAAGATTTAAGTCCCCAAAGTTTTCAAGCAAACGAATGAGAGATCATGTTCAAATGTCTCCTCCCTCTCTGTCTTTTTCATAATATCAATAAAGAGTCATAAAATCAAAATTCAAGGGTACTGTAAACACATATAAATGAAAAGGTTAAAGGAATAAAAATCTAAATGATTATATTTTATAACTTTTAGTCATCTATTACACCACAAAGGAAAAGGAAGCATATTTTCATATCTTAGAAGGAAATTATTAGATCATTTAAATCTATACCTACTCTTAAATAATAATGTTAATATATCCGTCGATCTTGAATAAACGAATAGGTCGGAATAGGTTATTATTTTAAATAGAAGCCAAATAAATGCCTTTGGGCAGTTTTAGTCTATTTTCCTGACGGCATCTTCATCTCCTAGAGGTTAGGGCCGAAGCATAAATAAATCCAAGATACTAGAGGTGAAATAGGTCAACTTACAACAAATCTTAACGGACGGACAGGAAAACACTCTAGTTATAGAGTGGCTATACTATATTAATAAAAGAAATAGGAGTTTTTCCTAAAAGTGCCAGTCGAATATTGCCTTCCCCCTCTATTTTTAAAATAAATTTAAAAGAAAGCAGGGAGTATTTTTTTGGCTATTCCTTATCATTATGGAGCCCATAACTACGGACCTAAAGTAAAAAAATAGGGGACTTAAAACTATTTTCTATAAATTTTTGAATGATCTAAAAACTTATAGACTTGGATTTGCTCATCATGTTGTATCAACACACAAAACTTTTGATTTCTCGGATATCTCTTTTCTAATACTCACCATCCAGGTAGGTTGGGAGGTCTTTAGACCTGGCCGGTCGGTCTGTCATCAATGACAATCTACAAAATTTGAATAGTTAACAGTAGAACGTAGTGAAATGAAAAATTATAAGATTTAAACTAGTTTGGTAACAGAGGGGCCGAGGAAATTTCGTGGAATATTCATGATTTTTCAGTATGGCTGATAACCTGTTGTATCCTAGATGATATTAATCGGTTTGAAATCTATACTGGAAAATTGTTGATTAGTTAATTAGGTATTCTATGTTGTCTTAAAACAGAGACTTTATATTTCATCATATATATTTAATTTTATACATAGTGTATTTTTGTTTAAGAAAAACTGTTGAAAACTATGAATTCTTTTTTCTGGCATAAACTCTCCAGTCTACTGAAGAAAATAAGATATTAATTAATTTCTTTAAACTAATAATAAAAAGGAACAAAAAGAAAACATTACGTAATACGTCATGCATATTTGAAAACATGAAAAATATCTAAACCTACTTAGATTTTACTATTTAGTTAACAGAATATGGAGAGAGGCACACTGACACAATTATATCCATAGTCTTCCAATACCTGCAGATGTTAAAGCAAGGTCCTTTACCAGAATATTTCCACCAGGAACTGGCGAAGATCTCCAGCCAGCTATTTGACATGAAGGTCAGCTTATTATCTTAATAAAAAATTCCGTTCGTTCGTAACGAATAAATCTTTTCGTTAATTTAGGTAGAAATATTCCATTGTTTTCTATTTTGGTTTGATGATTCCTGTAACAGTAAGGTACAATTTAGAAAGAGCAACTGAATAGCCATTATCAGAAATTCAGTATGTCCCTTATAAACATGATAAATTTTTAGCTTTTTTTTATAGCTATTAGATTCCTAGGACGATAATAGAAAAGTGAAGAATCTTTATAGATAAGTCTTCAAATGTAAGTATGTCTTTTATTTAAGTAATTTATGATATAAATTCTATATACGGTATTCTAGTTTAGACTTTTTAATAACGTTTAATGCGTTGTTAAGTTAATTTTCATTTGTCTTACTATCTGATTTCCTGAGCTTCGCTTTTATGGATGTGTTAACTTGCTTAAGATTTTTATTGTTGCTTTTCAAAATGTATGAGCTTGTCTTTTTGCTCTGACGAACCCCAAACTGCCCCACTTTGAGAAAGGCGATTCCAGTGACGTCATATACGAAGGGGGTAAGAAAATCTCTTCAAAAGATATGGGAGAAAAGGGAAGAGATTTTCTTCCCCCCTTCCCTAAACGTATATGACGTCACTGGAATCGTCTTTCTCAAAGGGGACAGTTTGGGGTTCGTCTTTTTTGCTCTTTGTGACTAGCTGTTAATAGGATTAAATTTTGTCATTTATAATTTTTCTTCTTCATATTTTAATCAGCTTTAGTTTTCTTACTAATATTGAAATTAATCCTAAAAGTAATCAAAAAAAGCTATTTTGAAAGAAGATTATTATAATATTTTGAAAAATATGATCGAATACTATGTTGAAGTCAAATAAATACTTAAATGAAAGAGGGGTAAATTAGCAATTGATATTTTAATTTACAGGCAACAGGGCGTTTTTTCTCAAAGTTCCTTGATGAGTCCCGACCCCCCCCCCTCTTTATTTTGAAACAAAATTGAAAATAACAGGGATTATTATGTTTTTTTTATTACTTTAGATCAGGTTATGGGTAGTCCTGTAGAGTTAGGGCCCCACGCAGGGTTTTGGCATATGAATAAAACTATCCCAACTCACTTTTTTCAATTTAATTATTGATATAAGGTAAGGGGTTTCAAATTTGGTAGGCCCTTTAAAGAAATGATTTGCAAACATATGTAGAACTTAGAATAAAAATGTTATCTGTTATTTTTTTTGTAAAATTTTAAGGGGGGAAAATAAGGGGTTTTAAAGTTTAAGGGGGGTAAACAAACACCACTTTACCTCCACCCTTGGTCGTCCATGGTCTGTAATTATTTCAGGAACAAGATCAATCCATAAAAATAGTGGAACAAGCTGCCCATGCCATACATTTATATTCTCCTAAAAGCATTATTTCAGGTAATTTTATGTAAAAGTTACATCTACTCTATAATTTATGTTTCTTTTTATAATAAAGCAAGCTTCCTATGCTCATACGTCTGTATTTCACAAAGGCAATATTTCTGGTAAAAAATCACCATTTTGAAAACAATTATACAAAGCATTCAGAGTTCTTATCTTGACCTTAAAATAGCAGGATTTGAAAAATATAAAGTCTGATAAATTTTATGTTGCTTAGAGTAAGGCAAAATTTTAATTTTAGAAAATTCATGATATGATAATTCTATGATTTAGCATAGAATGAATAACATAGGGTTATAAGTAATACACTGTGATGCTCTTCAGTAACAACAACATTTTGATAATGACAATAAAATAAAAAAATAAAAGTTTAAAGATTTTTTACAAAAAAACATTGGAGGATTTTTGATGAATTGGTTTAAATAAAGAATATTAAAAAAATCTTAAATCATGCAGTTTCAGTTTCCATATTCTTCCAGGTGATTGATCAGCAGGAACTTTTCTCTGTGTCTACATTTACATAATTAATTGTTTTTAGGTGAATATAAGTTATCAGATTGGGACCCTCAGAAAATTGTGAATATTCTCTCTTTCCTCACTCCAAACAATCTTAGGAAAGCTTTCATAACAAATATCACAGGGAGGGAGGGGGACATTGGGCTGTTTATTACGCTAGTCCCCAAAGTTTTATAATTCGTATAAAACGCTTCTTGTTCGTTAGCTCAACAACTTTCGGAACTTTCATTGAATTTTGATTAATTGGTTCATTAAGATAGGTTTCCAAACATTTCAACCACTAATTGTTATCTACAGAAGGGGTAATTTTGTGTATCATCATTGCGGATGTACATCACTTTATCGACCATTGACCTATCTCTTTAGAACTTGGCAACTATCATTTTGACCATTAAAGCCTGAACAATAATTTATATATATTTTTTAAGCAATCGACTAATTACTTGTTGTAAAAGTATAAATGGCAATTAACCCAGCTTGATTGCACAACCTTTACTAAAGGATCTGTGAGTGAAAAGTTGTGCCTGTTAATGGGCTAAGGTAATCCTTCTACTTTACAAATAATTTAACGTGTCAAAAATTTCAAAAAAAAGATAACAACTATAAAAACACTAAAGTAGAACAAATGTAAAAAAGATAAACTAAAAGCTTTAAAAAGATTATCTTCAAACTGTCTTCATTTTTGTGTATCTCAAAACCTTTTTACCAATTTCTATTATTTTTTTCTTAGTGCAGCTACTTTTTACAAGTGAATGTTTGTGCGACATTTAATTGCATATCATATAAAGTTTTCTATTAATTTAAAAAATAAATGTATAACTCAGACAACCGCCTGGTTCAAGTGTTGGGGACATCTTCGTCTGCTAGCAAATTGCTTTTTGTGCTTTTGTAGGGAATTGGCTGTGTTATTTTTTTCGACGTTATTGGCTGATTTAAAGACCTGATTGAAAGTCGGCACAGGGTCCTTTCCCGTGAACATACAGTTATTTAACCCCTGTCCCCTCTATTCTTATACTGTAATGTGTAAAATATGGACTTTTTTTATGAAAGCTTATTTTGCCTATTAGAATTACTGTGTTATCAAAGAATGCCAAATACCTAGAGACAAAGGTAAAATAGTTTTTCTTATTCATTATTCTGCAAAATATAAACGCATTACTTTTAAGAACAATTTGAATTTAGAACATTGGAGGATTTAGTAAAATAAACTACCAGTATGGTTTCAAAACCTAATAATATCCGATGGATTAGAACCGGTTCTCTGCCATACTTATAAATAATGTATAGCATAGTATTACAGACAATTTTCCACGAATATTGAAATAAAATTCATAAAATTAATTCCGATTTTTGATTTTATAATTTTTTATTAAATATCTGCGGAACTGTCCATAAGATTCGATGCGATAAATAACTATTCAATGTATTTTTAAGATCAAATAGTTTCAAACAGAAAATAATTTTTAGAATTTAAAGCGCCTGAAGCATAATATTTTTATTTAGGTTGAACCATATTATGGTACAGAATATCATGTGGATAAAATTTCTCAGGTGAATAATTTGGTTTAGAATCTTCTGTTTACATATATTTGTTTTCTTGGTGTACTTCAATTATGATTACCTAGGCTATTTTAAGTGATGTTTAAAACTATGATGTAAAACTAAAGAACATGTTTACATTTTTTGGTTACTGAAGCTCCCCCCCCCCCCCGTTATTTTAAAATTTTGAATAAAACACATTTATAGCCCCTGTGGAAGACCTTTATTTACGGGTTCTTTATTTTGTTTGTGGTTCAATGCTATATTTTGGAATCATCCTTATTTAATGATATTAGATCAGGGGTGCCAACAATATTATTTCTAAATCTTAAAAGAATGACGGTTAACATGGATAGAATATTTAACGATAAATTATTCTTAGATAAATCTAGCATTCGTTGTCTTTTCTCTTCCTGAGATATTATTTATCTACTAAAATGACTGAGACATGTGCTTTATGTTTACGAATCAGAAAAAAATTAAAAATGTTTTACAGGAAGTAATGGCTGAATGGAAAAGTGTGAAACCAAATGAAGAAATGAGGAAATTTTTACATTCTATTATTATTAAGAAATTGCATTTTTGTTAATACCTTGCTTTTTAAAATGAGAAATTGAAATGTCTACCTTCCTTGTAGAATAATCATGGGGGTGGAGGGGGGGGGGGGATTAAGTAAAAAACATTTTATATCTCCGATATATTACCCTCCTTGTTGATCATTACCCACCTCCTCCCTATAAAAAAAAACAATTGGTAGGTGAAGGGGGGAGGGTGGAGTAGAATTGTTATAAATTGGAGGATGCAGCTTATAATGTTTTCAAAAAAAATAAACAAATGTTACAACGCTTTGGCAAATTATCCCGATTTATGTCATATTATACGGGAATATGCCGTCCATTTGCATAGTTTTTGGAGAAACTATAAGGTGCTTCCAAAAGATGGTTTGGTAATAACAAAATTAAAATGTAAAATTAATTAATAGTTTACCGGAGCCAAACTCTTATCTGACAAACAGGAAAATTCATTTCTAGCAATGTTCCAATTTTAATCTTCTCTTTTAGGAGTAAAGTCACTTTATAAGTTACACCTGTTATTTAGTGTTCTTTTCTAGTAATGTTTTAAGTTTAATCTTCTCTTTTAGTAGTAAAGTCACTCTATAAGTTACACCTGTTATTTAGTGATTTGTCTGCAATGTTAACTAAATTATTTTACCAATTTTAATTTTCTTCCCGTCCCGTCTCTTTTAAGGTCTACTTTTTCACTTCTATTTTTATCCATTTCCTTTTTTGATTACATTACCAATCAAACTATTAGGCTTTTTATCTCTCTTCTTTTCATAGTCTACTATCAGGGGCATCCAAGATTTTTTATTTGGCGGGGGTAAAAAATTTGTGTAATGGGGGGGTAATTTGTTTTTGGTGGGAAGTAAAATGTGCTTGGGGGGGGGGGGTAATTACCCTCCCCTGAAATCTGTTGGCAGGGGTAAATTTTTTTACCCCCAAATAATTTACCCTCGGGGTAAATTTTTTTACATTAAGGGGGGGGGGGGGGTAATTTAATAATATAAAAAGGTACCTACCTAATTATAACTACTATTAAATATTTAGTAGTAAAATTTTATTTGATTATCTACACCCCCCCACCCCTTGGACGTCCTAGTCTACTATTAATGATAAATTGATGTATAGGTTTTATATCCACTGATTCACCATCTCTTAAGTTTTCGCCATAGTTGCATATTGTTTTCCTTGTTTTTTTTTATGAAAAATGATTTAATAAGAATCCAATGAATGCAAATTGGTAAGAAATTCTTTTTTAATTTCGAAGATTTTCTCTTGATTTTATTATCAGTAGCGGTGCTACTATGTAAGATTGTTATGTTGGCATGTCCTACGCAATATGTTGACAGGGGTTGTGAAACCATTAGAGGGTGAAAACAAGGAAGGTAGTCCTTACCAATTTTAATTTCTACAACCCCCCCCCTCCCCCCCCTGCACACCACTGCAAATATATCAGCCATGATCCCTTTTTTATTTCACATAATATATTATTTTAAAAATAACATGTCATCAATTACCACTCTTTACAATACTGTCGACGTAAAGAGAATAGTGGAAGAAAGAGTTTAAGTTTAAAATTTTTTATTTTAGCTAAATTTATTCTGATTTATTTTTAAAAATTTTTAAATCCCTTACTTCATACAATTTCTTTTATTTCACTAAATAATGCGACGCTAACTTTGGACTAACCATCCTTGTTTTCCAAAGAAATGAATTCTCCCCCTTTAGTCTGGAGCCGTTAATGAAAACTGGAAAGACTCGCAGACAGCCTGAGCTCACTGCTAATCTAGGTAATTCTTTTTCCAGTGTGGCTTCGAAACCGATTAATATCCGCAAGATTAGAACCGGATATCAGCCATACAGAAAAATCATGTATAGCAATGTATTACAGACAATTTTCCACAGATATTAAAATGCAAATAAGAAAAGTGATATTAGTTTTGTTAGCCCGAGCCTTCGGCCCCTCGTAGCTAACAAAACTGGTTGAAATTTTTTAATTTTTTAATTTTAATATCCGCTGTAAACTGTCTATTATACGATGCGTTAAATAACTATTATTATTTTATAAAATGTTTCAAATGAAACTTAAAGGATATATCACATTAAATTCTTAAATTATTCTTCATGCTTCATCCTATTAAATAAAAGTATTAATGCTTTTTGTATGAAGCTTAAACATTCTATAACCACGGAATCGATTGAGTTCTCCTTGCGATGGTTTTAGACTATTTTATTATATATTCTTGAGCTGATTTTAGGCTATTTTTCAATTTTCAATACATATCAACTGGTCATAAATGCTATGGGCGCAGCCACTAGTAATACTAAGAATGATTGATGTAAAGCAGGGAGAAAGAGGATATTTGGCTGTTTATTACACTACTCCAAAAGTCGTACTATATCATTTTCTTATCGAAAATTTAGCCAGCGACGAGCATCACTTTATCAGTGAACATGAAAATCCGGTGCAACATCCAAGTAAAAATAAATCGATTTATATCTATTATCCAAGATGAAAACATTTTGTAGAACGGGTTCGCATGCGAGTCTGGTCCTCCCCCGATACAAGATTCATCCTGCCAAAATCATACTTTCAGTTCAGATTCAGGTAAAAACAGTATCTTTAGAAAATGCAGTTAGGGTTTACACTTTCCAAAACTAGTTATGAACCTTCCCAGAACCCCTCCCCCCCCAGTTTTGAAATAAATTTAAAATAAGGGAGAGGTTAGTTTTTTTAACTTGTTTGTTTTTTATTTAAGTAGCTTGGCAAGGATAAGGCCAGGTTTAGTTAGGTTAGGTTATATTGGATACTGGGTAGCCCCGCAGGGTTAGGCCACTGCAGGTATTTCCACACCAGGGAAAAAATCAATTTCTTTAAAGCATAATTGGGTAAGTGTCAGAACTCCCCCCCCCTTATGATTAAATTGTAAGTTATTTTTTAAAATGATATTAGTGGCATGTTAATAGGTAATTTCCTAAATATGATTAGCATCATCCAGAAACTTAAACAATTGAAGATATTTGTGATTAGACCCCTAAAAATAAAAAAAAATTGTCAGGTGCAGTTCTTATAAATTTTATATTAATTCCAGGAAGCAATCGTTACCACCAATATTTTACCACTTGCCCTGAAAACAATTTCAACAAATATATATTTTTTTAGTTGGGAGGGTTGTTACTCCTCCCCCCGTGAGTACAACCTGTTAAACTTGATGGTCTACATTCTGAAAGACGCAATGGTCGAAATCGCATACCCAGCTACGCTAGCAGGTAATAGGTTGCATTAATAACTACCGGCTAAGCCCCTAGAAACACTTGAATGAAGGAGGGGGTGGGGGAGTGGAAGCTCTATTTTAGATTTTAGTTTGAAATATAATTTTATTTCTAGGGGCGATTTATCTTAACAGGGAAGAGATACCCTGTCTTCAAATAGTTATATACATTTTTGGCCCTATTAAAAGCTTAACTGTAAAGAAGAGTCATCGGTTAGCAAGATCCTGCACTACACACAGATAGACATTGTGTTACTTTAGATATTAGAGTAAAACACTAGAGGGGGAAGGGGTTGAATAACTGTATGTCCCTGTGCCGACTTTTAATTGGGTCTTTGATAAAACAATGAACAGCATTGGTAATATTAATACAGCCAAGTCGCTATAACAAAAGAGCAAAAAGCAATTTGCTAGTAGACGAAAAAGGTCATTAACAGGGGGATCCAGGTAGTTGTCTAGTTATACATCTATACTATTTTGTATTTAGGTCTTTCCTACAGTTTAAAGGTGTCCAAGTACGGGATGGAGATATTGGTTCGAGGCCATGCTAAAAAGAAAACATTGAAATTAATATCAGAAATTATTGATCAAGTTTATGGACTTGATTTTAAAGAGGTATGTTTTTTTTTAATTTTTCATTGTTTATTTCCGTTTTTATATTCTTTCAATGAATTACAAGCTTTTGAGAACATTAACCTAACATTAAGATAACCGACTAATAGACCAACAAATCAACTATAAAACTATAAACATTAGAATAATACTTAATCTATTATTGACTGTATTGCTGTATTGAATTTAAGTTTTTATTATTAAAAAAATTTATTTATTGGTAAATATTATTCAGTATAGTGAAAGATATTGTTTTTCACTTATATTAGCGCAGCAACTTTATAGTTAATTTATATCCATCCACATAGTACAAAAAAAGACCTCTTAGTTTACAAAGTTCATCTCACTTTGTAAATGTCATTCAACATGATTGGGGATTATTGTAGGTTTTTTCATAAATATCATTGGGTTTCATAGCAAACCCCACCCCCCCTTCCCAGAAAAATAATAACCAAGGAGTAAATTACCTTAGGGTATATTTTTTTGAGGAGGGGGGGGGGACTTTTTTGAGCATTTTGGTTTTAATTACAAAAACAGAATATAACCTATGTATTATTACTTTATCATAGATCTGTTTATAAACACTACGCCATATATAACCGCAATCATCCTTGTTATATATTATTATATTTTAAGGAAACCTTTCAACTTGTGTACGATGTTCATAAGAAAGGTCTCTTAAGCTGCCTAGCTGAACCTCTTAAGTAAGTTCATTATTTTTCCTCA
This sequence comes from Acartia tonsa, assembly GCF_053477335.1. Lineage (NCBI taxonomy): Eukaryota > Metazoa > Arthropoda > Copepoda > Calanoida > Acartiidae > Acartia > Acartia tonsa. The sequence continues at coordinate 48,652,188 of NC_137261.1, read as the reverse complement.
TCTTTTTATTATTTTTATTTTCTTAAAATAAATTAGAAATAGATATTAAAAACATTAAGTTAGATAATTAAACAAAAGCAAGGTGGTTTTTTTTTATAAGAAAACTTTATTGTTTGATGAACATTTTCCGTCTGCTAGCAAATTGGTTTCTGCTACTGTAACTTGGCTGTGTTAATATTCCCGTCACCATTGGTTGATTCTCAAGAAACCGATTGAGAGCCGGCACAAGGTCATTAGGGTAGGGAAATACAGTAATTTAACCCCTTCCCCATCCAGTATTTTACTCTAATATGCGATGTACACCCTGTTGAGTAGCAATGTGTGGTCACACGAGGAAATATTATTATTAGAGATACACCCTGTATTATTATCATTATTATTCTAGGAGTCAGGCTAAATATTTGATGAACACCCTGTTGAGTAGCAAGGTGTGGTCCCATGAGGAAGTATTATTATTATAGATACACCCTGTATTATTATTATTATTATTCTAGGAGTCAGTCTAAATATTTGATGAACACCCTGTTGAGTAGCAAGGTGTGGTCACATGAGGAAATATTATTATTATAGATACACCCTGTATTATTATTATTCTAGGAGTCAGTCTAAATATTTGATGAACACCCTGTTGAGTAGCAAGGTGTGGTCACATGAGGAAGTATTATTATTATAGATGCACCCTGTATTATTATTATTATTATTCTAGGAGTCAGTCTAAATATTTGATGAACACCCTGTTGAGTAGCAAGGTGTGGTCACATGAGGAAATATTATTATTATAGATACACCCTGTATTATGATTATTCTAGGAGTCAGTCTAAATATTTGATGAACACCCTGTTGAGTAGCAAGGTGTGGTCACGTGAAGAAAGATGGGCTCAGCTACAAGAAATCAATCTTGACCATGTCCTGGACTTTGCTCAGGTTTCAATTTTTATATATTTTTTTGCAGCAATGCGGTTAGTTTCACACAAAGTGCTTGTTGTCCCCTCTTCTTATTTTTTTTAAAAAACTTATAGATTTTGCGTGGGATTTGTATTCCTATGTCTAATCCCGACAGAAGGCTCTAAGCGAAGCATCATTATAATCATGTCTGAAAATGTAAGTAGAAGATGATTAAAGTCCCTCAACAGATTATGACGTCATACGATAAAATTAGCAATGAGAGGCCAGCATAAATTTTACCATTGGTCAATTACAGTGTATCCTGGCCTCTTATTGACTATTCTATCGTATGACGTCATAATCTGTTGAGGGACTTTAATCATCTTCTGTAAGTATGACCTCAAACAGTATTTTGTTTTAAAGGAATTTTGCAACAAATTATAATTTCTGACAATCTTTAAGTGTTAATATTAATTATCTCAACTGTATGATTTTAGAGCTTCACTGTTAGATACGTTATCATCCTTGTTATCATTGTATTTGAACAGTAATGAAATAACTCTTTTTTCAAAAATATACATAATTTTCAGTTAGTAAGAAACTTGATTAAAAAGTTTTTTTCTTCTACTAACAACAAAGGATTAATCCAAAAGCCTTTTGTTACTTTTGATAATACGAAAACAAATGACAAAAATTCTCTAAAAATCTAATCATTTTTAAAAAGAATTTTAATTATTGAATTAAATAGATAAATACGTATTTTATTTAGTGTCAGAAAAGGATAAATTAATTTTGTTTTCATTAGAAATGTAAAGTTGGGGATATGAGTAAATTTATTGTTCATTAAGTGAATTTCCAGTCTTATTTCGAAACCGATTAATATCCGCTGGATTAGAACCGGTTCTGAGCTCGTCTGAATAATCATATATAGCATTGTTTTACAGACAAATTTCCTCGAATATGGAATAAAAATCATATTGTTAGTACCAGTTTTGTTAGCCCGAGCCTACGAATCCTTGGGGCTGACAAAATTAGTTTACAATTTTTCATTTTAAGCGGAATGCTGTCAATAATACGATGCGATAAATACCACTTTCTTTGTTAAATGTCTGCTATGGTTTGTATTTGAGTAGCAAGGATATTAGCTGCTCTACTGCTACACTTAATTGTAGCATAGCTGCTGAAGTACACTGCAGTTTGTTCATAATACTCACTAATTAATCATTAATTATACATTGTATTTAGAGGTTTCTTGAGAATCATAGATTTGAGTGCCTTGCTTTTGGAGATATTGACATAGAACAGGTACTTTTAAATAATAATACTTTCATTCTTTACTAGCGGCTCGTATTCATAGGGATAGGGGAAGCAGAAAATTGCCTAAAACCATCCCAAGACATAAATAAAAAATTAAATATCCTAAAACCATCCCGGGTCCTATTTGAGGCTTCCCTGAAATGGAAAACTCAATTGGAACAGGAGTTATCGAAATTTTAAGCTACGGACAAAAATAGGATTTCAAAAGAAAATCACATGCAGGATGGACCAAAGAACTGTATGAAAATAATATCTCTTATTCAAAAATTTGGTTAGGTTTATAGACCCTCCCCCGAATTTGATGAAAGCCTGATTAGCATGGTGGGAGGAGATATTGGGCTGTTTATTACACTAGTACCCAAAGTTTTATAGTAACGTTTTCTTCTTCGTTGGCTTAAAAACAAACTTAGGGAACTTTTAAAGCATTTTTTAATAATTGGTTCATCAAGTTAAGTTTCCAAACGTTGCAATTACTAAATGTAATCTACAGAATACTACAGTTTTGTGTATAATCATCGGCGATGTACGTCAATTTATCTGCCATTGTCTTATCCCTTTAGATCCCTGCTGGTTAGCCTATCTATTTGTATTGATTATAAAATATATTTCAGACAAGAAAGTTGACAGATCTGATATTGAAACGAAGAGCAGATTTTCTGGATACAAGATGTGAAGCTCTACAATGCAAGGTGCGTTTTAATAAAAATCATTATTATAGTTTAGTTTCTTGCAGCGATTTCAAGGACAAACCCCAAACTGTCCCAGTTTTGAGCAAGACGATTCCTGTGACGTCATATAAAAAGAGAAGGGGGGAAGAAAATCTTTTCCCTTTTCTCCCATCTCTTTTGAAGAGATTTTCTTCCCCCCTTCCCTTTTTCTTTCCCGTAAATGACGAAACTGGAATCGTCTTGCTCGAAACTGGGACAGTTTGGGGTTTGTCATTTCAATGGATGAGACAGTGGACGATAAATTAATGTTCATCCCAAACTATAAAATAATACCCATTCTGTAGAAATAACAGACAAGTACCTCCCTTCCTTTTTCCCCATTTGTCTGCTTCTAAATTATTTTCTGCTACTTGGCTGTGTTAACATAAGCGACATGGGTAATTTTGCATATAATCATTGGGGATGAACATTAATTTATCGGACATTGTCTTATCCCTTTAGATCCCTGGAAATTCTTGTTTTAAATTAACTTTAAAACTGGTTGCAGGTTGAAATGAACCCACTACTTGCTGACTGGTTCAAATCTGACAATGTCGAGAGAATTGTACATTCGGAAAATCTAATAAACAAGCACAGAAAAAGTTGCAAAGAAAAAAGGTACATTCTATGTTAATGGTGTTAATCATGATTTTATTATTATACAATAAGGTCGTCTATAAATGAGAAATTCAAAAGATATTCGGATTTTCAGAGAGTTGTCCTTTATGCTTTACTAACTCTTTTTAGGCTAACTCAGTTAAACTTTTGACTAAAAAAACATTCCTTTCATTTTTGTAAGTGTTAAAATGCCGAGTAACTCAAACACAAAGTCATTATGAGAATAATGTTATTTGGTAAAGGATTCTCAAACAATCAAATAAATAATAAACATTACCGGCGTTTTTTTTCTTCATGTTAATTTCTTAAAATTTTAATAATTTGATTTTTTTTTTAGTGTAAATTCAACAGCAAAAACTGAAGCCAATAGTGATACTACTAAAGAAACAGTTAATGGATCTGCTGTGGCTAATACTGATTCTATCAAGTCTGATAATACTACAGCTGATGGTGAAGATAAAGGCGCAGCCATATCAACAGCTATAAAAATAAATGCGCCAACCACATTAAAACGAGGCCCCAGTGCCAATACTGAGATTAGACCTGCTTTTAGTTCAGCCATCAAAGGTATAGTTCCTTGAAGGATATAACATTTGCATAAATAATAGATGTTTTTTACTATCTTTAGATTTAAAATGTATCTTATTTCGAAAAAAACTAATCCTGCCCTTTTAGGGAGGATGCCGAACTTTTGAATCTTTCTAATTGGTTATGGTGTTGAGGTATATGTCTAAAATTATTTATAAAAGTGTGTCTTTGTCACACAAAAAACTTTCAACATGTTTGTAAAAACCGATCTCAGCTAAACTGAAAAATCATGTATAGCATTGTATTACAGACAATTTTCCATGAATATTAGAATAATAGTAATGTGTAAAGCTGTCTTTAATACGATGTAGTAAAAACTTATTTCAAGCTTTTAAAAAATTGAATACCCTGCCATCATGTGACTATCCCTCTGAAAAAGATGGTCAGCCAAGCACAGAGCCGTACTCCCTCAATGGAAAACCTAAACCTGCAAATGGAACAACGAAAGGCACAGAGACAAAGACTATAAAATTCAGTGATAAAGTTGAGACACGGAAGCCAAGTACTGGTCATGTCCCCCGGACTCTAAACAGCCTTACAGCACCTAGATCTGATCAAGGAATGAATTTTGAATTATTTTGAATTACACGCGAGATGTGTTTTAAGTATGGAAAGTAGAATAATATCCGAAAACCAGACTTAGATATAAAAATTTAATAGCCTCTTACCATCCGGAAACCTGTAAAAAGCTTCCATAAAATGTATTTGAAGGAGAAAAATAGCCTCAAACCTGTAAGAAGCTTCCATAAAATGAAGAACTCAGTCAGTTCAGTAGTTATCGAAATCTTAAGCTACAGACCAGTCACACCCCTAATTGAAATAAAAATAATATTCCCTGTTCGGTCAGAAATTTGAGACACTTGGTCAATATATTTCAGTAAGCCATATATCTATGGACTGAGTGTCTTCGTTGATAAGAAAGTAGAAAGGGTTCAAAACAATAAATAGAAAATTTGAATATTTATTTACGGACAAAGGTCAGCTAAGATTAATACTTTTCCCAAATATATTTCTACCCCTCCGTAGAATTTTAATGGTACCCAAATGTTGGCAAAACATAAATACTATATAATGATAATTTCAGAATAATATTACTGTCACTGCTACAGACAAAAAAACCTTACTACTTTTAACTTTACATAATAACTAGCTGCTGCGCTCCTAGCATTTAGGAGCTCTGTATTTGAAGTAGTAAGGAAAGTAGAATAATAGCCTAAATCCAAATTGACATATAAGATTTAATAGCCTAAAACCATCCAGGAATCTATGTGAAACTTCTCTAAAATAGAAGACTAAATCGGTTCAGTAGTTCAGAAATCTTAAGCTACAGACAAAAAAACCTTACTACTTTATATAATAAAGTGTTGAAATACTAAAAGGACACTTATAAGTCTTAATTTCTTAAATTCATTATCCCAGGATCTTCTCGGAAGGGTTCCATATCTCCTCCCGGAGCTGGCGCCTCAACCTCACAGGGATCCAGACCTACCTCTCAATCTCCGCCCAGGTAAAGGATAATAATCATTTTGATTTTGATATGATCTCTGTCTATGTGTTAACAGAGAGGGAACGAACAATTGACTGTTTAATACACTACTCAACAAAGTTTTATGATAGCCGCTTTCTTATTCGTTAGTTTAACGATTTTAGGATTTTTTTTTTACTTTTGATTTGTTGGTTTATTAAGTTTAGGGTCCAAACATTTCGACCTCTTTGTAATCTACAGAAGGAGTAATTTTGTTTATCATCATTGGATCTGTACATCAATTTTTATTGGCATTTTATTATCTCTTTATATCCCTATTACCAATTTCGAATTTTTATATAATAAATCTACAATAAATTATGTGTATCAGGTTGAAGTCAGCGTTGGCCTCCAGTAGCAAGCACCACAATACAAACATCAACAACGAGACTGCACCAGTGGCCAGGGGAGGGGGAGGGGGAGCCGAGGGGAGCGAGTGTACAGAAAGAGATCTTTTGATTCCTCTAGGTTTTTTTTTATACAAAATAGCAGATTTAAGTACACAGTGGATGATCAAATGCAATCAAATGTAATTCAACAAGGATGACAACATCCATAAAAGCAAAGCTATAAAACAGGGGCGTCCAAGCTTTTTATTTTGGGGGGGGGGTAAAATTTTTTTAAGGGGGGGGGTAATTCGGTTTTGGCAAGGATAAGGGATGGGAAACGTAGGAAAATATTCTTTCAGGCCTATTTCAAGCCTAGGCCTAATAAACCAGTTTTGGGATGGCGCAGTAGTTCGTTATAAACGCTAATGAAAAAGCTGTGTGTGTGTGTAGATAAAGTATAGAATCAAATTCAGGTAGCTAGTTTAAAGTAAAAAACATAACTTTTTATAAACCAATATATTAATGGCTTTTGTTAAAATAAAGTTTTTTCTCTCCCAAAATTTTTTTTATCTTTTACTTTGGTAATTTGAACTGTCAGAAAGCTATCGTTGGGTTTCCCTCAGACAGATTTTAGTTTGTATTATTTGCATTTTTATTAATGAGTAAAAATTTTATTTGAAAATTTCATTGCTAATTAAAATTCAAAATAAATAAATTAATATGCACTTGGGTAACATTCTATCAAGTTCTTTGGATACTATTATGTAATGATAGATTTGTACTGTGTTGTATTGTACAAATATTAGGGTTAAGGTGTTGTATCAATTCTGTATTAAATTTTTAAAATTCAAAATACAACATGTAATTTATAAACTACCAAATGAAAATTCGTAGATACCTTCTTTCCAAAAAATAATCCTTTTTTTTTGTTTTTTCTATATGGCCCTTTTTTAATGTTTAACTCTAAGCAGATTTAATAATTAAGCTAATGTGAACCAACACCATTTATATTTATTTTTTAGTAGCAGACAAATCATTATTTTTTCTAGAATTCTGCTTCTAAAATTTCCGCCAATTGGTGATTGGTTGATACAAAACAGGCCTATTCTTATTGGTTTAGAGCGATAGCTACTTGGGAGCGTCCGCCAGTTTGATAGGAATTTGTAAAAGTTGCAATATCCCTTTAGAATCTAAGCCGGGACCTAATAAATGGCCAGGTTTCCTATCCCTTATCCCTGGGTTTTGGGGGGGTAAAATGGCGCGCCGCAAATTTTTTTTACCCCCCCCAATATTTTTACCCCGGGGGTAAAATTTGCTTGGGGGGGGGGGGTAATTACCCCCCATGAAATCTGTTGGCAGGGGTAAAATTTGTTTAATTTAAATTTTATCAAAATTTAGTATTAAAAATGCGCGCGAAGCGCGCAAAAATTTTTTTTGTTAGAGATTTTCGATTTGGGGGGGGGGTATATACCCCCCCAAAATTGCTTGGGGGGGGGGTAAATACCTAAATACCCCCTCCTAAATGGTTGGGGGTGCCTACGGCACCCCCAGGGTAGGGGTAAATGGGGGGGGGGGGTAAAATGAAAAAAATTTTGGTGGTGCCTACGGCACCCCCAAATTCGTTTGGGGGGGGGGGGGGGTAATCGCCCCATTACCCCCCCCCCTTGGACGCCTATGCTATAAAATTAAAAGGAAGAACAGACGATTAATAACTCTTGTAGGGTGGCAAAACATTAATTTATAAGTCATAACAAAACTGAATGTACATTTGTTGAAGGACAGTTTTTATATCATATTATGGATAGTTTTCCGCTAATATTAAAATAAAAAAAATATCGGATTTATTTCTTCCTAACGACTGGGCCAACAAAACAGGGAGTAGTTCTATAATTTCTTTTTTTCAAGGGAAAGTTATCTATAATACGAAACGATGAATGATTTTTTCCCTATAATAACTTGTTTTAATCCAGTTAATCCAGTTTTAATCGGTTTCCAAGCCATACTAGAAATTCTTTTCCTTTAATATACTTTTCAAACCCGGTAATATATATTTAGCTCGGATTAATTTCACTTAAACATCTTGAAAAGAAATTAAATGTTAATCATAATATCATTTTTCATAATTAATTAAAAAATTTAAATTATTTTCCTACTAAAGAACATCATATGAGATAAAATATAAAGTTTTTTGAGCAAGTAAAGTTTTTTTTATCAAGGACATCCAAGCTATTTTTGGAGGTGTAAAATAAGGAATTAAAATTTTAAACAGGCATTAAAAGTTCACATTATTTTAGACTTGTTCTTTAAGGAAAAAGATAAAATAGATTAGTTTTTTTTGTTGTTGACAAAGTGACAGACGAACGTACACATATTTTATAGTAAAAATTAATGTGTAATCCTGTTTTGTATAAGAAATAAAATGTCTAAAGGTTCGAATACTGTGGTTATTGATAATGAACAGCATACAATGTCTATGGTCGTTTTCTTTCTTCAGATTAATTCATCTACCCTGGAGAAAAGTTGTATCTTAGGTAAAATATTTATTTCTTCCTTTTATAAGGATGTCTATGAGTCTTTCTGTCTATGTTATCTTAGGATCTCGCTAACTGCTGGATCGATTGGGTTCTCATAGGTTCTGGGAATGTTAATAACTATTTTGGGTGCAAAAAAATCGCCAATGAAAATAATAGCCCACCCCACCTCAAAAAAATATGTATAATTCCCCTTAAATGTCATTTATTTTAAAATCGGATTGGTATAAAAATAAGGTAAACCTTTCTTTCACAGAGACTAATTTATCAAAGAAGATATGTATTTTTTTTTGGTGTTTACCCTTACATGGTATTATGTTACTCTTGTTTTAGCTATATTCTAATTTATTGGATTTATTATTACTTGGATCATACACCATATTATCATGTACTTTAATAAAGGGAAACTCCCCTCCTTCTGGATAAACGAACCGACCAATAAAAAATGTTTATGTTGGCATCCTAAATTGACAATTTTTCCCCTCTCATAATATCCACGCGTATTCTATATTCATTTCTATTTCAGAGGTGTTTACCCACATGGTGCGTGAGAGAGTGATTACGCGACTTCGGAATCATGTTATCCTTGGCTATCTTGTAAACTGTGATGTCAGAAAAATTAATGGAAGCATTGGGTTTAGGTTAGTTAGAATTTTTATGAACAAAGCTACATCATAATTACAAATACCCTTTATGACATTTTAAAGGGGATATTATCGTCTGGTAAACGAGAAAACCTTTCCATTGCCAACGGCAAAAATTAGCCCCATCCCCTTTCTCCTTTAAACATTAATTTACAGTTTAAAAACAGTTGAATGAAGCAATGAATGTTTGTAGACCACATTTTAAAACTTGAAATATTTCAATCATTTTGGTTTCACTTTTTATAATTTTTTTTTATTTAAAACTAACGTGGGTTTAGCAAATCTAGTTTTGCCATATTTATTTATGCAATTCAGAACGATGTATTGTCTGTCCGTGTGTGTTGGCCTTTTTCGGGGAATATACCTACTATAGTTTTAAGCTTTTTTTAAGCCCTTAATCAAGGCGAAAAGTCAATAGAATTTTAATCATTTAGCTCTAAACTTACATTTTTTCGCATGTACAATAGTGTTTAAAGGCAATTAGCTAAAAGACCATAAAAATGAAAGTTGTAAAGAAAACGTTTTGCATTTTAAAAAGGTAAACAGTGTATATGGTTAGTTAATTTCTGGAAATAAGAGGGATAGTGTATAAAAAAAGATAATTTATCACTTGGATGTTGCACTAGATTTTAATTTTTCTTCATCCCCTCTCCTCCTACTGCATGAACGAACTGACCAATAAATGAGGTCCATGTTGGCAACCTTATAGATCCCAAATTTTCCCCCTGTCAATAAATCCACGTATATTCAATATCCATTTTTGTATAGGTATATCAAATATGAATTAAAAAATCGGCATTATTAAAATCATAATTTTTTTTACAAAATTAACTTTTTTTATTAATCAACAATATTGATTCAAGAGAATAAAAATGCATAATTTTGTTTGTTAAGATTTATTTTTAAAATTTATATAATATTAAATGCTTTGATTTAGTCAAATATGCATTAAACCTTAAATACCATAATATTTAATTTTTAAACAGTTTTCGACAATTATTGTCAGGCGTTTGTATCTTATTTTACAAGTCAAATTGCCCTTTGATTTTAAGCTTTCAATTAATGAAATTAAACCGACGGATAATAGCTATATTTGTATTTTAACAAGGATGACAACATCCATAAAAACGAAGCACGGTAGGACAAACGGACATTAACACTTGTATAGTGTCAGAACTGAATAATCATAATATAAATGTATAGGGGTCAAAGCAAAATTGTAAGTAAATTTGTTGAAAAAACTGCTTGATTCAGGATAATGTTTATGGACATACTTACATTTTCGTAAGGTCTTGATTATAGAGTTGCTTCGCTTATTACATTATACTTTGTTGTCCCATGAATCAATATACCAAAAATCAGATCAATCAGATGATTAGTTCACATAAAAAATTGTTGTTAAAAAAGTAAAAAAATCAAAATGTTTAAAATTGACGTAAGGACATTTTGGTAATGATTATAGAGTTGCTACGCTTTCTAAATCTTACCTAACTACTTAAGGAATCACCATGCAAAATTTGAAATCGATAAGACAATTCTAACATGCATTTATTAATGAAAAAAAGCTATCTGTTACGGACGGACGGACCGAACCTAATTATAAATAGAAAAGATTCGCTTTAAAAATATTTGACAGATATTTTTTTCTCGCATAATCTATCTCTGTGACTTCTGTTTGAAAGAGTTGTTTTGGTAGAGAGGAGGTGGCGCAGTTAATTGAGTTTAGATTAAATGTCAGACACACACCTCACACACACACACCACACACACATTTCTCACACCAATACTGGACATTTACAGAGGTGAGGGACCGGGCTCCAATAACATACAGAATGACCCTCGAAAAGGTATTTTTTAGGGTGTACAGCCCTTATTTCTTAATGTATCATTAGAAGTAGCATATGTCCGTGTTCTCTGTACATTTCCACACAAGCATATAAAAAAAATTTAATTTTACCTCCATTAACACCGGAGATTTTTAGAGCTAAAGTTTTGAAAAAGTGACTGAGCAAAAAGTAACTTTTAACATGAAACGACTTTTTTACCAAAATTAAGGTAGAAATCCTTTTATTTTTGTTACTAGCAGAAACTTTATACAAAAATGAAAAAAAATTTTTTGATTTTAAGTTAAAAGCATTTTTTATACATATTTTTTGAGTCTTTTAAGCTTAATGATATTTTGAAAAACATACTTATTATGCAAAATTGTTTTAGATTGAAAAACCAAATAAATCTTTATGAATTTAACAGGAAAGTTGTTTTTGTTTCATAATCCTAACTTTAATAACAAAAAAGTTATAAAGAAAATAAAATTACAATATAATGATTTTTTAGTCTAAAAAGCTTAATTAAACCCCTATTAAGGGATTGAGATGTCAGAAAAGGGGGCGGAGCAACTGTCATAATTAGTCATAATTACTCCTTTTAAAAAATAAGGGTAAGTAAATAGCTTGAAATTTGCAAATAATCAATTCATTTAGTAGTATTTTTTGTCTTTAAAAATTGATATTTTTTGGTGGAATAAAAAAGAAATAATTAGTTAACTTGTTTTTCTTTGTATATCATTCTTCAGTTACCAGAAAGACATAATATAACCATCCAAAAATTCTAAGAAACCAAAAAAACAAATTTTCTCAGTCACTTTTTTAAAACTTTAGCTCTAAAAATCTCTGGTGTAAATGGAGGTAAAATTAAATTTTTTATATATGCTTGGGTTGAAATGTACAGAGAACACGGACATATGCTACTTTTAATGATACATTAAGAAATAAGGGCAGTACAACCTAAAAAAAACTTTTTCGAGGGTCATACTGTTTGTATAGATGATAACCCAGATAACTACTTGGTATTTCATTGGTTTTTCATTGGTTGCATATTGCTTTTTGCTACTTTGAAGCGACTTGGCTTTACGATGCTATTGGCTGATATTCAAAGACCCAATTGAAAGTCGGCTCAGTATCCTACAAATTATTTCTACAGTTCTTACAATTTTATTATCATTTAACTAAGCCTAATCAATCTAAGACACAGGGCACGAAAGGACAGATTTTTTCAGTTTCAGAAGGCGTCTTGGTTTTATGGAAGAAAATTAGCCTAGAATAACTCAAACACTTGAATATATGTAATATGGAAACTTGATCATTTTACAATTTAACGAGATCTAGACTGACAAACAAAAAAACGTACTACTTTATATGGGAATTTCGACCCTTTAAATGGATAGTTTGAACTAAAGTGTACACATTAAAAAAGTTTCAAGTAAACGGCTCCACATTCCTAGACTATTTAGCAGCGGCCAGCTGGCTGAAAATAATTAAATTATTAATATTATACCAAGAGGATATAAGCAGTAAAAAACCCCGCAGGGGGTATAATTTTCTAACACTTCTTTCATATTTAGTCTTTTAAAAGGATTCAAAATGCAAGGACATATGTTTTTTTAACTCTTATTTTATACATCTTAATTGGAACTGATGATCTATTTTTATAGAGAAACATATGTATTCCATCAATAAAAAAAGTTATAAAATTAAACTGTGTTTATACATATCATAAATACTAGATTTAGACTTTTTGTGCACTCTCCCGTACCCCCATAACATTTTTTGTCTTAAAAATCTTTAAAAATACGCATTTTTCATATATTTATAAAGGAGCTAAAAATCAATAAAATTTTTATAACAGCGGTGGTGTGCACATGATTTTGCATGGGGGCACATGTAAATTTTACCACCTACTTACTATAAGACACCTAAATTTTCGGGGGGAGGGGCGGTGATAAGATTTCAAGAGGGGTGTTATCTTATTGTAAGGGAGTGGATATATCCCCGTACTCCCAGGTCAAACAAACGTTCTGTGATTGTTCAATGTTCAATTGACGCGTGAAGCGCGCAAATTTTTTTCTACCTATATTTTGTAGGTGGGGGGGGGGGTACTTTTTAACGTTACACTCCTCTTGGCGGTTTTATGGTATTGACTCCCTTTAATTTTACCACGGGGGTGGATGACTTTTAAATTTTACTTATCAATACATGATCAATTAAAATAAAATATAGGATTTGATTAAGTCTAATATCTCTATATTTCATATTTACGTACTTCTTTATTAATGAATAATTACTTTTCTTTTAAACAGTTAAATAAAAATTATCTTGTACAGTTTACACTTTATACTCTTGTGAATCTTATTTTCTTTTCAGTGATGTCAAGGACAACCAACTTTAATCTTTTGTTTAAACAATATCTACTTTTACTTTACAATGGATATTTTATTATTGGATTTTACACCAGATTTTCATGTTCTCTAGTAAAGTGAAACACGCAGCGGGCTAAAATAACGAAACCCTCCTTCCTCCCCCTTTACTGCATTCCCTCCCCCCTACTGGGTAAACGAACTGACCAATAAATGATTTCCATGTTAGCAAGCTTTGAATACATTTTTTCCCTGTTCTATTATCCATTTACTGTACATTGTTAAAATTCTATTAATGCAGCAAATGCGAGTAGATGACAACGAAGCTTTTTATAATGCCTATAAAAATACCTCATACAATACAGATGACTAATGCTAGGCCAATTACTAAATTACAGACTAAATTACCAATGGCAGGCCAATATACATTATAATTGACCAATGGTAGGCCAGTATGACGTCATTTTTATAGGCACTATAAAAAGCTTCGATGATAACTCTATCAAAGATAACACTAAGTTAAACAAAATCTTTTGAACATTTATCAAATATTTGTCTACTCTTTCTCAACTTTTTAGGTGCAACTACTCTACATACAAAATCATTCACTGTTCTTGCTTTCATCTTAAAGAAGGTGTATCAACTTTTTCACTTTTTATTTAAGATAGCTAGCCGGATCTTTTAGTAAGTAGTAGATGTAAAATTTTTTATAGAATTCAGATATGCAATCGTTTTTTTGTAGACCTCTTATTTTTTAAGTAATTTAAGTTTTTTAAAAAAAAATAAGTTGATTTTAAAGTACTAAAACGCAACAAAAAAAAGGAAAAAAATGGCCATTATAAACAAAAATAGTAAGATCTTTAATTTGAAACCTTACTTTTTGAATTTTGTCAGGTAATTATTGAAAAAATTGATTTTTTTAAACCCACGAGAATAAAAACTTTGAATTTAATTTTATCATTTCACAGGTAAAAAAAATATGGGTTCATATATACCTTTAGAATCTGAAAAATATTACGAATCCATTGTAAGCAAAATTGAAAAAAAGTAAAAAAAATACAAAATGAAAAAATGGCCTATTGTATTTTGTTGTACAGGCAACACTTTCGTCATCCCCTAGTTACCCCCTCTTTACCCCCTTCCCATTTCTATTCTCAATTCAAAAAATAAGGTGGTTGCCTGTGGTTTAAAAAAATCGTTTTTTTTTCAATAATTACTTGACAGAATTGAAAAAGTAAGGTGTCAAATTAAAGATCTTACTATTTTTGTTCATAATGGCCATTTTCTTTCTTTTTTTTGTTGCGTTTTAGTACCTTAAAATCGACTTAATTTAAAAAAAAAAAAACTTAAATTACTTAAAAAATAAGAGGTCTACAAAAAAAACCGATTGCATATCTGAATTCTATGAAAAATTTTACATCTACTACTTACTAAAAGAACCGGCTAGCTATCTTAAATAAAAAGTGAAAAAGTTGATACACCTTCTTTTAAATTGCCATGTATACATTTTGTTAGAATATATGTCTATCTTCATCGCAACTTTTTATAGATACTTCTCCGTGTATAGAACAATAGACGATTGTTTATAATACAAAAAGGCCCCTTTTATTCAGTACGGCTCAGAACCGGTTTTAATCAAGTGGAAATCTTTATTATGTGTATGATTTTATATCAAATACTTTAAATAATTAGCGATTTCCTTCATAGTGCCTTATCGAGCCCTTCCCTTATTTGAAATAAATTTAAAAAAATTTTTTGTTAGGGTAGGTTATATAATTTATATATAGCCCCACTGCACTGGGTTAGGGCCGTCAGCAAGGGTTATAAATAGAAAATAAACACCCTGCCTGTTTTTTATTTGTTTTTAAAATAATGAGGAGGGGTTCTGTTCTAGCTATAGGTACTATGAGAAACTTTGAAAGTACCAATTGATATTTAACATCGGTGACTTATTAGGTTAAAGTAATTCAAAGCTTACAGACAAAGGTAATCTAATCAAAGTGTAGTACATCACATTTATATAATTTCAACGAAATTTACCTTTTTTTTGTAGGATATCTGTTGAAAGTCAGTTTCCACCATCTGCAGTGAATGACGCAATAGAGAACTGTATTGAAGACCTGGAACAATATCTTTTATCCTTGAATCATTCAGATTTCAAGATACATGTTAGCGCGCTTAGATCTGCAAAGGTAATGTTTTTGCTAGGTTTCGAACCTAATACATTTAGTTAATCATTTTTTTTCAGTTTGGCCCCGAAACCGATTAATATCCGATAGGTTAGAACTGGTTCTCAGCCATACTGAAAAATCATGCTTAGCAACGTATTACAGACAATTTCCCACGAATATCACAATAAAAGTCATAGAATTAATACCATTTTTATTAGCCTTGGCATCGGCCACTCAGGTCTAACAAAAAATGGTTTTACTCTTATAATTTTAATATCCGAGAAAACCTGTCTATAATACGATGCGAACAATAACTAGTATTGAACTTATTGAGTTAGTGGAGTTAAATCTGATAGTTATAGAGAAACGACAAACATAAAAAAATGCTAATAATAATTAGATACCAATATAAATTAATTTTATCACATCACAAAAACTTAATTTATATCCATGACTAATAAATAAATTTTAAAAAGCTTAATATATCAACCGCAAAAACGAGACACAAAACAAACTAATTTCAAATTTTTAATAATACAGAAAAAGTCAAATCTTTCATCTAACAAAGAAAGTTTGAAGTTTTGTAAAGTTTATTAAAAATTGACAATTCTGCCAAAGTTTCAGAGATAAAGACACAAAATTTTCTACATTTCATACTTATAAAATGTCATTTAAGATAATAAGCTGATTTCTTGAGTATACGATAAATACTTTTTAAAAATCACGAAACCTTGATAAAAGTTTCTCTGCCTTTGAAGCTTTATCGGGCCACATTGGAACAGAGAATCATCACCAAAAATTTCAGCTGTCTATCTTAAATAATAGCTGAGAAATTCACATGTAATGTAAAGGTGTAATTTGACAAAAGATAAAAAATATCGCCAAAAATACAGCAAAAAAACGAAATTGACCAGAAAAACACCCACTTTTTTTTGTCAAAAACACAGTGACTTTATTTTTGCTAGTGGTAGAAGTGGTAGTTCTCCTTTAAAACATTTTTTGAATTTTAGATGGAATCTCATATGAAGCTAGCTGATTATAACAGAAGTTTATGGAGGGAAATTATCGAAACTACATATGATTTTAGGTAAATTTTAAAAAATGCATTTAAAGATTTAACAAAACAGACAGTTTCGACACCTTACTTATCTAAGTCACCCTAAGCCGTATTCAGCCTGACGAAACGGCTTTTAGCAGTTGAATTACTTAATTAAACAGCTTAGACACATATAAAGTAGCAACTGCAAAAAACTACAGGGATTTGGGAAAGCTGGGCAGTTTGGACGAAGAAGCAGCTGCCCTCAGTCGTAGCTATCTTCAGCTACTCTTAGCAATCAAATTTAAATTTAGCAGCAGCCACCCTAAGCCACATCAAGCAATAGTCATTCATAGTTCCAGACTCCTACATTACAATAATCATCAACTTAAGCCGCGTTCACAGCTCAGCGGCTGAAGGCGCGGCTGCCGAGCCCTGATGATTATTCAATGGTTGTATAGTTGTTGCGCTTCCCTAAAAATTTCACTCATAAAATTTTCCATTTGGTTGCCATGTGTTTAAATAATCGTTCAACGAACTGCAAAATATTTTATACTGCTGAACTAAAAATTTGAAAGAATTTAGTTAATTTATAATACAAATTGCTAATTTGACCAAATAAAGCATTTTCCAAAACAGATAGTACAACTTATCATGAATTTATAAATGTTTAAAATATTCAATCCTTTAAACTGGTTTTAAACATTTGTATGTTCCTAAGAATCTTAAAAACGTTGGTCCCCCCCAAAAATAAAGTCTGTTTATTTGTAAGTTACAATTTATTCTAAAACCTTCTTGTAATTAATGTTTCTATCCTTGTTTTTAGGAGAAACCACAGAGAAAGTGAACATCTAAACTTCATAACCTTATCAAAGGTATACTATTTTATAAAGTTTTTTGTCTGGTGCTTAAGATCTCAGAAATGGTTGGTCTGGTCAGATGATGTATTACATGGAAGTTTAATTAATGTCCCAGGATGGTTTTAGGCTATTTATTACTCTTCCTCACTCTCCCCCACATGCTAGGAGCGAAGCACCTGGTGTTTTTTCATTTTTCTCGAGTTAAAAGAAACACATCCTCCCTTAATTTTGTTTTTACAATAGTAAAAGAAAACATTTCCAGTATGGCGTCAAAACGTATTAATATCCGGTGGATTAGAACCGGTTTTCATCCATACTAAAATTCATGTATATAATACGATGCGATAAATAACTATTCTTGGGATAAAATATGCCTTCCTGTAACTATTTATGATGAAATTTGATATTTTTAATCCCATCAATTGTAAACTTGGCTTCTTTTAAGTAAATATTACTCATGTAATTCTTATCTATTTGTTTAATTACAAGGACCAATATAGCCAAAGCACCTAAAGTTGAAATAGAAAGTAAAAAGAATATAATATTAATTGTATAATCCTTATATAAAAGTAACGGGATGTTTGTCTGTGTGCCTGCTGGACTGATATGGTTCTTCTTCTTAGTGAAGCTTCTCATAGCAATATTAAAACTTTACTAATATGATTTTATTATATGTAAATTATCTTCCTTTAATGTATGCAGTAATTTGTATACACACATGGTTTTCATACAGGCCTTAAAAGCAAGATTTTCATACCTTTTTTAAAATATTCCAGGTTAAAAATTTCTACAAGGACTTCATAAAGAGAAGTGGAGAACAAAGAAGAAAATTATTATTATCCATTGCTCCTGACCCAACTCTAAATTCTGTTAAGGTATTTTAATATTTAGTTACTCGTTTTAAAATAATTTCTGTAGACAGGAGAAAATGTTATTATTAATTGCTATATTGACCCTACTCTTAATTCTGTCAATCTTTTTCGGGGTAGCTTCTTTTGGGTCCAATATAAAGCTTAACTATTTTGGGGATGGACTGGACACTTCCCTTATGAATAGAGTCATACTTGTTAAGAGTACAGATTTAATATTTCTATTTTATATCTTAAATTTGCTGAAAGTCTTAATTGTTAAATAACGTGACTAAGAATAAGATAGAAAATATTTTATTTTTATCTTTTTTTAGAATATTAATTGGTTTATACAAGAAATTAGCAAATCATTTAATACAAAAATAAAATATTTTCTTTAATTGTGTGGAGAAATGTCTACATTGTTGTATTAAAAGAAATTTCCTACAGGTCCAGAAAAGTTTTATAAGTTTAAATATGTACCTCAATACTTTCAAGAAATTGCCCCTGAAATAAATACCCCCCCCCCTAAAAAGATTTTTTAAAAATTTTATTTTGAAACTAGAATTTAATGTGGATGGTTGACAAATTTTGAGGACATTTGTTGAATTTTGATTGGTTGATTCATTAGACTGGGTGTCCAAATATTTCAACCACTATTTGAAATCTATCGAAGTGCTAATTTTGTGTATCATCATAGGGAATGTACTATACATCAATCGGCCATTGTCTTATCTCTTTATATCCCTGGAATATTTAATATTTACAACACATACCTAGGAGGAAGGTAACAAGACATATAACTGGGAGCAGAGACAAAACTTGCGTGATCAGTGTCAAACCCTACCTTCCCTGGACAAGACTGAACTGGATCAATGGTTTGATAAAGTGTTCAGGTAACCTAGTAAAATAGATATATTATTGTTTGAAGAATACATCAGATTTTATGTTCTCTAATAAATTGAAAATAACGTTTCTCCCCCTTCCAACCGCTTTACCCCATCCCCAGCCCCTTACCTACTCCTACTGGATGAACCAACTGGCCAATAAACGAGTTTCATTTTAGCAAGCTAAATTGACGACAATGTCTCCCCTGTCATAATATCCACGTATATTCTAAATCCATTATTAATAAATAAAAGGTTAAATATTTTTTTCTCGTGTCTAATAAATAAGAGTTATTAAAGAAGTAAGTTTTTGAATTTTTTCCAGTATATCTTCGAAACCGATTAATATCTCAGACATACTGAAAAATTATGTTTAGCATTGTAGATTTAAAAATTTAAAAGGTTGATTTCCCTGAGGATTAAAAGTGGCTGTCGACCCTAACTGTTACACATTTAAATTATAAATTCTTATTTTTCCTTGAATGAAAGCAAAGTTCAATTACATTCCGGGATTACTCCTCAACTTTAAAAAGAAATATAGACTCAAGAGATGTAGTATCGGCAGAAAAAATTAATTTTGTCATATTTTTCGCCATGCTAAAATATATTTATGAAAAATACCTAATTCTTACCTAAAGCTAGGTACAACATTAATTAATTTTGTCATATTTTCCGCCATGCTAAAATATATTTATGAAAAATACCTAATTCTTACCTAAAGCTAGGTACAACAACCAATGCTAATTAAGAAGAGAATTGTCTCCTATTCTGTCCAAACACCCTTTTGATTGCCTTTTATAACACAGTAGGGCCTATGAAACCTATTATCCAAACCAGACGATCAAACCTTATGATTGCACGATAATTGTCCCAACTATTCTTGTCAAGTAATACTATTTTTTTGCACGTCTATAAATATCATGCCTCTGACCTAACAGCTGCTTGTTATCATCCTAAGTTATGATGAGGCTTTTGCATAGCCTTAAACGGATACACAATCTCAAATTGTATGTACAACTATCAATATAATTATATATAAATTTCATATTCTTTATATCTGTGTTAATATGTTGCTGAATATTAGATGTACTATATTAGCAACATGTCACATTTTATTTTAACTTTTAATCTTTTACAGTATACCCTGTTCATTCACTTCTGCATATTACAAATTTGTCATAATCGCCATAAGTGTTCATTTTCAGAAACACCATAATACTGAAAAAATGCTTTATTAATATCCCTATTTAGATCTGGAGATGACGGGTATCAGCCACCTGGAGAAGATCCGGACCAGCCTATCAGAACTCAACCTCTGTCTGTACATTTCTCTTTCCCAGAGATTGAGAGAGGCTAAGCTGCATACAACACAGTTGCGTTATTTGGATCATGGAAAGAAAAGTAGCATGTTTCGTCGTATTTTCACAGTAGCTTTTCTCCTTTACTAGCCCATGCGGGCCAATCATTAACTTTACCTAACCTAATATCAAAATCTACTGTGAAAATATGACAAAATCCGCTACTACGTTTTTTTCCATGATCCCGTTATTTTTTTAAGCATGAAATTCAAGATTTAAAAAGCTGGTTTTTTACAAGTTGAATTTATCTTTGTTCGCTTAAAAATTTTAGAAAATTTTGTATTTTTATTAGATCCTTAATATTACTTAGTACTATGCCGTACAGTATTATAAATATATTTATTCTATAATGCAATATTTTTATCAATTAATAATTAAATATAATAGCACAAAATTATAAAATAATGTTGGATAATAAAATGTTTTTGAATATTGATAATTATCAATTATTAAAATGTAAAATTTTCCAGGGCACTTTTAATTTTTTGTTTAATTTATTCATTCTATATAATCTTAAAAATAATTAAACTGTTTTTTTATTCTAAAAATGAATAACGAAGATTTTATTTATTTTAAGAAATTATGATTTTGTTAGTTTTTAGGTTATTTTTTAATAATGATTTTATTCACGTTCAACTTGAATAACGATTTATAAAAACAAATAACAACTTTGCTTTTATTCCTTTTAACTAAAGTATTATTTAAGGAAAGTTATAGAGATGATATGCTTTTGGCAATACTAATCGGGCTATTTATTACACTAGTCCCCAAAGTTTTATAATAATGTTTTCTGATTTGATGGCTTCACAACTTTTATTTAATTTTGATTGGTTGATTTATTTAGTAGAGCCAAATAAAATTCAAAGAGTGACATAACGCTGCAACCAATAATCTACAGAAGAGGGAATTTTATGTAGCGTCATTGGGGATGTACATCAATATATCGGCCATTGTCTTATCCCTTTATATCCCTGGATAACATACCATTCAAGATTTATATTATTAAGAATGAAAGCAAAGTTGTTAAAAAATAACAAAATATGAGAAGATTTAGGTTTAAGACATCTTGTACTTTTTTTTTTAACTGTTTTATTATACCAAACCATATGTAATAATTTAATTTTATAAGATTATATTAATTATCCAATGCAAGTTTTTCTGTGATATTAACTTTTTATTTATTTGATTGTCTTGTATTTATACTTTTCATTTGTATGTAGATTATTCTATAATTTTTGAATATAGAGCTCAACCTTTCATTTACTTTTAAAAGCGAAGCTTTCTATAATTTGGGTTAATTTTGTGCGTTGGTAAAGGATAGCTCCTATCGTTAATTAAAACTATGAGAAATGCCCTAAAGCAATTTGGGGAAAGGGGCGGGGGAATTTTTAGGCAGGGGCGATTTCTTTTTGTTGGGTGTAGGTACCCTCCATAAAAAATATTTAGCTAAATGACCTATATGAAGCTTCAGTGCAAAGGAGAACCATATCAGTCGATTGGTTATCGATTCTTAAAGTGAAGATAAACAGTGAAAAATTCTAAAATTATCCAAATTATTACTACTAAAACAAGGCTAAAAACTTCAATCAGTTCAATAGACATTAACATCTTAAGTTTGAGATAAAAGAACCTTACTGCGTTATATATTAGGATGAGCAGCTGTAAAAACTCCTAATAAGGACAATTAAAGCTTCAAATCAACATGGCTCTTATAACAGGCTCCTATAATCATAAACATAATTTCTCTTGTTTCGCCTTTATCTAGGTAGAATGTTCTAGTATTACTATGAAATACTACAATCAATAACAAGGATGAAACATAAATGAAATAGCAAAGTAAACAAGCAAAGAAAAATAAAGTACATGGTGTTTGATAGTTCAGAAACTCGATGTTAATCTTTGTTGTAATACGCTTTTCGTATTATACTTTATAATTTAACCAGCGGCTACACCCCTTACATCTAGAGCTTTATATATGCAGAAAATCAGCATAAAACTATTCCAAGACTTATTTATGGAAATAAAATATCATAAACCATCTCAGGGCCTGAAAGAAGCTTCACTGATTAAGAAAACCATATCGATTTAGAAAAAAGCTTACTACCTTATTGAATAGTATTGAGTTCGCGTGAAAGGTTTACAATCGATGGGGCAATTCTTCCATGTTTAAATGAATGATACGATAGGGCTTTCCGTTATTACGGACGGACTTATAGACCATATGTGGTATCCGCCTAGGATGAATGGCAGACACCAGAGTCCAAAATGACTACGGCAGTGTGAACAGACGTGGACACCTATACTATAGAGAAGCTACGCTTCTCTAGCAATCACTAAATAATAAACAGCATCTATTCAGTTGTTCCTTTATTGAAGGTCTAAGGATTACTAAAGTTATATACAACAAACAATAGCTACACAGATAGGAATAAATAATCATAAATAAAAGCAATATAATACATATACAATAGTCAGTTTGGGCAATAATGATCCCCCATCCCTGGGAAGGGTGGGGGGAATTAACAATACAGCTTAACCATAATAAGGCTGTCAGATTCAATCATTAATTTTAGGCATAGGGAAGGGGTCGGCAGACCCCTTCCCCAGGACTCGGGGGAGGGCCTTTGGCCCTTCCCCGAACCCCGGTCAGGGGTGCCATAGGCATGGCTCACGGTTGCCGAATACCACACATAGACTAAATAAATGTTCGCTTTCGATAATCCTATATTTCCATAAACATGAAATAATGCAACAAATAGATTAAAATAATTTTAAACATTCAATGTGCAATTAGATGTAGATTTAGTTCAATTAGATCATTCAACATAGCATCATATTCTTGTATATAGGTAACAAGATGTTTGTCTGATTTTTTTAAGTAAGAGGTCTCGGGAACATTCTGGTCTAAATCTTATTGTCCTAAAAATAAGGTAATAATTTGTGTAAAAGTATGTAAGCTAAAATCACGTAAACGGCTAGACAATTTTGAAGAAAGTCACCCCCTGTGTGATAAATGTTTTTGGGGTATGAAACCATTAGTTTTATTAAATAATACAGAACTAATAAATTATATTTATTTCATAATGTGTATAGAGTCACTCACAAGGAAGGATTTATAATCTACAGAGAAATATTTTTTTTCTCAATCTTTTCTACCTGTAAAATAATTTCTGAAATTATTGATTGTTAACAAATAAAACGGTTTATGTAGACTTTAATAAATATGCATGGTCATTGATTGTAAATAATAAAAATTTCGTAATAATAAGAGATGTTTTGTCAGATACAATGATTATTATAGAAGGGGTATTATTGAATAAGTTTGGATACTCAATAGTACGTATATGATAGCAGTACTACCCTTAATCCAAGATCCTCTGCGGAGAGCGTCATTCATTACGGTGACTTGATTAGGGACACCTGCCATACTCAGCGAGGGTGAGGATGTCACATGAGATAGCCAATTCATAATATGCTTGGGATGGCTCTAGCGGCTTTACAAAAGTGTCTGAATCTACTCCATGACAACTTAGGTCCAAACTCGATAAAGCTATAGTTAACCTATTAATCAATCAATTTCTACTAGAATAATAAAAGCACTAAAACTTTAATTGAAGGTTGTGATGCTAGATTAATTAAACGGAAAAAATTTCTCATTTTCAAGATTGGTGCAAAATTGGAATCAGAATTTGTTTTTCTTGAGATGAATTATCCCTTTCTGATTAGCAACGTTGGGGATTTATTTGCCACTTGGGGATAACTTTTCATTAAATCCATTAGATATAATTTATGACTAAACTGTTACAGAGATATAAAGTAAGGTTGCAAGAGATTAGTTTTATTAAAACACAGCAACTCGGAACTTGGTAGTACGTTCTTTGTTTGACTGTCCTAAAAGTCTACAGTTTCTGCAAAGTTTATTTAAACAGATCTAAAGGTTAAGAAAATAGATGGTAAATTGATGTACATCCCCATTGATAATAAACAAAGTTTTCTGTAAATTTAAATTATTAAAAATTCAGAAATGACTAATTTTAACCCACCAATGAGGGCTATGCGTTTTATCAATATTCCCTCCTTAATATATTCTGATAATATTCTAATATCTGATATTGTTTTACTGCACTGATTATAGACAAAATTGTCCTTGTCTCCTTATCTTTTTATCTCAAAGTAGAACGATGTTTGTCTGTCTGTTTGTTTGTAGCGAAGGATCTCGCTAACCGCTGAACCGATCGGGTTCTCCTTTACAGGGTAGCTTCTCATAGGTCCCGGGAAGGTTTATAACTATTTTCTTGGTGGGTGGGACACCCCTGACCCCCCCCAAAAAAAGTTCCCCCCCCCCAAATTTAAATGCCGAAGGCACGGGCTAAAAAAACTGGTTTCAATCTTATGATTGTACATTTTTATATTCGTAGAAAGCTGATTATAATACGGTGCTAGACATAGTTTTTTCGTATGGATGAGAACCGGTTCCTATCCACCGGATTCGAATGAATACGAGAAACGTTGTTCCCAAACGCCAATAAAACTAGAGGCAGTTGAACCAACAAAGAACTAAAATGAATTTCATATTAGATAGAAAATTATTAAAATTTCTTTTTACAATTTAATCATAAATTTTTCATTTTAATGAAATTTTGAAATGATTTTGTTAATCTAGATTAAACTTTGTATTAATCAATTTTAATACTCTTTTCCAAAAACTCTTTGATACTGTTAACCAAAACAAGAACGATTATGGCAGCAAAGGCAAAGCTGTTTGAAATAGGAAAGAACAGATTAAACTAGAAAGCTTTTACAAAGAGGAAGTAGGAAGTGAAGAATAGTTATTTATCGCATTGTATCATAGACACCTTTCCATGGAAACTAAAATGATTTAAACAAGTTTTATTAGCCCAGGCCTTATAGAAAGCTTTCCGCGGATGTAAAATAAAAAATCCGCGGACATTTAAATGAAAGATGGTGTTAAAATTATGGGTTTTTTTATTATTGGCAGAAAATTGTCAGTAATACGATGCTATACATGATTTTTCAGTATGGCTGAGAACTGGTTGGAATTAAGCGGATATAAATCGTTTTGGAGAAATGCTGGAAACGTAATTTTCTGCAATTCTAATAAAAATCGAGCAAGGCTACTATTACAAATATTGACAGACATCAACACTTATAGAGTAGCTTCACAACTAAAATATGAAGATTAAATAAAAAAACAAATTCTTTATGAAAATGAGAGTTTTGAAAAGAAATAAACTGAAGATAAATTGCGATAAAATAAGGTATACCTATCTACTAAGACATGAGATAAATAAATGGAAATATTATTACTTGGATGTTACACAAGATTTCATGTTCTCAAAAAACGATACCACCCTCTTTATCTTATCTCCTTTCCTCCTACTGGATGAACCATTAAATGGGTTCCATGTTAACAACCTAGCAATTTTTCCCCTGTAATAATATCCACGTATACTTTATATCCAATAGTAAATGTTCAGATAGTTTCAGATTAAATAAAAATGCTATTAACCCCTCTAGTAAGATGGTATCAAGATTTAAACAAAATCTATATCACAATAGAAGTATCAGATGCAAAGGTAGGTATTTTGTAGGGCTCGGCAGCCGAACGCCAGCCGCGACTAAGCCTCAAATTTAAACCAGCTTGGCTGTTATGTATTTTCTTAGGAGATGAATTGCCATATTTGAATCAGGTTTAGACTTCCAGCTTATTTTAAAATTGCGAAAGGTTAATTGTTAATATGGCTTACAGGCGGTTAACGCGCGCGTCTACCGAAACCTGTTATTTTGATTAGAATTATTTTTGCCTCTTATTTTAACTTTCCCAAAGACAGAGTTACGAAATTTTCCGACTTTTCAAATGGCACAAATGTGCTACTTTCCTTCAATTCTGGCGGCCTTAAAGGCCATCTAAATTCCAGTCAAACATTTTTAAATGGTACCAAAAAAATACTAAATCACATTCTTTAAGTCTTTTTTGCTCCAAACGCAAAGTATCAGAAATAACTTATACTTGGAGCGACCTGCTAACTTTAAATGGTTATAAAATTCACATTTTTAAATGAAAATCAATAAAACTTTTATTTTATTTATATCTACCAAATATCTATTCCGCCGTTTCCCGCCTTTTGGTGACAAATAATATTCAGAAATTAAAAAAAAAAATTTTAGTGTGTCTTGACATCTCTTATAGTTTCCGAGAGGGGGGCATTTTACGCATTCCCCTCCCTCGGAATAGTGATTATTTGGAGGCCCCATATAATAGGGTTCAACTTAACTTTTCTTTTTTTGACTTATGCATTACAGACAAACCAACACACAATTCAATATATTATTTTAGGATGTAAAGGTTGCAATTCTTGAGAAGACTGTATTATTTACGTGTACTAAGGTAACGTTTTGTTGGTAAAATTTTTAAAAAATTAAAGAATCACATAAAAAAATGTAAATAAAATGACAAAAAAATCACGAAACTTTACAAGCTATAGTACTTTTAAGTTTTCACGGATGTACATATGTAGTGAAAATCAATAAAAAATACTTTATAAAATATCCTATTTATAAAGCAGTAAGGTTAAAGCTTAGGTTTTCAAAAACTACTAGAATGAATAAACTCTTCTTTTTTAGAGAAGCTTAACATATTTAACGGATGGGTTTTAGGCTTTTTTGCCACTCTTTTAAGATGCTAGAGGTGCAAACAACAGATATCGTATGATGTAAAAAGATAGTTTTTTTTGGTTGAAGCTAAAGGTCTGGGGAATTACTGGTCCAAATGGGTTTAGATTTTTAAGGAAGCTTTATACATATTTTGAGGTGGTTTTAGGCTATTTAAAAAAATTTATATATAATAAATTTATGAACTTAATACAGGAAAATGAAGAAAATTACCAGGTGGCGATACATCTTCTACATCCAATTAACACAGAGGTGAAATATTTAACTTTCTATTAAAAAATTAATCATATTTGTAAAATCTGTGATATTTTTATGAATGAACTAGATCAAAAAAAAGAGCCAATGTAAAAAAATGTATAAAACAGAAATTTAAGTAGAATTTATTCCTTTTTTTTTTACATATAAATGATAATTTAATATCATCACTAATTAAGGGAGATAAAGGTAAAACCTATAGAATATTCTTATCATAAATTAGCCTGTGGAAACTCCACCAAAATGCATGCTAAAATAGTCATTGAAAAGAATATTATTGTTCATTTTAGGTTTCTTCGTATAATACAACTTCCAGATCCACGCGGATTTTCTTAGGTAAATCATAAGAATATCGTATTAGTTTTTTTTTGCCGCTTTTCTATACTTTAGATACTTTTCTTATATTCAAGCAATTTTGCTGCAAATCTAAATGCAATTTTTATTATACGTATAGATTTATGTTCTGTTTATTCAGTTTTGACACTTTACAAGTGCTAATGTTTGTTTGTCTTACCGTTTCAAAGCTTTACTTTTATGGATGTTGTCATCCTTGCTTTTTAAACAGATCTGCCAATAATTATAAATATATCTAAGCAACTTGGCTAGATGGACATACGGATATAGTATATCTATACAGTAGCTGCGCTATTAAACAGTGTCTTATTTATTGCAATTGATGTAATTATTTAAAACAAAAATTTTATAATTTTGAATTTCATATTCGTGAAAAATTGTCTGTAGTACGATACTATACATGATTTTCCAGTATGCCTGAGAACCAGTTCTAATCCAGTGGATGGAAGCGATACTGGAATATGTATTTATATTATTTTTAGAAAAACTAGATTCTGACTGGTGGGAAAGTCTGTTAGAGGATTGTAAAAACCAGCCTTGGTTGAAGTTAGTTTAATGATATTTTTTCATATTTCTTTTTAATAAATTTGTTTTGTTTGTTGTTAACAATTCGCTAACAATTCAACCGATTGAGTTACTTTTTTAAAAAAAAGATTTACATTGGTCCCGTATCGTCTTATTTAGGCTATTTTCTGCCCTTCATTCCTTTTCCTAGATGTTAGAGACCCAATCGCCAGTCCTATTATATAAAGTAGTAAGGTTTTTGCTTGTCCGTCCTCCCTCCCTCTTTATATATAGAGCCCCAAGATTCTAGGAGCGCAGCCAATAGCCATCCAAAAAATACCGCATTTGTTTTATTATCATATTTGATGTAAGTTTGAACTCAACAAAGCATTTGATATAACGAATGGAGAACAGTTATCTATCGCAGCGTATTATAGAAAGCTTACCGCGGATATTATTTTTTTAGCCCAGACGGGCCGACAACACTTGCTTAAATAACTTGCATTAATTTATAATAAAACATGATTTTCCAGTATGGCCAAGAACCGGTTCTAATCCACCGGATATTAATCGTATTATAGACAGCTTACCGCGGATATTATGTTTTTTAGCCCAGACGGGCCGAAAGCCCGTGCTTACAAAACTGGTATTAATTTATAATTATACATAATTTTCCAGTATGGCCAAGAACCGGTTCTAATCCACCAGATATTAATCGGTTTCGAAGCGATAATAGAAAATATTTTTCCAAGGGTTGACTTTATGAATTGGAGAGACGAAGACGACATTGAAGACCTGGAACCGGAACAGGTAAAACAATGGATTTATTATTACTTGGATATTACACCAGATTATCATGTACTCTAGTCAAGTGAAACTTGTAGCTGGCTAAAATAACAATCCAATAACTACATTACATTGACCAAATCTTCTCCCCTCCTACTGGAGGAACTGGAGGAGAAATAGCAAGCTAAATTGGCGACAATTTTTCCCCTGTCATAATATCTACGTAATTTCTACATCCATTGATAAAACACAGTTTTGCTAACATAAATATTTAGTCTTTGGTAGGTTGTCTGTCGTTTTTAATGCTTTATTAATTTACTCCAACTTGCTTTGCCCAAAAATGTTAAGTTTTTTTTTATTATCACCCAATGCTTCAGTTTATTTGTAGTAAAGAACCGATTAAGTTTAGAGAGAAAATGGATGGTTTTTGGCTATTTAAAAAAAATTAAGTCTTATATTGTTTTTTTGCTTTTTTTCTGCCATCTCCCTTCCCTTCGAATACAGAGCCTCTATATGTTAGGGACACAGCTTCTAGATTTAGAATAAAAATTACATTTCTTAAAACTAAATGCTTTCAATTGAAATATAATTTTTTTGAAGGAGCCAATCCGTAGTTCAAGATATACACCAAAAGGAGATTGGAAGAAACATATTGACGACAACTATGCAAAGGTCTATTATCTTTTCGGGTGGGGCTGCTCTGTAAGGCGTATGTGTTAGTCTGTCCAATAAAAATGTAATTTTATATCATAAAAGACCTTATTGTTTTAAAATATTTTTCTCTAATTATTCTCCCATTTAACTCTTTTTGATTATTTTAAATTAAACATTTTTTAAAGACTTTAATAGGCTTTAAACTATTTTTTTTGAAGAAAAAAAAATCGATCATTAAAATTCTTATAAAACGCTGCGGTATAGAGCTTTACTACACGAAAAATAACAGGATTCTCTAGTAGAATATATATTTCGCTTTATTCAAGCCAGGGGCGTCCAAGTTTTTTTTTTTTTTTTTTTGGGGGGGGGGGGTTAATCCCCACTTTATCCCCCCCCCCTTGGACGTCTATGATTTAAGCCTTCTCAATTCTAATTGTTGAGAGTTTCTGCACAAAATCTTTAGGATCGTTCTTATTTTGTATATTAACTTTAATATTTACTTATTTATTTTCTAGGGTTCAAGCCTTTGTCCTATGGCTGCAATGATGGGGATGGACCAATAAAATTTATTTAATTTAAATTGATTTAATTAAAAGTCTACCACTTTTCAAATAAAAAAAATAAATAAAACCTTATAACTGTATTCATTTTTGTACTTTACACATCTGGATTGAAAATATCATTTGTATAAAAAAAAACATGATTTTAATGTTTGTTTTCACACATTAATGTTATTTTTTTGTATACTCTTATTAGATGTATGTATAAAATAAATTTATGATATGATTTGTTTTTATTGAAATTGTAAAAAGAAAAAAAATATGGCAAATGATGATATGTAAAGAGTAGTAGTAGAATATTTAGTAGTTCCTTCTGTGGTAATCAACACCCAAGTTTATGTATCCTTATCCCTGTTCACATTCCTATACTTCTCTGGCTGAGTCAGACCTCCACTTGTAACCGCCACCATACTCCATCCTGCTGTGTTGAGGGCTAGTTGATTGTTGCAGGCCAAAGAGTGAATACGCTTCCTCCCGTCTGCATTCGGTTAGATACAAGCCTATAAGTCTAGGCTGGCGGTATCTATATTTCCCACGTGTTCAAGTACGTCGTTTCTTACCTAACTAAGAAACAGGACGTCCAAGCCTTTAATATATATATCATATTAAATATATCCTATAATAATAATCCCATTAATTTGCCTATTTCTAACCAGTTTTAATTGCTTAATAAATGTGTATTTTTTAGAAATACTTTGTTAGATTATTGATTATTAAATTGTATCGGAGCTACTCTATACTCGTATTCCAGTCTGTCTGTACATCCCCTCATACGTCATTTTGGCGCAGTCTTGTCTACCACTCATTTTTTGAGGGGGGAAGGTTTGGATAATTAGCGTACAGACAAAATTAAATTGTAAAGTAGCTTCGATTGCAAAGTGAAATTAATATTTTCCTGATAACTAAGTTTATTCACGGAAACGGTTTACAGTAACAATTTGTTACAGAATATTTATAATAATTATTTCGTGGCAAACTGCCAAATAAAGATAAAAAGGAACCCGCCTTTTATTTTCACACTAGTATTTAATTTCACACATTTCCATATTTTCTCCTTAAAACAGGAAGAAAGGGATATTCCCAAGTTCTTAAAAAGTTTCGTGGTAGACAAATCAGTGTTAACGAACACTACACTCCAGCACCATGACCGATAAGAAAAATGACGATAAACAAAAACCGCCGCCTCCGCCGGCTCCGGCCGTCTCTGGCACCTCGCAGCAGCAACAGCAGCAGCAGGCTGACCCGCTTTCCCCTGAAAAAATCAAAGATCTCATATCGGAAGCGTTAAATGATAAGTTAAACGAATATTCGTCACATTATAGAGATTTAATAAAACAAGAATCCGAGATTATGCAGCTCGAATTAGAAACAAAATGGGCAGGGTTTAAGGACACAGAATCACATCGCAGATTATTAGCCGATACCGACATTTTAGATCTAAAACGCAGAGTATCAAAACTCCCAGCGGACGGAAATCTTGGCCCATTGTTTGCGGAAAAAACGTTAAACGAAAGTCTTAACATGACTCATTTTAACACCATAGGTGATGATTCAATTAATGCCACTTTTTATGACCGGATATCGGTCCAGCAAAAGATAAACGTGGTTGAATGGGTCGCCAAGGATAGGATGACAGCCCCAGGTTGTATGGCCTATTCAATTGTAGGCTTTATAGGTCCGGCGGATAATGACAATTGGATGAATGTAAGAGAAACTTCTCTAACTGAATATGAAAAAACCTTGCTAGAAAGGATTCCCTTTATCCCTGATAGGATTAAGTCGTTAGAACCCCTCCGTAGACCTACAAGGTCTGCACCCAATGTAGCAACAAGACCCTCTACAAGAAATACGCCAAACACAGGCACAGCCGCAACGGCAACAACTAGCGCCGCCGACGATGACTTTATTAAAGAATGCTTTATTAAGGGACAAAAATGGGATTCCGATTTTGCGAGGGATGCCCCTAGGTGGGACGGTAGGGCTGACTTTGATAACTTCTTTTCTAATATGTGGAGGGTTGCAAAGACATACAGAATCTGTGACCCAATTCTTTTTAAGGATATTTTATACCAGCGAATTTATGACTCTAGAGGGGAACGATTAGGAGACTTAATTACGCCTGAAAGAAATCAGGCCTTATCTGCTTTAAGTTATTACCTGATGATTAGGAGGCTGGTCACTCCTTTCTCGGATCCAGAAGTAGCCTCTCAGTACTTCTACAACCTAAAACAGGAGACTAATCAACCCCTTGACACCTATTTTGAAAACAAACTTAGGGTGTTCAAACTCATGAATCCTGGCCTCATACCTAAAAAGAAATGGAAAGAATTCTATCTTAACGTTAGCAAAAATCTGCTGTATACCAACCTTGCCATAGACATGGCCAATTATGTTGAGAGTATGCAATTTTTGGACGATTACAACGCTTACTTAAATAAACTTATTAATCTCGGACAGAGATACGTTAACTGGGATGGGTCTGGCCATATTAGCAAGGAAAACCTTTCGGCCTGCTATTCTCAAGCCATGGAAATGTTCCTACCTAAAAATTCTGCGGAAACGAAAAAACAACCCATAATCAGTATTATCGAAGATAATATCCCCACTAACACGGCAATGTATAAGGAAAACTTAACCGAAGAACCTGACGAGGTTCCTTCTTGGGTAGACCATGAGGATGATCCTATCGCTTGGGATCAAATCGAGGGCGTTATAGGAGCCTTTAATGGGAGGAGTAAAAATATTAAATGCTGGCATTGTAATATCCCTGGCCATGTAGTGCAAAATTGCAACAAAAAGAAAGCTGGGGAGCCCCCAAATCCTGAGTCCCGCTTTGGTAAAACACGGAGTAAATTCACGCCTAGAAAAGCTCCAAGTAATAGTAATAAAATACCTGAGCAGTATGCGCGTAAAACTATCAACCAAATGGATCAGGAAGCCAGCGAAGAATCTGAAATAGATAAATATGTACAAGCGATTGTTAAAAATCACGTCCACTAAATGTAAAAGTGGATTTATGCGATATTAATTGTCCCTGTCCCAGAAAATAAAAATTTGCTGAATGAGTTTCATATTTTGACATGAAAGATAAACAAAATATCCCATGCCAAGCTAAGCTTGCAAATTCCTTAATATCAAATATCCCTTGCCAAGCAATGCTTTGGCGCGAAAAAATAAAACAAATTATTGTTATTAAGTCTGACTAAGCAACACAAAATAAACTCCTCCCCCTCCTTTCCCTATCCAAATGTAGCTGATACAGGAAATTGGGGGAAATAGGGAAGTAACCTGAGGAGCATTTCACATGCACTTAATATTTCCATTTTTTAAAATCTAATAGTCTTTATCAAGAAGCTAATAAGTGAATACCTATTTTCTATTTAGTAGTATTTATTTTTAATATCGCACGACCTATCTAATATGTAAATATCGTATATTTTGAATGTATATATAGTAGAATCTAAAACATTCTAGTTCAATTTTTAACCGCTAGGGTAACTTAAGCGAATTATCTGTATATAAACAATGATTTTTGAGTTGAACCCTCAGTATCAATTTTATCTGAGAGTTGCTCACTCTTAGCCTCTGATTTTTGTAGCTGAAATATCTCAGCAATTATGTATAATAACTTATCCATATGGATAAATATTATTGCATTTTGTACAGTGACAATAATAGAACTATATTTAATTTATTATGTATCCGAAAGATGTCGCCTAGAATGCTACCGCGGTCCGTATAAGTAAATGATAAAATTAAGAAGGGGGGGGGTCTATGGAAAATCTGTATAAATACAAGTAAATTTCCAAATCTAATTCAGTTGTCCTTCAGTTCTTTGTTGTTATCATTTACTCATTTTTGAGCTGCAATCAAGCAGCATTTAAAAATTAAAATCTTTAATCACTTAAGATGTGATTAATAAAATCTTAAAACATTTTGGTTAAATTATTTTCCGCTAGGATTACTAGCAGAATGAAATAAAGTTAGTTCTATTAGCTTCCGCTAGGATTACCAGTGGAATAAAAAGTCTATATAAAAGTGAATGCACATTATTAATCGAGGCCAGTTACTATCAAAGCAGTTACTACAAACCACATCCTATTTTTTTAAGCTGATTTCAGCATTAATTATACTCTAGTAAATATATAAACTTGTTCTACCCCATAGGTGGAAAAATTAAGTATAAATACTAACAATATCAGAATAATAAACCAGTCATCATTGACCCTCTTTATTATATTAGCCATATCTAATAATTTTTAAGCTATAATTTAGCGCTAACCTTAAATTATTTGTATCGTGAATCAGATACTAACTAATGACACTATATTTTGTATAAATACAGACATAAGTCAAAAAAATAAGTCAGTCTGTTTTTAATGTCTTGTTAGTTGCAAGCTGAACACTTATTTTTAAGCTACTTTGTAGCCCTTCAATCTTTTAAAACTTTTTAGTTCAATCTTATTCCGATAGGTTTCTATCATATATCCAAGTATATAAATAAGGACCCGTATTAAAGTTAAGTAGTTTCTTTAGAACTATCAACATTCTCATGCTTATTGAGAAATTTCTGGAGCTGAAAAGCGCTTAATAAAAAACTTAATGAAACCCAGAAAGTTATATAAAATTATTCTAACAATTAATCATATTGTTAAAACATTTCATTATTTGAAAAATTTCGACAGACAACTATACCTGGAACACAGGAAGTCTCTGTGTGAGGATTACCATCGTCTAACCGCTGAGGTGGGGATCTTGGAAAATATGCATCTTAGGCTTCGACTAAAAATATAATTTATTTTATAATGCCTATCTGTGCAAAACTAAAAGTTCTTAATCCCGTGGGGGGGGAATTCCTGCAACACGCTTTAGTGGATACAGGAAACAACTTTAGGTCCCTTATTTCTAAAGAAATCTTAGATGATAACAAAATCACATTCACCCCCGCCAATCTTAGCGCTCTGTCTGTAGATTTAAAACCAGTAAATATCATAGGACACGTGAGTTTAAAATTCAGCTTTGATGGGTCAGATAAAATATTCGAAGAAACGTTTTATATCCCTGAAACGACGTCTAAAATTATAAATCTAGGATATGAATTTCTCAAAGTTAATCGAATTAATTTGTTACTAGATAAGTTCTCCTTTGAGCTCCCCACTGGCGAGCAAATCCCCATAGAAAATTCAACAATTAATATAGTTGAAGAAAGTAAAAACATACCCTTAATTCCTACAAATAATGTTCATACGGAACAAAACTCCCTTATCCCGGGAATAAATTGGAGTAACCAGGGGGGGACTGGGACATTAAAACAAAATAAAACATGCGTAAAATTAGCAAGGAAAACAACATTCTTGCCGGGGGGGAATACAACAATGATAACAATTCCTATTCATCAGAAAAATAGGAAGCTGTATATATCCCCAAATAATTCTAAAATGACAAGCCAGAACGGCTTAATGCTTATGGAGGGTATTTATAATGTAAATGAAAAGAGAGAATGTTGGGTAAATTTTGTCAATTTAGCAGGAAAAAATATTACCTTATTGGATAACGTTAAAGTTGGATATTGCTTTGAATTCGAATCAGATTCCCCAAATTCCTGCAATAAAAGTATTAATCAAATAAATGAATTGTCAGGAACTACACTTCTTAAAAGAATTAAATTCATTAAAGAAAAATTAGACTTAGAAAATAGTGATTTTATCAAAAATAACCCAGGGATGAAGGAAAAGGTAGTAAAATTATGCCTTGATCATTTTGATATATTTTCGGTTGACGATGCCGATATCGGTAACTGCGATCTCTTACAGTATAAAATAGACTTGATCCCCGGGGCTAAACCTATTAAGGCTAGAAACATTCAATTAAACCCATTATACGAAGCCAAATTAAAAGAACAAATTGAAAATTGGCTAAGGGGGGGCGTCATTGAGGAGGGCTACAGCGAGTGGTCCTCCCCAATCTTTGCGGTAAAGAAAAAACCAACGGCTGGGGGGGAAGGCAAGCTTAGGTTCGTTATCGATTTTCGTGCGCTTAATAGTGTAACACGAAAAATTAATTGGCCCCTTCCCCTGATTTCTAGTAATTTAGAAAAATTAGGCACTGGTAATGTATTTACCACCCTCGACTTGACTAGCGCATTCCATGCGCTAGCCATTTCGAAGGAAAGTAAACACTTGACAGCGTTCACAGCCCTTAACAGGCAGTATCTTTTCAAGAAACTGCCGTTCGGACTGTGTAACGCGCCAAGTGTTTTCTGCCACTTGATGGACAGAGTCCTAACCCTTATCCCTGGCTTATATGAATTCATAATATCTTACCTTGATGATCTTATTATATTCTCAAAAAATGTTGAGGAACATCTGAAACATCTCAGAAAACTCTTCGGAGTCCTAAAAATAGCAAAACTTAAGTTAAATCTAGCCAAATGTAAATTCTTCACATCTGAATGTACATATTTAGGTCATATAGTCAGTTCCCAAGGACTTAAAATGAACCCCGAATATTTAGAACAAATTAAAAATTGGAGCAGGCCCAGGACAGGCAAGGAACTCCAGCGTTTCCTGGGCTTCTCCAATTATTATAGGGCCTATTTCCCATCCTATGCAAAAAATTCTTGTACCCTAGACGAACACAGAAACGATAAAATTATCGAATGGACCAATTCCCTATCAAAAGATTGGGAAAATTTCATAAATATGTTCTCAAATTCTATAAGTAAAGGCTACCCCCAGTGGGATAATCCTAACCCCTTTATAGTAGACGTAGATTTTTCTACGAGTTATTTCGCTGGAATTCTCAGCCAAAATCAGGGGGGGGTAGAAAGAATTATTGGAATATGTTCCAAAAAATGTAACGGGGCAGAGAAAAATTATCCAAGTTATAAAGGCGAATTAGCATGTCTAGTATTTGTTCTTAAAACCTTTCTTCATTATTTAAGATTCAGAAACTTTATTGTGCGTACAGATTCGATTTCCTTAGTTCATTACAAAAAATGGCAAAAAGGAACAATAAATGGTGTAACTGTAAGATGGATTTACTTCATCCAAAGTTTTGACTTTACAGTAATTCATCGAAAGGGTAGGGACCATTGTAATGCCGACAATTTATCTAGAGGGCAATTTTTATGCAAAAAACATAAGGAAACCGATTGTGAAAAATGTACTAGCTCATTTACCTTGGATCCTTATGAACAGGATTGCCCATACCAAGACCAGATTTTTGAGTTACATTCGGCTTCGGAAGTCGGTGTGAACAATGTTTGGCAATCTGAAACACAAAAAGATCAAGTATTATCTGAAATTCGTAGGTGGATATTCGAAAAAAAGAAGTTGTCGAGCTTTGAAAAAGCTGAACTAACCGGCCGGAAAGAGGTCCTTTTTAAATTAATAGAACATTTATACGTTATGGAAGGACTTCTAATATTTAGACAACCTCTAAGCAATGGAACATTCATTGAAAGACCCGTCGTACCCATTGGATTATATAATAAAGTTTTTGAATTGGCACATAATAATAATATAGGTCACAAGGGGGTTAACGAAACAACACGCAAAATAAATGAAAGATTCTTCCTTATAGGAATTAATAAGTTTGTCGAATCACGCATTAAAAATTGTATTACCTGCCTAAGAAAAATAGGACAGGTACCTAAACACAAGCAACCTATCACCCATTCAGCCATTAGTCACGAGATTTTTGGCCAGGTGTCAGTAGACCTTATCGGTCCTTTAACCCCTAACTATTTTCAAGGACAACATGTCCGTTACATATTTATACTGGTTGACCTATTCTCTAGGTATATTATCGCTCACCCCATCAAGGACGCCACCGTGGAAAGCACGGTGAAGGTCATCCTTGAACAGGTGGTACCCATCTACGGCTTATTTCGGTCATTGAGAAGTGACAGGGGAACAAATTTTACTGGGGAAGTTTTCAAAAAGGTTATGGATGAACTAGGTATCGAAACTAAACTTATTCCCCCAAGAAACCCTAATAGTAACCCATGTGAAAGGCATAATCAAAGCATTTATGCAGGTCTAAGATCCGATGACCGATTTGAAAGTAAAGACTGGGCAAGAAAATTAGCCTTGACCACTTTTGTAATTAACTCTAGTACGTCTAGAAGAACGGGGTATACGCCATATTACCTCATGTTCGGCAGGCAACCAACTCTCAATCTCGATTTCTTTTCTCCAATCTTGCAGAAAAGGCAGGACATTGACTGCAGGTCTTACTTGAACTACCTAAAAAATTTGGAAGAAATTATTGCACAGGTTTCCAAAAAATCTAAGATTTATTTAGAGTTTCAAAATAAATCTAGGAAGGCTTCATCTCCCCTTTTCGTTAACGACGTGGTCTTTGCATTTTTTAACCTAGTCAAAATAGGGGTCAGTAAAAAATTGCAATCTTTCTATGGGGGTCCTTTTATTGTAACAAAAAAATTCTCAGAGGCCCTTTTTGAGCTCAGTCCCTTTGGATCAAATCCAATAAAAACTAACCAAGTTGTTAGTAGAGATAAAATACGGAAAATAGATTCTAAAATAGAATTATTGGGGGAAACACTTTCCTTTAACGTCTTTCCTATTGAGGAAATCGTCCCGTCTGAGGAAATAACCTTAAGAATAGATAATACCGGGCAAACCAAAATAAACGATAATAAAGGTATGGAAAATGACGATTTTACCTACCTAGATAACGATGGTGACGATTTTATAGAAGGAAACCCTGAAACTAGTCAGGATTTACCCCAGGGGGAGGTGGATTGTGATGGGGGAGGGGATATAATGGAAAAAAACTCACCATTTGAGTCACAGCCCAAAGACCAAGAACCCCCTGGCGCAGATCGGTCATCCGGTCCTCAAATTCACGTCGAAAATAGTTTCTTGGAAGAAACCGTCCCGTCCGAGGCTTCTTTCTTCGCACAAAGACCCAAACAATCCAGCCCTGAAAAGGTTATTAACGTTAACAAACAAAGCATAGTACCCAAGTATATATTAGAAGAAGAAAGAAAAACTAGGTCACAAGGGGGGGATAACCGCATACATGTCCAAATCGGACTGCATAACCCAATTAAAAGGAAGAAATAAAATGTATATAAATGTATTATATAAAACCAAGGTGGCAAATGTATATAGCTTAATCTACGTATGTATAATAACGAAAATAAACAAAAAAAATATATGTTAAAACTAACTAATTAACATATTTCAGAGAAAAACGAGAAGCATAAAAATAAAATGCAGCATCATTTGGCAAAGGCACCAGGAGCTCGAGGTAAATTTATTTTGGGATTTTTGGGGCTTTTTATTATTTTGGCAAAATCAAATGCGTCCGAAATAATACAAATAGATGCGACTCAATGTGTAGCAAACGAAAATCCGCGTTTGAAAATCTCTGAATGCGCTGCGTTTCTTAATATTACTAATATTGAACAAAAACAATTTCACCTGCTGCAAAAGGTTGAAAGAAAAATTATACCTGGAATTCGTTGCCACCTCCGAACCAGTACTCATTACTGGTATTGTGGCAGATATAGCCACATACACCTCGCTGCTCCAGCTCTTGTAGAGATACCGAACCTCGTAACTTATGAAGACTGTTACACCATGTCCAAAACTAAAATATTTAACTTTGAAGGAAAATCAGTCTCAGTGTATGAACACCAGATGTCATACACGCGTTTCCTGGTAAACGGGACACTTACTTACCCCAACAACATCCTTAACGGCATCGACCCCGCCTGCGAGGGGAACGGCGTAAACATTAACGGCATTTTTATCCCTGGGACATTTGAGGAAAAACAAATAGGGGTCCAGGCTGAGCCTGTTGAATTATTACAAACAAAAGCGGGCTGTTACCTGGGCAGTCACTGGGTGGGAAACAATTGTTTAGATCACAATCTGAGATTAGGCTACGATAGAATTATCTCAGATGATAAAACTGATAGCGCACAAAAATTCACTTCTCCTTGGCGAACGGTAGACATCTTTAATATTTCATTGTTTACATTTGAAGGAGAACAGGGTGCCCAAAAATATCTAGTGATCGATCCCCAAATTACTCTAGCACTAGAACTTAAAGATAAAAAACATTTTGAAAGTCTAATTCCCGAATTATTTTATTACAAAACTAATATTGATAACTTAATGGTATGGTTCACAAATTCTATAAAACCATATTTCCCACTCTTAAACGCTAAAGAAAAAGATGATATGTTACCACTAGAGATTTTCTATTCCTACCAACAATATAACAAATTAATTGTCCCCGAAACTCGCTGTTTACAGAACCATTTTCTGTCTAAAAGCAGTATTCAGACTCATCGTAAAAAACTAGTTAGGGCGCTCGGTGAGCTGGATTTAGTAATACAGTGCGACAGTCTTAAAATCAATGTTTCTTTGGGAGAAAATTTACCCTGTTTTGTGGATCATTTTTCGGTTTCAATCAATAATAAGACTATGGGAATATCACCATTTTCACGCAGATTGGTTAATACCACCCATTTAACCCCGACTAAATGTGCCGAAAATCCAATTTTCTTACATTTGTACCAAGGAAAATTCCTTGGTAATCAAGGGCAGGGTATGCAAATACTAAATGTAAATCAATATCTTATGGATAAACCGATTAGCTTATTTCTATATCATTCTTGGCAAAGCCTAGAAAAAACTAATTTCTCAGAAAGTGCCGAGGAATTATACCTCAGCCAACTTGCCGCAGACTCCAATAATTTTGAAGTAAAAATAACTGACTCCTGGTTTATTCAAACGTATCATAAGGTGGTTGATTTTCTATCCAGTACTTGGTATCATATAGTGCTTGTAGTAGCAGCCATCCTTACAGGAATAGGGTCGTTATTATGCGTCGCTTTTATTATCTACATATTAGCCTGCACCAAAATTCACGCGTACAAAGAAGGAGGTACGAGTGAAACACACGAATTGCGGGATTTTACAAATAATGGGGAAAACTAATCCCCTCAAAAACGGACGACCTGTATCAAGCATATATACCTATAAGATTGTCGTCCCTAAAGGTCGTCTTTGTAAAAATATTTCCTTATTCGGTATAAGGAATTAATGACCCTTAATTTTAAGTTTATTATTTTTGTTTTAGGATATCCCAGGCGGAATTTTTCAAGGGGTTTTCACCACTCCCACGGGGCCGGTCACTCTTCATACCGTCGAGAATATGAAGAGGCACCCTTTTACAATGAAGAGGACTATTACTATGATAGCAATCATGGCTATCCCCAGGGCGGCCCTGAGGAAGCCTACTATGAACCTGATGAAAACAGGTATCAACCGCGTGTAAAACCGCCGCGCAACCCTGAAAACCTCAGTGAACTGCAATGTGTCTCAAGGTCAATCCACGTTTACCGCACCGCGAGAAAAGATGTTCCAAAGGAACTCCTAGACTTGCAAGAAAAATTGCGGCAGGCTAAAAACTTAGAAGCCAACGAATATTCCGATAAAGCCAGGCCTAGAACCAGGCCTCTAATGGAACAAAATAGGGGAGGGGAACCGCAAAAAAATCGGGTGGAATCGCCACCAAAACGTAGTGCCTCACCTGAATTGGAGGTAGTCGCCGTAAAATCTGCCCCAAAAGCGGTAGAAAAACGTCCGCCAACACCAACAGGCAGCGGCGGCCCAGTAGCCAAAAAGGCTAAGGTGGAAATCCAACCGCCTCCATTACCCCCTAAAAAGAAAGAGACATTAGCAGAAAGCAAAAGTGAGCCTAAGGCTTTTTGGGTGACCGCTGAGGAATGGAAAAAAGTCCTATCCTCCACTGTAAAAGAAGCAATGGAGGAAGCTCTTCTCCCCTTCCAGAGAAGTCTGGAAACTAAAATTGCTAGCAATGCTTCATTTGTCGAGAAAGCATATATACAACATGGCAAGCGCCTTATTGAAATTTCCGCAGAATTACTGCGGAACCGCAAAACTTTGCGCGACAAAATTCGCACCGTCTCTGAGGACTCGACCGTTGAGTTAAAATCACGAATGACCACGGTTATTGAGGCCACTAGTCGACTGTTGGACCAAAACTCTGACAGGGTAATTAAATATATTAATACTCGTTGTAATGTAATGAATGTACCTGGGCAGAATGTGGCAACCATAGAGGCATCTCTTCCCGCTGGGGACGTACCCCGGCCAGATGATGATGGAGTTGAGCTGATCTCCCATTATGGCGGTTCTGAGTGCTCTGATGAGTACAGGCCCACCGATAGAGAAGGCAATCCAGAGGTCCTGGATCCTGCAGAGGAAAACAGTGACACAGAGCTCGATGCTCAAATCAGTGAGCTCTTTCCATCTGGAATTGATCTGCCTGTTAATCCGCAGGCTGGCGCTGCCTCTGAAGATCCAGTAGCCACGGCTCCCTGTGAGGGCATGTTAGCCCTCCAGAATGCTGTTGCTCCAGAGCCTCCAGCAGCTCCAGAAAATCCTACTCCCGCCGAACCCAATCCTGTGGATATCGTAGAGAGGGCTATGGCCGCAATCGAAGAACCTGCGAGTACCACATCAACCCGCAGAAGCCGGCGTGCAGGTCAACTGTGAGGGAATATTTCATATTCCCTCAGAGGGGGCAAGTGTGGTAATCAACACCCAAGTTTATGTATCCTTATCCCTGTTCACATTCCTATACTTCTCTGGCTGAGTCAGACCTCCACTTGTAACCGCCACCATACTCCATCCTGCTGTGTTGAGGGCTAGTTGATTGTTGCAGGCCAAAGAGTGAATACGCTTCCTCCCGTCTGCATTCGGTTAGATACAAGCCTATAAGTCTAGGCTGGCGGTATCTATATTTCCCACGTGTTCAAGTACGTCGTTTCTTACCTAACTAAGAAACAGGACGTCCAAGCCTTTAATATATATATCATATTAAATATATCCTATAATAATAATCCCATTAATCTGCCTATTTCTAACCAGTTTTAATTGCTTAATAAATGTGTATTTTTTAGAAATACTTTGTTAGATTATTGATTATTAAATTGTATCGGAGCTACTCTATACTCGTATTCCAGTCTGTCTGTACATCCCCTCATACGTCACTTCAATTTAAAAAACAGGAGAAAAATTAAAGAAAACAAGCCTTGCAAAATTTTACATACCGAGTTAGTGAAGCAAAATTTTATTTAACAAACTTTGTGTATTATTATGTAAAATAATATTCTTTTATAAAATAAATATGTAATTTGAGATAGAAAATGGAAGGTCTACTTAATGTGCTATGTATTATAGGCCTCTAAAATGTATGAATAAAACCCTTTTTGAAAAAAAATCA
This sequence comes from Acartia tonsa, assembly GCF_053477335.1. Taxonomy (NCBI): domain Eukaryota; kingdom Metazoa; phylum Arthropoda; class Copepoda; order Calanoida; family Acartiidae; genus Acartia; species Acartia tonsa. The sequence continues at coordinate 48,608,593 of NC_137261.1, read as the reverse complement.
GAAATTGATAAAAATATGTTATTTCTTATTATGAAAAATAGAAATTAAACTGAATAAGAAATTAAAATTCATCAAAATTAATTTCTAAAATCAAATATAAATCTAAATTCCTAATAATTTGATTTACAATTTTATATTCGCTTTTAAACAGATTTATCAATATTTCGAGTACGGCTTCGAAACCGATTAATATTCGGTGGACTGGAACCGATTAACAGCCATACATAAAAATAATGAATAGCATCGAATTGCAAACAATTTTCCTCGAATTTTAAAATGAAAAGAACATAAAATTAACACCAGTTTTGATAATCCGGGCCTTCGATTTTAACCCTTAACGGTCGGGGGGGGGGGGGCATTGAACGCCCCCCCCCCTCCGGTTTTTTCTATCTCATTTTTGTGTGTGAAAGATAAAGAGCCCAAACTGCATGCCTTTTAAGTATTGGTATGACACATAACTGAGAGTTGGAATTTTTGAATATCTCCATCCTGGCGGGCACAGGATGCCAGCAAACCTGGCAGGGTCATAGGCTTGTTGAACGCACCCCCCCCCCCCCCCCCGACCGATTAAGGTGCGACAAGGGGCCCGACTGTAAAGGGTTAATATTAAAATTTATAATTTTAATATCCACAGAGAGATGTCTATAATACGTTGTGATATATAAATGTTCTAAATTATGGAGGGTTCCTTTCACCCCTTACACTTCTGAGGTAAAGTTGTTTTTCTACTTTTATTCACATCGTGCAAAAGAGGGATTTATGAGTTGTCAACATCCACCTTCAAATTCAAATTAGTAGCGCCTGCTTTCTCTCTTCTACCCTCTCATTTTTCACACCCCCTGGCAAAACCCAGTGCACGCCAAAGCTTTAATTAAACAAGGATGACAACATCCATAAAAGCAAAGCACAGAAACGGTAGGACAACGGACGTTAACACTTGTATAGTGTCTGAACTGAATAATCAGAATATAAAATTATAAGAGTCAAAGCCAAATTGTAAGTAAATTTGTTGAAAAACTGCTTAATATAGGATAATATTTATGGACATACTTACATTTTTAGGACTGGATTATAGAGTTGCTTCGCTTATAATATTGTTCTTTGTTGTCCCAGGAATCAATATACCAAAAATCAGATCAAACGGATAATTAGATCACATAAAAATTTGTTGTTAAAAAAGTAGAAAAATCAACATGTTTAAAATGGAAGTACGGACATTCTGGTAATTATTATACCAGATTAATTATTATTACTACGCTTACTAAATCGTACCCAACTACTACAGGAATCATCATGCAAAGTTTGAAATCGATAGGACTATTTTATCCTGGGTAAAAAATTGGCATGCAATTGCAAACAACAATAAGGATTTTATGTATGAAATTTTGACAATTTAGGCAACGCAAATCTAATAAAATCATTCCTACTTTATAGCCCATTTGACTCATCTACAGACAGATCGTAAAATATAGAAAATAAATATCACGGCCATCGAATGCTTTGAGTCTCGTCGTTTTTAAATCTCCGAGCTGATAAATGTTTGGTTGCGAGAAAACAATTCTTTTGGTTAGGTGGCTCAATATTAAGAGAGGGTGTATCACTGTATATACACAGAGAGAAAAATAGATAAGTGGACGGGAGATAAAGTTAAGAGAAGTTTAGTCCAAACAGGGGGATAGAGAAACAATTTCACAAAGAGCAAAACAGCGCAAAAAGGGAGCAATAAAAACCTAAGAGAGAGGCAAGTAAAAAAGAGAGAAATAGGTGAAAAGAGTGATTTTTTGACGTAGAGATTTTTCAGTAAGATTTGTCCAGCTAAGGCTTGATTATGAAGATGCGAGAATGTGACTGTATAATTTTTTTATAATAAAAAATGTATACTAGAGCAATAAAGAAGTAATCATACTTCATGTTTTCAGCCAAAAGTTATTGAGTACAAAATTTTTTAAAGAGCGGCTAAGACTAAAATTACTTACTTGTTTTGCCGTAGAAGAGTTAATTATCAAATCGTATTAAAGACAGCTTTCCGCGAATATTAAAATGAAAGATTATAAGATTAAAACCAGTTTTGTTAGCCCCGTGGAGTTCAAGTCATTTTGAAACGTCCCTCTCTATCTCTATCCTATTTTTTGTTGTTGGGAATTTAGAATACCTACTCTTTTTTTTGCATAAAGAGTAAGTTTTTTTGCGCTACAAGCAACAAGAATCTGATTTTTAAAATGTATTGGAAATTGTCTTAGACTTGAGAAAAACTGCAAATTTCTTTCTAAAAAACAATTACAAATATAAAATATTTGCAATGTTATGTACTTTAAAATATCTAAATATGCTAATTTCTTAATAATTTTTACCTTTAGTGATTAAAATCAAATCACTTATTAACGATCAAATAACTATCTATAATACAAAGTAGCTTGATGTCCGTCCTTCCCTTTATATCTCGGTAATCACTGAACCGATTGGATTCTACTCTTCAGGGAATATAACTACTGGTCCTGGGGTGGTTTTAGGCTACCCCCCAAAAAACAAAATATACCCCACCCCTTTTTTTAGAAGCAGTTGGCTGTGGCAGTAGTTAGCATGTAGCAGTGCCTATTTTCTTAAACAAATTCTATATAGGAGGGTTGACTTCCCCTTACCTCACAGGCCGAAGCCCCTAGAGGCTAGGGGCGAAGCCGCTATTTTCATAAAAGCAATAGACGCACTAGCGTACAGATCCTAATCATAGAAAGGCTTGGCTTTCAATCATCAATATGTACAAATTAAAGCAGGGACGTAAAATGAGGGGTTCCAAGGTTTAAAGGGGCCGTTAGGGAGAAAGGAAATGATGGGTTTGAAAGTTTGAGGGGGTAGGGGGGGGGGGGGAGGCAAACATCCCTTTACACCCGCCCTTGGACGTCTATGAATTAAAGCTCAAAATGTTTTTCTATTTGCTTTATTTGATTGCTGTCATAAGCTACAAATAAGCCGCACAGTTTTGTGTTTAATATAATCAAAATGTTTATCTATTTAGAAGCGAAACTATTCTATCCATTAGTCAAAAAATATCTGTTCTATTGGACGTAAGCGTCTTTGTTTAAATTACAAAAGCTTCTCTTTGAACACTGTTTGAAAGTTCTATAATTTTTTTGTTTACTGGCCTATTAGTCTAGCAAAATAGGAACAAATCCATTAGCTTTCTGCGAATATTAAAATAATAAAAAAAAGATTAAAAACAGTTTTGTTAGCCCCGAGGGGCTGAAGGCCCAGATCTAACAAAACTGGTATTAATGTTATGATTTTTATTTTAATATTAGCTATAAATGATTTTTCAATATGGCTGAGAACCGGTTCTAATCCAGCGGTTATTTATCGGTTTCGAAGCCGTACCAGAAAAAGGATTAATGCAGCTACTAAAATAATGTGCAAATATACCAATACAACTTTACCGTTTTTTGAACTTATTTTATGCAAATTTTTTTCTTGTATTTCTTATTCTGTACATAAAAAATATGACTTATTGCTGCTGCGCTTCTTATGGATATAGTTTCACTTGTTTTATCCTAAGAAATTTGACAGGCTTCGTCTGCTAATCTAAATATTGCAACATTTAATATCATATTGGAAATGCACTAATAATAATTTTGTTGATTTTTTGTGGTAAAGCTATTCAATTATTAGATTCTGTCCTTATGTTCTTCATATTGTCACAGTAAAGTTATGACTCTTCTGTTTACTAAGTACAACGCTCTCTATAAAAACATGTATAGACTATTTCACACAAGCTAACATAACCTACTTTTGAAATTCTGTAACCTATATTTGTCATTTAAACTACTGAGCATGTCATCATCTAAAAAACAATTTTTTATGTCATTTATTTTTCTCTTTTTTATGAATTTACCTTTCCTTGCTTTAAAGTTAATCTTGCAAAGTTCAAATAAAATTTTTCCACATGACATTTAGAAAACAAAATAAATATATTAATCAGCGAGGCTAATTTTTAAGTTTAGTTTCAGGTTTGGTCTGTTTGTTCTAAATTTTATTAGTAATTTAATGCATCGTATTATAGACAGTTTGTAATACGATTTAATAAATGACTTGTCAGTATGGCCAACAACCGGTTCAAATCCTGCGGATATTAATAGGTTTTGAAGTCATACTGAAAAAGTTTTTATACTATTGCTCATAATACACAACGACCAAAAAATTATTGGTTAATAATTAGGACTGAAAAAAAAGGATGTTAAACCGAGGGAAAAATAAAAAAACCTTTGAAGCACTGATGTGCACAGTGATTTACTGTGGATGGGAGGGGGGGGGGGGGTACAGAGGATTGAAAAAGGTAAACTAAAGGCAGTTCTCCTCATTATTTTGTATGTCGAAATCGCCTTCCATATTCCCAGCCTAAGTTTAAATTTTAGCTAAAGTTTTTGTATGTTATCGGTCATAATTCCATGAGTAATAAATAAATAAATTAAACTCATTAATACTATAAATGAAGGAAATATTTTTTGTCCTTTAAGATCTCAACCACCACTGAACAGATTGAAGTCTTTATTTTTGCATGACCGGCGAATCCGAAAAGTTTTAAAATGGATGCTCTTTAGAAATAAATTTTCCAAAAATAATTCTTTTTGATGAAAATAAAATGTAAAACCTATCACAAATCTGTGTAATTAAAAACAAACATATATGGAATATAAACTACCATGGATCTAAAGGGATAAGACTATGCCAGATAAATTTATGTACATCCTAAATGATGGTACACAAAATAACCCTTATGTATGTAGATTACAATTAGTGATCTAATCGTTTGGACACTAAACTTGATAAACAAACCAATCAAAATTCAATAAAAGTCCCCAAAGTTGTAAGCCAACGAATAAAAAAATGTTATTAAAAGTTTGGGGGACTAGTGTAATAAACAGCCCATTGTCCCCTCCTTCCCTGACAAACTACACATACGCTTGGTAAACAAACAATAATAAGCAAACATATTTTATTACTCTGTCATGTCATAAAACAAATCATAAAATATAATTATTTAAAACAATAAATATATTGTGTGTATTGCTTTAAATTTCATAACTTTGCTTCATAATTCATGTAACAATTAGGAGTAAAATCGTAGTAACTCTTTAAGAATTGCTGTATGTCCACTGATTCCTGTTAGCTTTGAAAAAATTTCCAATCAAATTCGCCATAGAAACTCTGCGCTTCTTCTAAGTTTACCTGAATGGCTATTGTTAAAACTATTTAGAAAGATTCTAATGAATATAATCAATGAATTTAATCTCTTAAATTTTTTTATTAAAAAGTTTTCCACTGAAAAAATAACATTCTATTTAACATAATTATTAACTCTTTAAAGAGTTAGTACAATATGATTATTTATCTAATATAAAATCTAGTTTATTTTATAGCGAATACATTGTAAAATCAATATTGATTTCAACTTAATAAATTAAATTAATTCAAAAGAAATGTAGTTCTTTTAAAGAATATTAAACATTATCCAAAAGTTAAATTTCATAAAATCCTTGACAACGCTAGGGTAAAATTTCTCATATGACTCGTAGGAAAAGATTTTTACATTTTTTACCTGGAAGTTTTTAAATTTTTTTTTATAAAGCTAGCTAATTGAGAAAATTCAAGCAAAAATCATCAAATTGTGCACAAATTTTACTTATTCACGTTTCCTACAGTTTTTAACGGTAAATAACAGTGCCATGGCTGTAATAGTTATTTCTTTCATGTTGTGCACGCCACTGCCTGGTATAAAGTGGCTTGTTTTTTTTATCTCAAGTTATAATACACTCACAAAAGTGAATCAAAGTGAGCAAGTTTTTTTAAGTGACATTTTTTTCAGAGTTGTGAACTCCTTGAAGAAATGAATGTTACAGATGGTACGTGGGATGTATCAGACTCCAAGGACGAGGATGCTTTCTACGGAAACTCTACTGGAAATGCTGTATCCATTGATTATACTGTTATTCTAAAAGGTAATATAATTGATTATCAATGGGTAGATTGACAACATCCATAAAGCGAAGCTCTAAAATTGAACTGTATGCCAAACGAACAAAATACTTGTATAGTGTCAGAACTTAATAGGAAGAAAAATTACTTGCAGGATACTGTTAAAAGGCATACTTACTTTTTTAGGACTTGATTATTGAGATGCTTCGATTTTTATAAACTTTGTTGTTCTAGAAATAAATATCGCAAAAATTAGATGAATAAGAAAATAACATAAAAAAATATTGTTAAAAATTAAAAAAAAAACAGCATGTTACAAATGGAGACATAGGGACTTTCTGGTAACAATTATAGAGTTCCTACGCTTTCAAAATCGTACCTAACGGTTACAAGAATCAACATGCAAAGTAAAAGTTGATAAGACAATGCTAAAATTAAAGATTAATTTGTGCATTTTAGACTTTTTAGGCGGCTTTAGACTGTTTTCCCATTAGGTAAAGGATCCATAGAGGCTAGGTGTTACTGTTTAGGCAACTAGTTGTATTTATGACGTTACTATGACAAAAGAATTAACTATTTGGATCGATGTTAATTGGATTCGTAAATATTTTGTAGTTTTTTTTTAGAAATTTCAAAATATATACATTTCAAAACTTAATGCATTATAAAAATTTTATATTTTGTATATATTTTCATATGCTTTTATATTTCTCAAATATTTTAAGCTTTTTTGTCAAATTTCAAAGTACATTACCAAAGTTTTCATAAATACTGTGTTTGATAATCGACTTTTTAAAAGATTTGACGTACAATTATTCTAAATAATTTGATCATAACGATGCTCGGGCATATAATAGCATGTAAATTCAGCCGTTTTGCAGCTAGATTTTAAATAATCGCTTCCAGGAACATTTTACTATGAACTAGATTAGATCCCAAAATTATGTTAACTTTCCACTTATTGTAGCGTTTCTTGTCTTCAAACAATTTTCATATTATTAAACAAACAAATATACATCCTACCTCTTTTATGTAAAAATACCTTATAAATATTAAATGACTAAATCTCCAGAAGATAAAGTTAATACTTTTAAGTAAGCAAGGACGGTTAATACCAAAGTAACTCTTTAACGTTTATATTTACAATTACTGAACATATCATAAGATTTAAAAAAAATGTATTTCATGTTTTCAATCCTAGATATTGGAAATACACCTTTTGCTGAGCTATACTTATGTTCAAAGTATTAAAGTCTTCAATTTAAGTTTTTTAAACTCATTTTTTTATAATAAGGATATTCCAAACGTTATGAATAATTTTTATCGTTTATTTAGGCATGATAATTCCTGTATCAATTAGGTACAATTTAGAAAGTGTAACGATATAATCATTACCAGAATTGATTTTGATGTTTTACTAAAACACCCGACCCAGAATTTCAAGGCAAACCATATCAAAGAAAGTTTAGCTTCCTTAACATTGTGATGCTAATAAGTATGGAAAAAGTATTTTAAAACCAAAGCCGTATTATTAACAAAGTAAGAACTAAAGTATTTTGTCACGATGCTGTGAGTTTGGTGCAAAAAATATGACGTAACAAAAAAAATTAGCCAATGAGAGGCCACTATAAATTTTACTGGTCAATTTTATTGGTCAATTTTATTGGTCAATAACGGCCTGTCATTGGCTATTTTTTTTTGTTACGTCATATTTTTTGCACCAATACTCACAGCATCTTTTGTCACTTCTGCTTTGAGAAATATTTGTTCATTAGCAATTGTTCTCAACTAATGAGAAGACAATTATCTGGTATTTTAACTAAACATTGATATTAAATGTCATTATAATATAAAGCTTATGATATATCCATTTATATTAATTTTCATATATCCAATATATTCTCCCTTTTCCCTCTTTGGCAAAAGTTTTTCCAATAGTCTTGCTTCTTTTGCCCTTGTTTTATCTAACAAAAGTTTTGATTTTTTGGCTTTTAATTTAATAAATATCCTTATTATAGCTTTTTTTAAAGTTAACATTCTTATTTTAAAAAATCTTTAAGTGGATTTTTTGATTGATAAGAATTTTATTTTAGTTTCATTTGGAGTAATTTATGGTCATTCGTTCGTCTGTCTTTCTAGATAAATTGTTATCCCCAAGCGAAAATGGGGTATTCCTATCCAGTTTTTTGTTTAGCAAAAAATATTCATTCCTTAACAAAAAACTGGATAGGAATACATTCTCATTTAAACAAAAACTCATTTTTATGCTAAAATGTGGTTTAATTTTGGTTTTTAATTTTCATTTTTTTCCCCGAGGTAATTTGCTTTCTTTTAGTAATAAATAAAAATTATAAAATCTTTAAAAAAAAATTTTAAATCTTCAAAAAAAAAATCAAAAATCTTCTAAAAATATTTTCTCAGATTTTCATATAAATATGACTGTATAGACATGGGAACTTCAGTCGTGCGAGGCTTGTGGTGCAGAACTGAGATTCTGTTCACCGGTTGCCATGCTCGGGGGAAAAATGACTACCTCGGGGATAAAAATGACAACCTCAGGAAAAAAAATGACTACCTCGGGGAAAAAATGACTACCTCAGGGAGAAAAAAAGAATATTAACATCCACTATTTAAGGGGTCGTTTATGTGAGAATGACTATTTTAAGGAAGCGTTAATTTTGGATTTTGTAAAAGTTTTTGAAAAAATAATTCAACCAGTAAAAATTGTTTTTTTTCAGGATGTATATTTTCTGTGTTAATCTTGCTGACTATGGTTGGCAACAGTCTTGTTATATTTGCAATATCCACAAATAAAAGTTTGCAGAGGCCCTGCAATTTCTTCCTGGCGTCCCTGGCTATTGCAGACCTGGGGGTAAGTCATTATATTAAATATTTTTTGGGGGTTTAGTCCCTTTTGTGGCAATGCCCCTTAAGGAGCGATTCGTCGTATTTTTAAAATGGCTTTTGATAGATTTTTTAAGTTAGGTTATATTGGGTTAGGTGATTGCCCCCACAGGCTTAGAGCCCTCCGCAGGAGCTAGAATTAGGAGAAAAGCTACTGTGAAAATACGAAAAAACGCCCCTTAATTGGCGTTGCCACGAAAGGGAATACATATCTTTTTAAGTGCGTGTCCTTCCTCCATGCGAGGACATCCAAGGGTGCTCTAATGTAATTTCCTAAAATTTTTAGAAGAGTAATATTAGGGGTTTTTGAAGTTTGAGGAGGGGGGGGATGTTTACATCTCACTTGGACGTTAAACTTCCATGGACAGGTCAGTAACGGATTTAAAAAAAAACTAAGTAACAACGATTGAAATTTACTTTATACAAAAGTGTAGTAATATATTCACAATAAGTAGGAAATGAGTCTAGTAAGGTCTAGATATCCTAATAATAAAGTAACAGGATGTGTGTATGTCTGTGTGTGTGTCTGTCTGTCTGTCTGTACCGAAGGATCTCGCTAATCGCTAACTCCTTAACAGGGTAGCTTCTCATAGGTCCCGTGAAGGTTTATAACTATTTTGTAGGAGGGTACCACAACCCTCCCAAGAGAAATGACAACAAAATTTAAAAAAAATATCGTAGAGACTTGAACATAATGAAGTATCGTAGAGACTTAAACAAAAAAACATTTAAAGTGCCACTAAAGGCCTCCAGTGGCGTAACCGCTAGTTAGTAAGATTATTATATTAAAATTAAATACAAAATCTTTCAAATATTTTTTTATTCTTTTTTTCAAATTGTCTTTTTTTGTAATATAGATAAATGCTGTTTTTTGCATTCTGTAATACTTAATTAACGTATCTTAGACTTTATCAAAGCTTTTGATAGACACAATTTCACGTTTCATATTTCATTTGTACATTTTTAATTTATGCAAAATATCTAAAATATGTTTGCTTCTGTTTGATAACTCTAATATTTCAAATTTTAAAAATCAAAAATATTTTGTGAAAATATTATGGTTGTTTACACCAAATGAACGAATAGAAAATCATCTTTAAAAATTTTGTACTTTTAGATCTAATAAGAACAAAATTTTAAATTCATTTTATCATTTATTTTTTAAGGAAATATCAATTATATTAAAGTAAAAGGATCTCTGTCTCTGTGTGATTGTGCACGGAAGGATCTCGCTAACCACAGAACCGGTATGGTTCTCCTTTACAGGGTAGCTTCTCATAGTTCCTTAAAGGTTTATTTTGGGGCAGGGTAATACATTTTATAATTACAATTGAATGCAGAAGGCCGACTCTCTCCTCCTCAAGAGCTTCCTAGAGACCTTTAGGGGCAGAGCCGATAGATTCATTAAAGAAAAAATATAATTGTAGGTTGGTTCAATGGTGATGGTACCTAGTGCTATAGACGAGGTTATTGGCTGGTGGCCGTTTGGACCATCCTACTGTCAGGTACAATTTAGCAAATAACGTATTTATTCGGCTGAAGCATTTCAAATATTGATATGTCAGCCAATCTAATTTAAAAGGTCTTATACCAGGGCTCGGCAGCCTTGCGTCTGTCGCGACTAAGCCTCAAATTGAAACCCATAAGGAATCTTTGATCTTTTTAAGATAAAAGGAGTGATTGTCATATTTGAGTCAGGTTTAGACTTCCAGCTGATTTAATAAATTGTAATAGGTTGATTTCCCTGAGGCTCATAGTTGGCTGACGCGCAGCTGCCGAGCCCTGTAATAATAATAACAATTAAAAAATAATATATAAAAATATAATATAGTTACTCTTTAAATGAACTTATTACCACTTGATATTTTTGATATAAGATTAATTAAATTATTTTTCCAACTCTTTAAAAAAAACATTTTCAAATAGATGTTATGCAATAAAAAGACAGGAATTAATTTTGTAAGGCTCTTTTTAAAAGCGAAGCTTTTCTATAATTAGGGTCGGTCCGTCCGTACGTCCGTTCGTAACGGATAGATTTTTTCGTTAATTTAGGCATGTTAGAATTATCCTATAGATTTCAAACTTTGCATGGTGATTCCTTTAGTAGTTAGGTACGATTTAGAAAGCGTAGCAACTCTATAATCATTACCAGAATGTCCGTACGTCCATTTTAAACATGTCGATTTTTTTACTTTTTAAACAACAAATTTTCATTTGATCTAATCATCCGATAGATCTGATTTTTGGTATATTAATTCCTGGGGCAACAAAGGATAATGTTATCAGCGAAGCAACTCTATAATCAAGTTCTAAAAATGTAAGTATGTCCATAAACATTATCCTGCATCCAGCAGTTTTTCAACAAATTTCCTTACAATTTTGGTTCGACTCTTATACATTTATATTCTGATTATTCAGTTCTGACAATATACAAATGTTAATGTCCGTTTGTCCTACCGTTTCAGTGCTTCGCTTTTATGGATGTTGTCAACCTTGTTGTATTCCAATTGTTTGCTTAGATCGGTAATGAAGTTCTTTATATTGCCAATAAAAATGACGTCATACAATACAAATAACCAATAATAGGGCAATACAAAGACTAAATTACCAATGGCTGGCCGGTTTACATTTTAATTGACTAGAAGTAGACCAGTATGATGTCATTTTTAATAGTTACTATAAAAAGCTTCTCGGTAATGTTTGTTATTAACCAATTGTCGCATATATTGAAATTTAGTTGTATAATGCTATGGATGTGACGTGTTGTACAGTTTCTATTCTTCACCTGTGTGCTGTCAGCATAGACAGATATTATGCCATTGTCAAAGAACCTTTACTATATCAGGTATAGTTTTATAATTCATTTTAAAATAGGTAAACTTAGAATGTTTATTTTCAGTATAGCTTCGAAACCGATTAATATCTGTTGGATTGGAACTGGTTCTCAGCCATACTGAAAATATCATCTATATTACAGAAATTTTTTAAAGAATACTAAAATGAAAAATCATAAAATTAATACCGAAGGCCCGGCTAACAAAACTGGTTCTAACCTTTTAATTTTCCATTTTGATATCTGCGGAAAGCTATCTATAATACGATACGATAGATAAATATCAATATTTAAATACAACCATAGAAAACCTATTGTTGAAATTCATTGTTGGCGTAAAACTAATGGGGCTGAAAAAAGTCGTCCTAATTTTTAATAGTTTTTATCCATAGTTAATTTTCGTGTGTTAGTGTGGTATTCGGCAACCGTGAGCCATGTCTATGGCACCCCTGATCTGGGGTTCGGTGGAGGGTCAATGGCCCTCCCCCGAGTCCTGGGGAAGGGGTCTAGTGACCCCCTCCCTACGCTTAGAATTAATGATTTGAATCTGTCATGTTTATTATGGTTAACTGTATTCTTAATTCTCCCCCACCCTTTCCAGGGATGGGGGAATCATTATTGCCCAAACTGACCATTGTATATGTATTATTTATGCTTTCATGTTATGATTATTTATTCCTATCCATGTAATTATTGTTTGTTGTATATAGCTTCAGTATCTCTTAACCCTTCAATAAAGTGACAACTGAAAATAGATGTTGATCATTATCTAGTGAAAGCTAGAGAAGCGTAGCTTCTCTATAGTAAGGTGTCCACGTCTGTCACACTGCCGTAATCTAATTGAACTCCGGTGTCTGCCATTTATCCTCGGCGGATACCACAACTTTGGTGACAGCTGTGTGAGATTACGGCGAACCACAAGTGTAGAGCAGACGCGCATCTGAGGCTAAGGTACTCCCAGCAGTGAATCTGGCAAAACTGACGCAAGCAACCTGAATTACCCACCCTGGACAGCAAAGTTTAACTCTGCATCCGGCAGTTGTGGAAGCGAAACAGCGAAATCTGACGAATAACCGCGAGCAGCGCTGATATCTAACGGAGAATTGAGCGCCAAAAGGGCTGAAACAGGCCTGCGGACCGGCTGAAACAAGCCAAATACGTGTAGACGGCTGAAAATAGGCCAACTTTACTGCAAGAAATAGCAGGATCCGAACCAGTGGCACTAGCAGGACGGGACATTCCCTGCCGCCATCAGCCGGATTTGGATCAGCAGCGCTAGCAGGACGGGACATTCCCTGCCGCCGATAGGCTGAAACATGCCACATAGCTGCAAGCTGCGAGCTAACATACGGGTGTAGTGCACCAGAACAGAGAAAAACTACGTCAACCCCGAGTATCCTGAGAAGCTACAACGCAGCCACCCATCTAGAAAACAGATATTATATCACATTTGCAGGGATTACCACCCTAGTGTGATGGCCAAACAATAGATTTATGAGCAAAGCTTGGCAAACAAATTGTTGTGTTGTGATAAATCTAAGAATAGAACAGGCTTGGATTACTGTGTATTGTGATAACAGCTAAAAATAGAACAGAGTTGGTCAACAAATCTGTTATGCAATTGTGATAAGGACAAAAATAGAGGCTAGATGTAATATAATCAAAACAATCTCAAGCCCACAGCACAACAACAATACACCCCTTATTCCAAGGGAAGGGGAGGGGCCCCTCTCCATTGAAGGCAAATACAATCAGGGTGATATAACAGATAAGCCTAAGATTAAGAAGAAAAGGCCCTATTACACCAGCACACAGTTACCCCCCTCCCTCACAGGGGGAACGGACGGAGTTACCCCCGTCCCCTCACGCGCTTCCCCCTTCCTACCCACACTAGACTAAGTCCGTCTGTAGTGTGGAGCTAGCGATCGGATACACAGAGCGCCATTCACGGGTAGCGCAACAGAGTGCGGAAAATATCATAAATCCAACGGACGAAGCGGACCAATGAGAGAGCGAGCTGAGGGGTGAGAGCGCGTTTTCCCCGTGTGCGCGGATTTGACGGCGCGAACGCGCGTTACAAGGACAGAAGATTCCACGCACACACACACACACACACTCTCACACCAGAGCGGAGCTACTCCATAGCATTTAACAGGGGTATTTTTAGCAAACAAAGAATTGCAAGTTTCTTTCCTCCTAGCTCTAGTGTGATAAGGGAAAACCCAATCAGTTCCTGACAGCAGTTCAGACCCTCAACATCTATCTACCTCAACACCTCACTATTGATAAGTACAGCTAAGTTATATCTTTGCAACTAAACTCCCAACCTAGTGATACAAACAGTGTTGGCTGTTAGGCTAGGAAGCCTCAAGTGACAAACCATTCATTGTAGTACTGTATAACTTTGTGCCTGCCGTTTCACCGTTGACCCAATGGACCAGCATCAAGTCCCAGGAGGTGACCAAGCCCCAGGATGGCTCCAGGATGACCCTCAGCCGGCCCCAGCCGAGTACCGCAAGCTGATGCTGAGCAATCTGCCGGAGTTTAGAGGGCCGCCCAAGCAATCCTGGTCGGCACATATCCGCCGACTTGAGATGTCATGGGCGGCTTACCGCGTGCCACCTCATGATTCCCTCAACCGCCGCAACGCCCTACTACTGTCATTGGTAGGGCAAGCGGCGGAAATGGCGTCCCATCTGTTTGGCGAGGCAGGCCAAGCCTTGACCTACGAACAGGTCAAGACCGAGTGTGAATTGCTATTTCGCCCTGCTTTTGAATCCCAAACGCTTAAACAAGCGTTTAGGGATTACAAGCAACACTCGACAGAACCTATACAAGCGTACATATCAACTAAGTGCGCCTTGTATAGGGACGCCTACAACCATGAGGATCTTGAGTTGTTGGTGGACGAATTAAATCGTGGAATTCGTAACGCCAATGTAAAACGCCTCATGATGAACCATGAAATTGTGAGTGTACCTGAGTACACTCGCAAGGCCATGTTCACCGTGACCATGGTTACTAAGCAGCTGAAGGAAGGTGTGTGCTTAGTGGACTCGACCGACGGGCTGACTGGATCTGCCTGCATCCAGTTGCCCCAATATGACGAGTCGGAGCCAATGGAGATTGGCTCCTTGGCTCCGGGTCTCCACCAGATGGGGAAGGTCGCTCCAGATGACAAGGTTCCAGGCCGCTGCTACCGCTGCCAGGGGAGAGGCCACCGAGCTCGAGACTGTCCAACGCCTGTGGAAGTTAGCCTAGAGGAGAGGCGCACCCAGCCACGCCGTGACCGTTCTGCCAAGTGTGAGCGTTGCCACTATGACGGTCACACGGCGGCCGATTGTAGAGCTGACTGGGCCCAGGTAGCCAGCCGCAGGCGCACCGCCGACAAGGGTGCCCCTTCAGGGAAGCCCAGCAGAGTGGCCCATATGGAAGGGAGCGCGCCCCCAGCACCACCACCGCAAGCAGCCGCCCCCAGAGCTGCGGACCGAGCCGATGGGATGCCGCAGTTCGGGACTGTCCCAGCTAGAATCAACGTACTGGGCGGCGCGGCTGAACCCAACCGGGTTGGCCTAGGCTTCAGTCTTAACCATCTGGGGCCAGAGCTGATACAGCCCAACAACATAGCCGAGCCAGAGGTGCTGAGGCCCCAGCCTTTCAGCCTCAACATGATGGAACCTGCCCGACTGAGCCTACCCAGCAAGAGTGGAGGGGCGCTGCCCAGCGTCCCTGAGACGGTGTATGGGGAGGCCCTGGCAGCCGCTGAACGAGAGAGGCAGGAGGTGCTAGCCAGCACCTCTGCATCGATGTATGGGACGCCACCCGGCGTCGCCACCTGGGATGATGGGGGGGTGCTATCCAGCGCCTCCCACCTGGTGCCTGGGGCGACAACCGTCGCCGCCACCGAGATACCTGGATCCTGGAACGAGCCAGCCTCCAACCTGATGTCTGGGGCGACAACCGTCGCCGCCACCGAGAGACCTGAGTCCTGGAACGAGCCAGCGGTCCCAGAGGAAGGGGTGACACCCGTCACCCCCAGCCAGCCAGCGCCACCAGTCTGCAGGGAGAGCCCAGCTACATGCCAGCCAGCGCCACCAGCCTGCAGGGAGAGTCCAGCTACATGCCATCCAGAGCCCTCTACCAGCCAAGGGAACCCAGCTGCTCACCATCAGGATAAGTTGAATTTGTTAAATGTGTTGCATCCAAAATATTGTAAACACCCAGCCTTGCCTGTGCCCCCTGCACCTGAGGCTGGGGAGATTGAAATTTGGGAAAATAAGGACTTGCCTGTGCCACATGCACCTGAGTTCCTAGGGCAGGGGAGGGCATTGAGTAAGGGCGAGCCTGTGCCACATGCACTTCAGCCCCATGCCACTGGGCATGCCTTGGACCAGGGAAGGGAGCACTTAGGGCTAGGGGAGCCGACACCCAGGCAAGTGCCAGTCGCTTGCCAGTCTGTCATTGGGGAGGGTATCGGGGTGCCTCGGCCGCATACAGATAACGCTCAATGGAAATTTGTATCTAGCCAGGAGCAGCCCAGCCGTGTCCAGCCCCAAGAAGCAGCCGTGACCAGAGCCGGAGATCCCCAGCCGCGTGTACGAGGAAGATGGTTACCTGGAAGCCTCTCCCATTGGTGGATGGTCCTGTGGGGCCTCCTGCTGGCAGCCGTGTGGCCTACAACCAGCTACGTCCTGGTGGGATGGGACTGTGCCAACCCCACCCATGTCACGTCTTACAATAAAGAAAAGATGTGTGACACGGAGCCCCTACACCAGGAGGTGCCCCTGGGCCATGAAATACACGTCCTGCAGCAAGTCAAGGTGAGGGAAACCACTGGGTTCAGCTGTCAGCTCACCGTGTCCCAGTGGACATTCAGGTGTGGGGTATGGGGTCATCTCAAGGTGACCTCGGTCCCCACCCTCATGAGGCCAACCAAGATAGACCCAGAAGCGTGCCGAGACCTGGCCAGGAACCGAGTATACACGTTGCCAGGCAAGACCCAGCCACTGACGTTCCAGCTGAACCACCCCCTGTTCTTCACCATCGACATGGTGGGCGCCCTCGTCAACAGCCCCGAGGGGGTGAGTTGCGAGGGGGAGGACGTCCACTTTGAGGGCCAGCTATACCGCAATGAATTAGTGCTCCAGGAGCGGCGGCTGCTGGTCAAGGAGGAGACCTATGTGGTGGAGGATGGACGGGTGGAGTCCCAGTCTGACCACCTGACCCTCGAGTGTCCCCATTCTGAGCTGTCCTGTATCACTGGGGAAGCAACCTACGTGTGGGACCACCTGGGAAGAGATTGCCCCTTGAGGCTGATCCGCAGCCTCCAGCCCAGCCTGGTGAGGGATGCATATCTGGTTGACCATCAGGCCCAGTTTTTCATCAACATGACCAACCCCACCTCAATTGTGAACTGCGACTTCGAGGCCCATGCCACCAACCATCCAGCGTTGTTCGTGGCAGCTGACCCAGCCGCGGCTGCGCTGCCCAGAGTGTCGGCCAGGGATGTTGACGTTCCCCTTCAAGCACAGATCCATGCAGGTTATATTGGGTTTACCCTGGAAACGCGCATGAAAAGCACTGCAGCGGAAGAAGTAGCAGCCAACTGCTGGAAGCTCCAGCAACTAGATCCGGCCCACCCGGTGCGTGTCCAGGGGAGCACGTTCTCGGTACTGAGGGGAGACATCCTGCTGCAGCTGACCTGCCAAAGGCACAAGTATGTTGTCCGCGAACACAAGGAGTGTTGGGACAAAGTGCCAGTGGAGCCCACAGGTTTTGTAGACGCTGTGACACGGGTATACAGTGAGCACGCCACCAAGATTCCCTGCTCCTCCACCTACCCCCTGACTGTGCACGCGGAGGAAGGCTGGATAGAGTTAACCCCTGCTCCCAAGAAGAGGCCACCCCTGCTGGATACGCCTAAGCAGTTGTTGACAGAACCCTTAGATGACTTCAGTTCAGGTGGTTTGTATTCGCAGGCTGAGTTGAACGACTGGCAACAACTGCTGGCGTTCCCAGCATACAAGAGTGCCATGCTGACCGGCCTATCCTATGGCTCCTGCGTTCAGCAAGGCAGCTGTTCGGCCACAGGAGACCATGGGATAGTGTCCTACAACATTGACCGACTGGCGGAGGAAGGAGAGGCAGCCCTGGATGTCTGGGCAGGATTTAGACAAGCCATCCACGAGTGGGGAGATGGCGCCGCCATACTGTGCTTGCTGTTGCTGATCCTCAAACTGCTGGGGGACCTAACCATCATTTCTCTGGCAGCAGCACAAGGAGGAGTCCGGGCAGCCCTGAATGCGATATCACAAGTGTTCCTGTACCATCCAGCTTTATATAGGAAAGCGCTGGCTAGAGCCAGGCTCAACAATGCCAAGTCCCGGGACTTTTCAGTGGACTGGGATGCCATTCCCATCGGCAGGGAAGCAGCCGAGGAAATGGTGTCTATGAAATCAACTGACAGCGGGCATGACCGCCCAGGTAGGCCAGGACCGCCCTCTGGCAGACCCCGCGGTCCCTCAGGAGGACAGGCCGCTGCTCAGACAATCAACCTGGCAGCCAGTGCCCCAGCCGCTGCCAACAACAACCCGCAGGCCCCACTGCTGACCGTTCCAGCAACAACTGTGCCACCAGCAAACCTGATACCTGCTGGCGCTGACCAACGTATCCAACCCAAGTCAGCCTCTGCCTTCTATCCCACATTGGGAGCCCATCAACCCTAAGAAGATACTCACCACTAGGATTCCATTGAATCATTATTGTTTGTATATATTTTAGCCCTAAGGAGCGGGCCGAAGGCCTCAACCACTGTCGGAAGTCTGATAGGGAAACCACCTCCCAGCCTTCCGAGGGGAGAGTTGTGGTATTCGGCAACCGTGAGCCATGTCTATGGCACCCCTGATCTGGGGTTCGGTGGAGGGTCAATGGCCCTCCCCCGAGTCCTGGGGAAGGGGTCTAGTGACCCCCTCCCTACGCTTAGAATTAATGATTTGAATCTGTCATGTTTATTATGGTTAACTGTATTCTTAATTCTCCCCCACCCTTTCCAGGGATGGGGGAATCATTATTGCCCAAACTGACCATTGTATATGTATTATTTATGCTTTCATGTTATGATTATTTATTCCTATCCATGTAATTATTGTTTGTTGTATATAGCTTCAGTATCTCTTAACCCTTCAATAAAGTGACAACTGAAAATAGATGTTGATCATTATCTAGTGAAAGCTAGAGAAGCGTAGCTTCTCTATAGTAAGGTGTCCACGTCTGTCACACTGCCGTAATCTAATTGAACTCCGGTGTCTGCCATTTATCCTCGGCGGATACCACATTAGACCATTCACAATTGCTCAAACATTACAAAATTTAACGGTGTTAAGATTTAATTAATTTTTTTTTCAGTCGAGTGTCACAAAATGGAGGACTGTTTGTATGCTGTTCATAGTTTGGTGCATGGGTTTTATCATAGGAAAATAATCAATGCTTTACAAAAAAAAATTATTTAAATTAAAAGCTTGTACAGGATTTTGCCAGGGGGGGGGCGGATACGATTTTTAAAACCATCTCAAACCAACTTCCAGAGGCGTATATATAACTATGTAGCAAAAACTGAAATAATTATTTGTCATATAGTTTATTAAAACGCTTATTATTCTATTTGTTTTGTCTAAAAAAAATGTGTCTATTGTAGGTGAATATATTACATATACCAAAAAATGTAAGAAATGATTGATAATATGCATACCACGAATTACAACCTATTTATAACTAAACTCATCATTCCAAAACGTCATTTCCTTCTTTTCTAAGTTTTTATTTTTAAAACAGAAGCTTATCTGTAATTAGGGCCCGTCCGTCCGTCTCTGACGGTTAGCTATTTACAATTATTGGTATTTCTTTCCTAGATATAAGATACCAAATAGAAATGTTCGAGATTTAAATTAAAAGAGTAAGACTTCTTGAGATAAATTTATCGTTTAGCTGATGCCACTAAAATTTTTCAAACAAATAAAGGATAAACATTTAAAAGTTATAAGTTCTTTTTAAAAGCAAAGCTTTTCTATAATTAGGGTCGGTCCGTCCGTCCGTCCATCCGTCCTTACGTCCGTCCGTCCGTCACAGAGAGATAGCTTTTTTCGTTAATTTAGGCATGTTAGAATTGCCCTATCGATTTCAAACTTTGCATGGTGATTCCTTTAGTAGTTAGGTACGATTTAGAAAGCGTCGCAACTCTATAATCATAACAAGAATGTCCGTACGTCCATTTTAAACATGTTGATTTTTTTACTTTTTTAACAACAAATTTTTATGTGATCTAATCATCCGAATGATCTGATTTTTGGACAACAAAGTATAATGTTATAAGCAAAGCAACTCTATAATCAAGTCCTAAAAATATAAGTATGATCATAAACATTATCCTGTATCAAGCAGTTTTTTAATAAATTTACTTACAAGTTTGCTCCGATTCTGTTACATTTATATTCTAATTATTTAGTTCTAACACTATATAAGTGTTAATGTCCGTTTGTCCTACCGTTTCAGTGCTTCGTTTTTAGGGATGTTGTCATCCTTGTTTTAAATTTTACAACAATGAAAAAAAGGATGCTGTCTAAAATGGTGCAAAAAATGGGGACAAATTTCAAATTGATTTGACGGGGCTGTTTATTTACGTCACAAGTGAGGGGAAAGAAAAGGGAAGGAGGAAAGAAACCCCCTAGAAAAGAGATGGGGGTATGACGTCACACGCCAAAACAATTTGAAATTTGTCCCCATTTTTTGCACCATTTTAGACAGCATCAAAAAAAAGTAATGTTTTAATATTATATTTTATGCAAATTTGAGTGAACTAGAAATAAAAATGTTTAATATTTAAGGAAAATTTCTAAATGTTTTTTCTACCTGGTAAAATGCACTGCGTGCTCTCAATATTATTCACAATAACTCAGGAATACAGAGATAGGACAAAGAAAAATAAAAATAACACAATTTCCCCTACATAGAAAAAGAAATCCACTTTTGCATGCAAAGACTTTCTGTTATCATAAAATTTGTGTTCTTTTTCAAAATGTGTGTAATTTAAAATTTTTTTTTAAACATACCCTAAAGAAAAGGATAATGATAGTCAAAGATTTATTTATCGATATTCGATGTTCTTCATTCTTATATACTGAAAACAAAATCATAAACATAGTGTACTTATATTGGTATAGAGAATAACGTGTACTATTATTTCTTATTTAAATAATTTTATTTTTATTTTTCGTTGAATATTTAGGTAAATCATAGCATATGATTAATTCTTAATTTGAAAAAAATGGTATTGAATGGCGTTTTAATTTTACTTTGTAAAATTTCTAAAAACCTATATATATAAGATATATATGTTTTTTTTCAACATTCAAATCCTGTATATATTTGTTTAAAACAGGAATTTTTGGGGATATGACAATGGACATTAAATTGAAGTTCTTACGCCCCCCAATTACAGCAAACATAATTCCCCAATTTGCTGATTGAGATTATTAGTTGATATATTGTAGACACTGACGTAAATTTAATAAATAAAGATTTTATTAAATTCCGTTAAGAGTTAAAAATACAGCGAATGTGGTAACCATGTTTTATTGAAAAAAAACCCAGATTTTTTTGGCCGAGAAAGATAGAATTGTAAGCATTGATTTGAAAATGTCTGCAGGATTTGTATCTGTATTCAGTGGTCTGTACACAACAGAGTCTGTCCTGGATTTTATACATGATAATCCTAATGTTTGCTTCTTTCAGGTAATTCAGGTTTTTTTCTTTCTGTATTTACAGCATTTTTGATAATTCCTCTATAAGTGTCTTGTTGAGCCCCAACCCTCTCTTTTTTTGACAACAAATAGAATTAATTATTTTTAAATATTTGTTTATTACTTTTAATTTGGTTGGGTTAGTTCACATTAGAAAGCCCCGCAGGGTTTTAGTACCGCAGGTACAGGCCTTTCAGGGTAAGTGCTTAATTGGTATTTTGCGTGAAAGCTTATTTTTATGGTGTAGACCTTTGCAAAGAATTTCATATAGATTTATACTTACCAAAAAAAATCATTGAGCAAATGTGTTGAATTAATTAAAAAATTTATCAAAATTCGTTAAACCATTTTGATTTAAAAATTTTTCTCTTTTTGCCTTCTTTAAGAAGTTTGACAAAGCCTAAATTGTGTTAAAATTGTGTCAAAAATGATCAATTATAAAATGAGTTAGATGAGAGGAGAAGTGGGAAAGAAAACCCGTAAAAAAGAAATGGATAATCCCTCATTTTTATTACGTCACATGGATCATTTTTGACACAATTTGGGCTTTGTCAAAAATTTAACTTTTATACCCACCAGGATCATAGTACTGGGTGATTGGAAATAAGAAAGGGGGATTTCAAGTATTCTGCTATTTAATTTTGTTCATTAATATATCACCCAGGAACAAGGGAATGATATTCTGACAAACAACTCTAAAGGAAAATTTCCCCACAACCCCCTTCTCCTTTTCCTCCCCTTCTTTTTCATCCCTCTTCAGTTACATGACAAAAGAAAATATATATCCAGATACTTTATTTTAGGTTTAGTGATTTTTTGTAGAATTTTTGGTTAGAATAGCTACCCCTGTATATCACCTTCATTGATGTAAATGTGCAGTATATACATATTATCAATTATCATATGAAAACATCAAAGATATTTCATTATTGTTTATTTACTTTTTCCTCCCTGACTTATCTCAAATTTACTATCAATAATGATTTGTTTGCTTTAAAAAAAGCTGTTAGTAAAGATGCATGTAAATAAACTTTATTTGAGAATGATATAAAACAAAATCAATTTTGATAGAACGCTTGAAAATTTTAATGTACTTTTTAAAAATTATTTATTACTATAAGCTAAAAAAAGAAGAAATTGTGTTAAAATCTCAGCCTGATTTGTAAATAAACAGAACAAAAAAATTACAATTACTCGATTATAATCTTTTAATTGGTAAAAAATATTTCTTGTAATAAAATTTACAGACAAATTATTATAAACAAAAAATATCAACCTACTAAAAGTACACAGGAATCTGGGAGAATCTTACCGTTTCTGTAATTGTCCTATCTAATAATCCCTGTGGAAAATTAATTTCTAAATTTCTATGTAATATCCAGGTAAACAAGATTTACAGCGTGGTGGCTGCTGGCATTTCATTCTGGATACCTGCTGTTCTCATGGTCTATATTTATGTCAGGTAAAAATATTTACTATCATGGATACAAGGATAGGTATAGTGGGGAATAAATTCTTTTTCTGTCTCACAAAGAACACCAGATATTTTTATGCAATTTTTTTTAATAAAAAGATCATAGGTACAGTAACAAAATGTTAAGCTTTAATTGATGGAAACTTTAATACCTTACTGATCATTGGCTCCCTGCGTATTTTTATTTATATAAAAACTTTAGGTTGTAGGTTGTAAGGTACAAGATGTAACATAATATAGAAAAGGATGACAACATCCATGGAAAAAAGGCTTTGCAAGTCAGACAATACAAAAGACGAAAATTACAGTGAAAAACTTATCGTCTAAATTGAAAACACAACCAATACACAACTAATAAACAATCCAGTAATGCTTTTTATAGTGCCTATGAAAAGGTTTCGTTATACATTACAAATGGTCAATGATAGTCCAATACACAGACTAAATTACAATGGCAGGCCAGTATACATTTTTATTGACCGTTGGTGGGCCAGTATGACGTCATATATTTATAGGCACTATAAAATATTCTCCAAACAACTTTAGCATTGCTGCGCTTGTATAACATTGACTGTTATATCTTCAGGGTTTATATGGAGGTTGTCAAGTTAGAAGCACAACATCCAACTATTAATAACCTGGAGGTAAATATTGAATCAAGTTTTACCCAAGTAAAAAAAATTCTTTGTTTATTATGGATTTATTATTGCTTGAATCTTTCACCGAATTTTCCGATAAAGATTCACTTTTACTTGTAGCGGGCTAAAATAACAATCTCCCCCATCCCAATCACCTTTACCCCATACCCTCCGCTCCTATTGGTTGAACGAACTGACCAATAAATGACAGGGGAAATAACAACCAAAATTAAAGATGTTTTTCTCTCTGTCATAATATCCACGTATATTCTACATTCATTAAACCAAATAATTAAAGTAATTTTTTAATAAATGTTATTCTTAACTACTTGCAAAGTTTGTGGTAGTATATACAAAATATGAGAAATCTTATTCTTATTTTATATTATAGAGCTGTATGGTTTTTGGCTTTACCTTATTATTTCAATAAATAGGGAACCTATTGAGTTCTCCACTTGTAATCCTTGCAGCTGGCCAAAATAACATACCCTCTATTCACCCCCTTTGCCACATCCCCTCCCCTACTGGTTGAACGAGTTGACTAATAATTAGGTCTATATTAGCAAGCTAATTTAACGACAAATTTCCACGATAAAACCAAAAAAAAAAAAAAAAGAGAAAAAGGTAGAAAATATTATTGTCTAAATATACTGGTGGTGGGGACCCCTTTCTTCTGCTAGCAAATTACTTTCTGCTGTAGCGACTTGGCTGTGGTAATATTTCCGACGCTATTAGCTTATATTCAAAGTCCCAATTGAAGGTCGGCACATAGTCCCCACCCTGTGAACATACAGTTATTTATCCCCTGCCATATTCTTTTACTTAAATGTTCAAATCAAATTGAAATAATTATCCTTGTTATTGTTTAACTTTCCAACTTTGGAGAAAAATATCCCATAAAATGTTAAGAAATATTTTTAGCTTAGGAGGAAAATATATTAATAGTAATACATTTTTGATAACAGCGATCCTACTCTGTAGGTTATATGAGTTAATTGGTACATCATTTTCTTTCTCATTTATTTCAAGCTCACGTTTCTATAACTGCCTAATGTCTCAACCATATCATTGCTTAGGGCTCAAAAGGGATAAGACAATGAACGATAAATTGATGTGCATGCCCAATAATGGTACACAAAATTACCCCTTCTGTATATTAAAAGTTTGAACACTCAACTTAATGAACCAATCAATCAAAATTCACTAAAGTTTTCAAGGTTGTTAATCCAACTAACAGTACTTATGGACATATTTGTTCTGTTTTTAAACATCAAATATTTGGAACTAGAAAATAGAATTCAATTTTACAACTTCGCTACTCATAGATAAACTTATTCTTGTTTAGATAACGTCAAATATTGGGAACAGCATGTCAAGAATAGATAGTTTTGCTAATCTACAACAAAATTCTCCTTCAGTTCATAGGGTAAGCTTATTGATAGTTTATTTTTAACGTTTTGAGTAAAATAAGGTATATGGAATTTACTTTTTGACTGCCCTTGACAATTACAGAGCGTCCAGGAACAACCTATCCGAATTCTATTAATTTCTACTGGATTTAATTTAGTTCTGAGACATATTGAAATATCATGTATCGAATCTAATATAGATAAATTTTCACAAAAATTAAATATCATAGACAAGGCATTTCTACATTTTTTCCTTTTTTAATCCTCGAAAAATCGTCTATAATACGATTATTATTCACATTCATAAATTGTAATGGAAAAATATATATAACATATATCTTTTTCAAATCTAATGAAATTTCTCAACATCAGTTCCTTAAAATAATTAGTTTAAAGGAATAGTTATTTATCGCATCGAATTATATACAGTTTTCCGCGGATAGCATGGGTAAAAACCAGTTCTAATCCAGCGGAAATTAATCAGATTCAAAGCCCTACTGGAAAAAAATATCTCCTTATTTTCATGTACTAAAATGCACTTTTCACATATTTCAAGAGGAAAAAAACAACTTGATCAAGTTAAGGAAAAGAAAAAGAAAGTACAAATAAATCAAATATCATCAGAGATCAAAGAGGATAAGACAGTGGAAAATAAAATTAAATTGATGTACAGCTGTAGACACTAATAGTTTGATCCAACAAATCAGTTCCCAAGTTTTCTAGGCCAACGAATAAAAACGTCATTTATAATTTATAATATCTACACTCCAATTTCTTTACAAGCAGGGATACTCTACTTAGTGAACCAACCAATCCAAAAGTTGTTAAGCGAACGAATAAGAAGCCAACCTTATCATAAAACTTTTGGGACTAGTGTAATAAACAGTTCAATGTCCCCTCCATCCCTGGTAACAAGACAAATTACATCCACTTGTTCAAACAACAAGAAAGTAGTTTAATACAAGACAGTTTGATTTAAACAAAGCATTCGATCTATAAATATATTTATTATGTATAGTATGTGATTTAGACAAAAATAAAAATATTAGATATTTTTAGTACACAAAAAAATCTTTATTTTAAGCTTGCCAATTTTTAAAGGAAAGAGCAATGGGGAAACATCCAAATTACAATACACTTATCCCTTCTCAAAATAAAAAGTTTTGGTTGAAAAGCTTAAGCACTACACTAACCAATCAAGAGTTGTAAAAATACCCAATGTTTTTAAGTAACCAATGAGAGATTTTGATTTTTAAACTTTAATTTACTGTCCAATGTCCACTCCCTCCCTGATATCCTTATAATAAAGTAACTGGATGTGTGTTTGTCTGTCTGTTTGTTTGTACTGTCGTTAACCGCTGAACCGATCAGGTTCTCCTTAACAGGGTAACTTCTCATAGGTGCCGGGAAGGTTTATAGCTATTTTGGTTGAGGGTACCACCTCCCTCCCAAGAGAAATCACAAAAAAGTAAAAAAAAATCAATTATTCGTAGACTTATACGCAACATAGCAAGGTATCATATAGACTTGAAAGCAACATAGATAGGTATCGTATTATTTAAAAAAAACATTTAAAGTGCCACTAGAGGCCTCTAGAGGGCGAAGCCGCTAGTATATTCAAAAGTGAAAGTGAATACAATGTAAACTAATAGACAGAACAAGAAATCTTATGTAATTGAATGATTTATTTAGATTGGATTAGTAAACAGTCCGAGTCCCTTAACCAATGGGAGTAGAATAGGCTCTATGACATGTATAAACGCAAGGTAAGCACATTTAGAGAACAAGTTTTAGAGTAGTTACGTTGCTAATAATAGCAAAGAGTTAGATTAATCCTACAAAGAATTTATTCTGACACTTTGGTGGAAGTTAAAGCCCACCTTTTAAAATCTAAATAAATTCATTGTAGGTATAATTTTCCCGTATCGCGTTTAATCCAATTAATATCCGGTGGATTAGAACCGGTTTTCATCCATACTGAAAAATTATGTCTAGCATCGTATTATAACCAGTTTCTTTACGAGTATAAAATGTACAATCATAAGATTAAAAACAGTTTTTTAACCCGTGCGTTCTGCATCTCAGGGCTAAAAAACTGTTTGTAATATTATAATTGTACATTTTTATATTCATGGAAAACTGTTTATAATACGATGCGAGAAATAGCTATTACTTAATTCAGGTCAAATGGGATGACCGTCTCTATGCTGCAGATAAATGGTCGGTCAAGTGATCCAAAGCCGACCCTACCCCGACAACCTAGGGGTGCCGACAAAAGTGAGGCGAAAGCCGCGGTCAGCTTAGGTAAAATATCTTTTTTTCATCTGCTTTTGTACTGAGGTGGAATTTTAAAAAATTAGGGTCGCTGTTAGCTGGTTACGCAAAATTGTTTTTATAAAAAATCCCCAAAAATCACTTTGAAAATCTACAAACATTAAACCAAATCTTAAGTAAATAACCCTTTTATGGTTTTAAAAAAATTTTGTAGAATTTTTATGCGATTTTGGAGGATTTTTCACAAAAATAATATTGCCTCAAGAGCGAGCAGCGACCCTAATTTTTTAAAAGAATCCTCCTCTGATTTACACAAATACAACCAAATAAAATATAGTTAGCTATAGAGATAGAATAACAATCCACTCTTTCTACAGTTAGGGAGTTGAATCCATTTTTATAGAAGCAGAAACATAATCTATGATTATGGTTTGGACCCTCTAAAACTGTAATCTACCCTTCCACTTTCCCCTCTCTTGGTGAAGATATCTTCAACGCCGATACGATTTTTGAAATGTAAGATTCCACTTTTGCCTCTCTTGGTGAAGATATCTTCAACGCCGATATGATTTTTGAAATGTAAGATTCCACTTTCAATAGAGGCGAAACTGGAATCATGGTTTACATTTTTAATATCTATGTTTCTGTAATCTTCCATTACTTGTTTAACATCGACATAATAGAAATGTACCATACTAGTTTAAAATTATGTCAAATGTGAAAAAAAGCATAGATTTTATATATAATTTAAACATTGTTGTGTATTCTTAATTGATTAAACAAAACATACAAAGAGCCTTTTATAAAAGTTGTTTTGTTTATTTAAAAAAATACTTTTAAAAGTGTATCAAATGAGCAATCAAAATTATTTTAAGAAAGTCGCTTATTAATTAATTCAATTGTATATATTTGTAATTTTTTTGTTCAATTTATTTCATCTTAATATTTCCCTAGTAATCTCTCACCGTGTAAGTAAGCACTAAAAGGTTAATTACTTATCTAATTGTGCATTTTTGTGGTAAATTACTGATCAATTACTGAACAATTTGGTATGATTTGTGTGTTAAAAGTGGATGGAGTAAATAAATGGACATTAATAGTAAAAGTTGCTTGTATCGGTTGAAGTGAAGAAAAAGAAGGAGGAGTAATACGGGGGGGGGGGGGAGTTCTGACACATTTGCGTAAACCTGGTGTATAGGCTTTATCTTTGGACTGAGAGGATAGGTTATTAGAAATAAAATCATTCTTATATGATGAATTTCTCCCAGATTTAAGATTTTTGGATAGGCCTCCAGGTTCCGGAGCTTAAGGCCTCCAGGTGGTCTCTGTACAGATAAAATTAAAAATAAGAATTTTTTTAAAAGTTAAAGGTTAACTTATAAAACAAAATATGCTTCTTTTTGATTGTTATTCACATATTTGAAGAAAAACATACATATTTTGTCTCATAAGCTGACTTCTAACTATTAAAAATTTTTTTTTTTTCATTTTTACCTGTAGAGAGACCACCTAGAGGCCTGGAGCTCCGGAACCTGGAGGCCTATCCAAAAAATCTTAAATCTGGGGGAAATTCATCATATAAGAATGATTTTATCCCTAATAACCTATCCTCTCAGTCCAAAGATAAAGCCTATACACCAGGTTTACGCAAATGTGTCAGAACTTCCCCCCCCCCCCCCCTTAATCCCTTCCTTCCTGTAAGCAGTTTATGACAAAAATTGAAGATTTGGCCGATATAATCCAAAAGAGCAAAATTTTCATCGATTGCTTAACCCTTAACAGTCGGGGGGGGGGGGGGCGTTGAACGCCCCCCCATCCGGTTTTTTCTATCTCATTTTCTGTGTGTGAAAGATAAAGAGCCCAAACTACGTGACTTTTTAAGTATGGGTATGACACATAACTGAGAGTTGGAATTTTTCGAATATCTCCGTCCTTGCGGGCACAGGATGCCAGCAAACCTGGCAGGGTCATCCAGGTAAAGAGCAAAAATAATTTTTTGACTAAAACAAAGCATTTTATCATACCAAAATACTAAAATATCCTCTAGTAGTACATCCTTATATGAAATACAGGAGTTCAAGTCACTTTCAGGTTCCAGGTATGATCCTGCAGGTCATGATCCTCCAGGTCTCCAGAAATCTTTAAAAGGCTCCTGTGGCCGCAATTTTTGACTTAGAGACTTCAAATTTTAAACTTAAGCTTTTCTTATACATAATAAAGATCATAAAGATCCGCCGCCGTTTTCTCGCCGACCGCCAACTGCGGCGGCTGGCAGCTGTCAAGTACAGCTGCGGCCGCTGAAATTTATATTTTGATATATCTAATGTAAAATTTACATAAAGATAAACATTTTCTGGAAAAAAATTGATCTTCTAGCTTCAAAAATAAAAAAATTACAGCCGTTTGAAATTTTTTAGTAAAAAAAGACCTAAAAACAAAGGTTGTAAAATAAAAGGGTGAAGGAAGCAAAAATTGACTTAGACTTATAAAAGGACGGAAATTCACTATCAAACATAAGCCTAATAAACAAAAACTTTGATCAATTTCTTATAAACAATTAATCAAAAATTTATATTTAACTATTTTTGTACAAAATGAAAGAGTTAAATTTTCTTGCATTAGGGTGAGGGCGGGCTAAACTGGAAATTTTTCAGTTTTTGGAGAAAGAAAATATTTTCTAATAAAATTAAGACCATTAGAAAGCTTATGGAAAAGACTATCAGGTTATCCTAGGACTTTTAGAAGTTTGATATAATTGGACTCAAAGTCGTTACCGATTAATACCCCACAGGGGGGCTAAACCAATTACGTTTTTTTCAACCTAAAAAAAATCAATGAAAAACAGCCAATCAGACATAATTAGGTTAGGTTAGAGGGATTATCCACAAAAAATTTCATAAGGATTAGACTATTCTTTCTATGTCAAAAATCATTTTTTTTAAAGATGTGAAATTTGAATTTTTTTGCAAAAATTTTCTTTAAAAATAAAATATTTTCATAAAAAAAACACTGTCCTACCCACTTTTTGGCCTAATTCTTTAAAAGCCCATATTGAATTTTGGAAAACCTAAAAATTGACCTTATAAATCATGTTTAAATTTTTTTTCTAAATTACCTGAAAATGCCCCGCCACCAACTCTGGTCATTTTAAAAAAAAAATATTAACTCTATTTTAAAGTTCTCAACCGATTTGAAAAGTATAAACAATTCTTGGTTAAAAAGTTTTTTACAGATTAGTTCTAGGTCTTACTAATTTTTGTGTAGGTCGATCTTTAACACCTACTGAAAAATTTTCAAAAAAAAATTTTTTTGTCCAACTTTGAGACCCTTAAAGGTCGCCTGCAAGAAATACCACGCTTTAACTGCTAAAAGACTGCCACAAGTAGACCCAATTTAAAGTTTTCAACTTCAATAACAAAAAAGTTATAGGCATTTCAAAATAGCATGTTATGTACAATGAAAATTTTGAAAGATTTTCAATGCTCATAAAAGAAAATACAATATTGAATTACGTCGCCTAGACAAAAATTATAACTTTATCTTTGTCAGAAACTTAGATTGCTGGTAACTGATTAGATTTTTAAAATAAAAACACCAAATTTCATAGTCAAAATCTATGAAAAAAATTCGATTTAAATTGCAATTGTAAACAAAAATCATAGAGGAAACAAAGGGGTAAACTAATACAAGCTCAGCTGTGTTTGGTTGCTTAGCTGATTCAGCCTTCTGATTGGGTACAGTACACTTGGTATAACACGAGTTAAACTTAATTTTTTTAATGATTGTGACTATAAAAATGGATATTTTTATTGTAAAAATATAATTAGTTACTGGCAACCTAAATTTTATGCCAAAAATAAGCTTATAATTTTGTTTCTAGGCCACGTAGTTTAATTTCAAAATTTCTAACATTAGCATTTAGATTCTTTCAAAATTTTCATTGCACATAAATGTCATTTTAAAACGCCTAAAACTTTTTTTGTTATAGAAGCTGAAGGCTTAAAATTTTGGGCATTGGGTCTACTTGTGGCAGTCTTTCAGCAGTTAAAGTGTGGTATTTCTTGCAGGCTTTCTTTAATGTGAAATCAATGCAGCAGTTGTGATTTGACTTGAATTTGGTTAACTTGTCTAAGTGTTTTATTTGTTTTCTTTTTGATCTTAAACATTAAGGTATATAATTCTTTACTTATTAACCCTTAACGGTCAGGGGAGGGGCGTTGAACGCCCCCCATCCGTTTTTTTCTATCTCATTTTCTGAGCCCAAACTGCTTGACTTTTTAAGTATGGGTATGACACATAACTGAGAGTTGGAATTTTTTGAATATCTCGATCCTGGCGGGCACAGGATGCCAGCAAACCTGGCAGGGTCATCCAGGTAAAGAGCAAAAATATTTTTTTGACTAAAACAAAGCATTTTATCATACCAAATTACTAAAAAATCCTCTAGTAGTACATCCTTATATGAAATACAGGTGTTCAAGTCACTTTCAGGTTCCAGGTATGATCCTGCAGGTCCTGATCCTCCAGGTCTCCAGAAATCTTTAAAAGGCTCCTGTGGCCGCAATTTTTGACTTAGAGACTTCAAATTTTAAACTTAAGCTTTTCTTACATGTCTACATAACGTCTTAAAATTTTATGAAGATCCACCACCGTTTTCCCGCCGACCGCCGACTGCGGCGGCTGGCAGCTGTCAAGTACAGCTGCGGCCGCTGAAATTTATATTTTGATATTTCTAATGTAAAATTTACATAAAGATAAACATTTTCTGGAAAAATTTTTTTCTTCTAGCTTCAAAAATAAGAAAATTACAGCCGTTTGAAATTTTTAAGTAAAAAAAGACCTAAAAACAAAGGTTGTTAAATAAAAGGGTGAAGGAAGCGAAAATTGACTTAGACTTATAAAAGGTCTTAAATTCATTATCAAACAGGGGACTTGCACAAAAAAATTTAGCCCTCTAACTCTAATAGGAACTGAGATAATAAGGGGGGGCGTTGAACGCCCCCCCGGGCCCCCCCCCCCCCCCCCCCCGACTGATTAAGGTGCGGCAAGGGGCCCGACTGTAAAGGGTTAAGAATCGTGAAAATTTAGAGACACCATCTCTAAATCAGCCAAGAGAATATTATTATTATTAAAATTTATTATTAAAATAAATAAATAATTAAAACGATAATAGGATAATGAATAAAAGCACGAATAAAATCAGGTTAAAAAAAAAAGATTACAATAGTTTATTTTGCTAGATTGATGGCATCATCTATTGCGCCTTCCATTGGTTCTTTGTTGTCGGTGTCATTTCTGGTCAGCAGTCCTTTTGCGGTCAGATAACTGTTGAAAGTTGTCATCTTCAAGGTATTATCAGCTTGTCTTCTCGGTTTCCGCTGAAAAGCTCCCAGGAAAAAGTTGGCACACGATTTATAGGCTGAAGCTGTAAGGTGTACTCCATCAACTAGGCTGTGTTTGTTGAAGTTCCTACCAAAAATGTTCTGGTAAACCAGGAACTCGCATCTGTCAGATAGGATCAGGCTTGACTGTAGGTATTGGTTAAAAGGACTCTCCACAGAAAAATCAACTTTGGATTTTTGAAAATCTAACCTGAAATTATTATTCTCTGTTCAATTTTAGGCATTTTTTGTTTTTGTGGCATCGCGATTGAAGCCCTTTGAAATTTTTAACCGCCTTTAAGTGAATCCTCCCGCCATTCAATTTGTGCTGCTTTAGTGATTTTTAGCTTCTATGTTGCCGCATTCATCGCCCTTCTCCGCCGCTACTCCGCTATTCATTGCTGTATGTCGCGGTTCAATACATGCTCCCCTCTCCCTTGTTCAGAAATTAAATGGAGGCTGGGGGTGTTGTGTATAGCGACGTAAGCAATGTATAGCGGAGTAGCGGCGGAGAAGGGCGATGAATGCGGCAAAAGATGGTTATATTTGGCGGAGGCGAACACAAAATGGAGGCGGCAGGATTGTCCAGTCAAGGAAGAGGATAAATCGTAGAGCGGCCGGTTGTAATGGAGCAAATGTTCTTTAGCGGCAAACATATTTTGAGTGGAGGAAAGTGTAGTACATATTGTTATAGTGGCAGTACAAATAGGCGGCGGACAAAATTTTCAAAGGTTTCGATCGCGATGCCACAAAAACAAAAAATGCCTAAAATTGATCAGAGAATAATAGTTTCAGGTTAGATTTTCAAAAATCAAAAGTTGATTTTTCTGTGGAGAGTCCTTTTAAGGAGGTTGGTGTAACCAGTCATGGAGATTCTCTGATTTTCGCAAACCACAGCAATGAGAGATGTGTCTTGGGAAGGGTCCTAGAATAAACACCCTACCCTTGAAGTGCTGTGCTAGATAGATGGTCAGTTTGTTTGTGTCGAAGATCAACTTGTCCATTTGCTGGTCTGTCAGGATTGTTGGATGGGTCAGGTGGAACACTCTCTTGCCGAATAGAATAACTGCAGAAGAACAATCTGGCTAAGTTATTGGTAGAAACATGTAAAAATTTTGACAGGAAAGAGATAAAATTTGCATTTCTTAAGACAAAGATAGCTTTTTAGAAATCATATGGTTGAAAAATTCCTTTGCTGTATTACTGGAATGATTCATAAATAACAAAAAATAAACAAAGGTTATTTTAAATGTGCATTTATTTCAAACCAATGAAAATTCAAACTGAAGTACAAAATAGAATCCAGAAATTTTGCCTGTCTATTTTGGCTTTCATTGTAGGTGGATTGAATTTATGTAAAGGTAATTCTTATCTCAGGATACTTTAAAACTGTAAAAATAGATTTAAATATACAGTATGACCCTCGAAAAAGTATTTTTAAGCATCTGCAGCCCTTATTTCACAATGAATTATTAAAAAATGCATATGTCCTTGTTCTCCATAGTATTCCACGTAAGTAGATATAAAAATATTTTTTTTACCTCCATTAACACCGGAGATTTTTAGTGCTAAAGTTTTGAAAAAGTGACTGAGGAAAAAGTAACTTTTAACATGAAACAACTTTTTTAGCAAAATTAAGCTAGAAATCCTTTTATTTTTGTTACTAGCAGAAACTTTATACAAAAATGAAATAAAAAATTTAGTTTTTGAGTAAAAAGCATTTTTTTACACATATTTTTTGAGTCTTTTTAGTTTAATGCTATTTTGAAAAACTTACTTATTAGGCAAAATTGTTTAAGATTAAAAAACTAAATAAATCTCTACGAATATAGCAGGAAAATTGTTTTTGTTTCACAATCCTAACTTTAATAACAAAAAAGTTATAAAGAAAATAAAAATAAAACATAATGATTTTTTAGTCTAAAAAGCTTAATTTACACCCTATTAAATAATTGAGATGTCAGAAAAGTAGGCGGAGCAACTGTCATAATTAATCCTTTTCTATAAATAAGGGTTAATAAATAACCTAAAATTTGCAAATAATCAATTCATTCAGTAGTATTTTTTTGCCATTAAAAATTTATATTTTTTGGTGGAATAAAAAAGAAATATTTAGTTAACTTGTTTTTTTTGTGTCTCATTATTCAGTTGCCAGAAAAACATAATATAACCATCCAAATAATAAGAGAAACAAAAAAAAATCTTTTACTCAGTCACTTTTTCAAAACTTTAGCTCTAAAAATCTCCGGTGTTAATGGAGGTAAAAAAAATATTTTTATATCTACTTACGTGGAATACTATGGAGAACAAGGACATATGCATTTTTTAATAATTCATTGAGAAATAAGGGCTGCAGATGCTTAAAAATACTTTTTCGAGGGTCATACTGTATTTCAAATAGCTTAATAAATTAGATTCAAAGGCCTTATAGATTTAATTAACTTTGGGATAATGGTAAAGGACGATGGAATATTAATTACCCTTGCAAAACCATTTCATTTTTATGTAAAAAGGTGTGATAACCAATCTGCCATTGTCCTATCACTCTCAGATAAAGTTTAACTTTGGCCTATGTTATATGTTATAACACATACTTAACCCTTTCCGGTTTTTTCTATCTCATTTTCAGTGTGTGATAGATAAAGAGCCCAAACTGCGTGACTTTTTAAGTATGGGTAAGACACACAACTGAGAGTTGGAATTTTTTGAATATCTCCATCCTGGCGGGCACAGGATGCCAGCAAACCTGGCAGGGTCATCCAGGTAAAGAGCAAAAATATTTTTTTGACTAAAACAAAGCATTTTATCCTACCAAAATACTAAAATATCCTCTAGTAGTACAACCTGATATGAAATACAGGTGTTCAAGTTACTTTCAGGTTCCAGGTATGATCCTGCAGGTCCTGATCCCCCAGGTCTCCAGAAATCTTTAAAAGGCTCCTGTGGCCGCAACTTTTGACTTAGAGACTTCAAATTTTAAACGTAAGCTTTTCTTACATGTCTACATAACATATTAAAATTTCATAAAGATCCACCGCAGTTTTCTTGCCGATCGCCGACTGCGGCGGCTGGCAGCTGCCAGGTACAGCTGCGGCCGCTAAAATATATTTTTTGATATTTCTAATGTAAAATTTACTTAAAGATAAACATTTTCTGGAATAAAATTGTTCTTCTACCTTCAAAATTAAGAAAATTACAGCCGTTTGAAATTTTTAAGTAAAAAAAGACCTAAAAACAAAGGTTGTTAAATAAAAGGGTGAAGGAAGCGAAAATTGACATAGACTTATAAAAGGTCGGAAATTCATTATCAAACAGGGGACTTGCACAAAAAAATTTAGCCCTCTAGCTCTAATAGGAACTGAGATAATAGGGGGGAACGTTGAACGCCCCCCCCCCCCCCGACCGATTAAGGTGCGGCAAGGGGCCCGACTGTAAAGGGTTAAGACTTAAAACTTAATGTAATGAAAAGCTTTCACTTAAAGGGAGTGTGAACGTAAAAATTTCCCAAATGATTATCAAATCGTAACATTTTCTAAGGACATTTTACTACATTGATCAACCAAAAATGTTCTATTAACAAAAATATCTAGAAATAATGCATTGATTTTATGGTATTTTGGGAGGGAAAAAGGAAAAAACAAGGAAAATCTGAACTTTTTTGTTTCTTAAAATGTTTGTAGGGGTATTTAACTTGTCATATATAGTTGAAACAATTTAGTTACTTTTAAGGAATTTATTTTGTAATATAAAATTGCCAATTAGTTTTTTTATAACGTAGTAATTAGGTAATAAAGATCTATCTTAAATTTGTATTATTGACAAAAAAATACCTCAAAGTCTACAAAGGGTTGAATCTCATAGGTTATTTAAAATAATGATATCCTTTTTTATTGTGTTGGACAATAAATAACCCACTTTGAAGAATAAGTTTACACTTTTATCAGACTGTTTATAAAGAAATATTGCACCTTTATTATTTACAAATTTGTAATTAAAGGTGGGCGAGAAATGGGCCATCTAAAGTTACTTGGATACTAATAAAATAACCTGTTTCTAGCTTTGTTATTGTATTTGGTTTTCAATAAAAATATTACTTATTTTATCAATTTTTAAGTAACTATACATTGGTTTACAGCAAGGATATTGTTAAAAGTCAGCTTAACCGTTAGGAAAAATAGAGAACTATGTTAAAAAGTTTAGTTTTAGCTATAGAAGGAAAAAAGACAATTAACTGCACATTTATATAGTCCGGAAATTTTTTCCCCAAACTTGGACATAGTAAAAATCGTCGGAAAAAGCCGTTTTTAAAAGAACGAGAGACAGTTTTGCCCTATATTTGATATTATATTAATGAGATGATGTTAAGGTTTGATAATCTGATGAGAAATATTCTCGTTCACAGTCCCTTTAAGTAAAGCTAACAAATAAAATTATGAAACATATCAGGGATATAAAGAGATAAGACAATGGCCGATAAATTAATGCACATCCATAATGATGACGCTCTAAATAACCCCTTCTGTAGATTAAAATTAGTGGTTCCAACGTTTATAAACAAAATTTAATCAACCAATCGAAATTCAGTAAAAATCCCCAAAGCCAATGAATAAGAAAACATTGTTGTAAAACTTTGTGTACTATTGTAATAAGAAGTCAGTTGTCTCCTCCCTCTCTGGATACAAATACTAACTAAAAAAGAATAAAATGCGATGGTACTCTACAATTCACTTTTCTGCCTGTCTGTCATTCTGTCCATGATTTTTTATGATTTTCCAGTATGGCTACGAAACCAATTAATATCCGCTGAATCAGACCCGTCTAATCCATACTTAAACCATATATTGTATAATGTATTGTATTATAGACATTTTTCTACAAATAGTAAAGTAAAAAGTTGTAATATGAACACCAGTTTTGTTAGACTGGGCCTTCGCCCCTTCAGGACTAACAAAACTGGAAAAACAGATGCAATAAACAACTAATCTTGGCTGTTTAGTTTTGACAATGCCAGTTTTCATCAACCACTGTGTCCCACCCCCCAAGAAAGCTTAAAACCACCACAGGACCAATAGGTATATACCCTGAAGAGTAGAATCCAATTGGTTCAGTGGTTACCGAGATCTTAAGGGACAGACATCAAGCTACTTTGTATTATAGATGATATAAAAAGCTTTGTCAAATGTTTTAAATGGACATTCAGGACTTTCTGATATCGATTATAGGGTGCTACTGTCCTTCTCATTCTGTTTTCTCATGTTATCATAGACAGAATTTATTTAATTTTTCGTCTATTTTTCCCTCCCTGTATACAACTTTTATTGTACCCAGGGACTGAAATTACCTTCCTAGCTGGTCCAAAACCTCTAGGTACTTTAATTCAAGTTTATCGCCACCAGGGATCTGACGGGTTTAAGACAATAGCCGATAAAAGATGTACATTCCCAAAAATACCCCTACTGTAATTTGCCATCAGTGGTTGAAACGTTTCGACACTATACTATATTAACTAACCAATTAAAATTCAGTAAAAGTCCCCAAAGATGTTAAGCAAACAAAAATGAAAACGTTATTGTAAAACTTTGGGAACTAGCATAGAGAGAGGTGAACAATGGACTGTTTATTACACTAGTCCCCAAAGTTTTACAATAACGTTTTCTTATTGGCTGGCTTAACAACTTTGGGGACTTTTATTGGATTTTGAATGGTTAGGTTATTAAGTACTAGCAGCTTCGCCCCTAGCCTCTAGGAGCTTTGCCCCATGAGGTAATTTTAAAAAAAAATTTAAAAATAAAAAAATAAAATTCTGGTGCTGCGCCCATAATTTATGAGCATCACCAGAATATTTTTTTTTTGGGGGGGAATTTTCATTTTTTGGGGGGTTGGGGTTGTCCCACCCCTCAAGAAAAAAGCTTAAAACCACAACAGGACCAATAGGTATATACCCTGAAGAGTAGAATCTGATCGGTTCAGTTGTTACTGAGATCTTAAGGGACAGCCGGATGGACAGACAGATAGACAGAAAGACATCGTTCTACTTTGTATTATAGATATTAAATAATTCAGTAAAAGTGCCTAAAGTTGTTAAGCAAACGAATAAGAAAATTTATGTTTTGAGATTTCTCATATAAAATTTACTTTAAGATAAAGATTTTCTGAAAAAATTGTTCTAGCTTTAAAAATAAGGAAATTACATCCATTTAACATTTTAATTAACCTTAAAAAGAAAGTTGTTAAATGAAAGGGTGAAGTAAGCAAAAAATGACTTTGTCTCACTTAAAGTCGGAAATTTATTATTTAACAGTAAACATGCACAATTTTTTTTTGCCATCTAACTCTAATAGGATCTGAGATGATATGTTGGGGGGGGGGGGGGGGGGGGATTAAACTACTAAGGTCCGGAAATGGGCCTGATTGTTAAGTGTTAGCAACCTTTATTTTTAGGTCCTTTTTTTCTTAAAAACTTCAAACTAATAAAAATATAAAAAAAACTAACTAATATGTACAATTTCTACTATGTCGATTTAAATATATGATATGTTATCTTGAATGTATCATTCCAGTTTTGTCTCTATTGAAAGTAGAATGATACATTACTATTATGTCGATATAAATAAGGAAATCAATGTTTATGAATACGCTGATATGTAAACATGAATGTATGATTCCAGTTTCGCCTCTATTGAAAGTGGAATCTTACATTTCAAAAATCGTATCGGCGTTGAAGATATCTTCACCAAGAGAGGGGAAAGTGGAAGGGTAGATTACAGTTTTATAGGGTCCAAACCATAATCATAGATTATGTTTCTGCTTCTATAAAAATGGATTCAACTCCCTAACTGTTCTAGATTAATTTATCTACTAAAAAATGTTAATTTGCTTTATTTCAAAGGTCATACCAAAAATATTATAAGAAAACAAAGAATTTTAAAATCATTGATTATAATTTTTATATCTATCTATAAAACTGCGTAACATATTTAAACAAAACATATCCAAAAAGATTCAGAATAAGTTTTGAATTAAAACTTTATCCAATTCTGTAGAATTTTCCAGGCAGGTAGATATCAATGGGAGACAAATCAATCATGTATCCTAACTTTTTAAATGTTTATTAACTACTGAAGGCAGAATTTCACATATCAAAATTAAGGGAGAAATAGTAATTATCTTCCATTGTATTATCCCTATATCCCTGAAAAGTTTTGTTTTATCCTCTGGATTTTTGGCCTGATCAAATCCAATTTCTGTCAGACCCAGAATACACATTACAAACTGTCCCAATTTTGTATAACTTTTGCGGAACATGTTCTAGTTACGTCATATTTTTCTTTCCCGAAAAAGAGAAGGGGGGAAGAAAATCTCTTCAAAAGAGATGGGGAAAACTCCCTTTTCTCCCATCTCTTTTTTCTTCCCCCCTTCCCTTTTTTTCTTTCCCTCTTCCCTTTTTCGGGAAAGAAAAATATGACGTAAATGGAACTTGTTCCGCAAAAGTTATACAAAATTGGGACAGTTTGTAATGTGTCCTATAAGCCTAGCAAGTTTTTTTCCATTCAGCTAAATTTCTGTGTTTCTTAAGTAGCAAGGGTCATGAGTTTGGCATTGAAATCAGGGTTTTTACAGGTTTAAAGGGGTAATCGCCTATCCTTGGACGTCTATGCATGCAATTGTACAATAAGATGAAATGTTTGATGTTGCAAATTAAAATGTTTTTTTTTTTTGTTTAAATAAAATTCAAATAAGATATAAAAGTCAAGAAAAATAAAGTAGAATAATTTTTTTGCTATAGTAAGTTTGGTGACATTGCCTCTTAAGGGGCCATAAACGCCCCTTATGACAAGAGGCAAAGTGGTCGTCCCATTTTTTATCTTGATTTGTATGAATAACTTTTAAGCTAGATTTTCAATCTGTTTCTGGAGAACAACATCAAACACTTTTAGGCCACTTCAGATCTCAGAACATTGGAAGATATTTTGCAATTGATTATATTTTATGTTTCGGGAGAATCGTTTGAATTTAAAGAAAATACTTTTATAAAAGATACAGGATGTAGCCGCTAAACCAAAAGACTTCACAGTTTAGCTTTTTATGGGTCCGCGGATGCCTTATAATATTTTTAGGGAGGGTACTTCCACCCTTCAATGGCCCTCTGGAAAAAAATTCCCTTCACTCAAAAAATAAATTTTAAATGGAGGGTCGACTTTCCACCCTTCTCTAAAGTGCCACTAGAAGCATCTAGGGGCGCTGTCGCAAGTGGAAATAGAAATCATTAAAATCTGTAAAATTGGAAGTTGGATATGAAAGATGCAGATTAAATGAAATAGAATAAACTGATAAAGATTGACAATTTCTTAAATAGCTGAATACCTGCCCCTGTCTAAGACATCACAGAAAAAAATTACTTTGCAAAACTTGATTGGACATAAAAGCTAGAAAAGTTCTCTAGTTTTTTTTATGGCATATAGAATACTAAAATTAATTATTTTGATTTGACCTCATTGATAGTGGGGAGGGGAGGCTATATTTCTCTAGAAAGTATCCAAGCCCACTAGTAAAAATCTTTCATGAACATTGTATTCCAAAAAACAAGGTAGTGCAAAAAGGTACGGCACAAATATATATTGTCAGACCAAAACGAATGACCTTAATGCATAATATTTACTTACAATAATTTTTTTATTGAATTTTTGTAATAATAATTTAAAATTCTTTTAGGTTTTATAATGGGAGGATTTCTAGTTTGTTGGTTACCTTTCTTCATTTGGATGCCTCTCGTCCATCTAATGGTGAGTAACTCTTTACGTAATTATGTCGTACAATCTTTATTTTATAAAGTAATAAGGTTTTTTTTTCTCTAGCCTAAGATTTCGATGACTTCTGAACCGATTGAGTTCTCCATTTTATGGAAGCTTGATTTATTAATTCTTTTATCTATGTATGGTTTTAGGCTATTTTCCTTTTTTCCTTACTCCTTCGCCCTAGTTGATCAAACCAATTTTTCGTAATTTAGATTTAAAAGAAAAATGGAAGAAAAAAAATTTTCTTTAAAGGGGGATTTTTTTTATTTGGGAGGGGGGGTAGTCGACCCCACTATTTTAAATATTTTTTTTTTGGGTGGGGGGGTATTTTTCATTTTTTTGGGGGGTTCGGGGTGTCCCACCCCCCAAGTAAATAGTTATAAACCTTCCCGGGACCTATGAGAAGCTACCCTGTAAATGAGAACCCGATCAATTCAGCGGTTAGCGAGATCCTTCGCTATAAACAAACAGACAGACAAACAAACAGACAGACAGACAAACAAACATCGTTCTACTTTGTATTATAGATTTCTATCTGTTTTATCTAAAAAATAGTACATCACATAAAGATAAAAATGAAGTATGGCTTCTTTTCTGTTTATTGACATTATAAATGCAACATTTAAATAAGGACAACAATTTGTTTTGTCTTTTTTTATCGAGAGATAGTTTAATGGAAGATAAAATCAACCTTAATTTATGTTAAAGTTGGAAATGATATATTATAATTAATCGGTTTTGAAATTTTGAATTTTAAATTATGTTTCTCATGTGTTAGGTTTAACTTTTGAATGTGTATTAACATAATTAAAATAGATTTTTTGTATGTAATATTTAAAAATCTAAACAAAGACATATTTTCATAGCATTCAGTAATGTTTTCCCTATTTGTTTTATTAATTTTGTTTTCATTTGTAGAAATGGAAATATTTGAAGTATTCTTGTAAAGAAGCTATCTTAACTTTTTTGCTTTTTATTTAAGATAGCTAGCCGGTGCTTTTAGTAAGTAGTAGATGTAAAATTTTTCATAGAATTCAGATATGCAATCGGTTTTTTTGTAGACCTCTTATTTTTTAAGTAATTTAAGTTTTTTAAAAAATTAATTAAGTCGGTTTTAAGGTACTAAAACGCAACAAAATAAAAGAAGAAAATTTCCAGTATGAACAAAAATAGTAAGATCTTTAATTTGACACCTTACTTTTAAAATTCTGTTGAGTAATTATTGAAAAAATCAATTTTTTTAACCTCGGTTTAATAAAAACTTTAAACCTAAATATTTTATCAAACAGACATAAAAAATATGGGTTCATATATACCTTTAGAATCAGAAAAATATTATGAATCCATTCTAAGCAAAATTGAAAAAGTTTTATAAAACTATAATAAAAAATATAAGTTTATTTTAAGAATCAAAATTTTCGGCTTCAAAGGGTTGACTTGAACAAAACCTGTCCAAAACCTAAACAAATGTACATACACTGTAACAGATATTTTTTAAACACAAGAAACAATAATGCATTTTTAACTGCACTGTTTTGAAGTTTATAAACAGACTGAAGCATACTTGTTCATAATTTTTCATTCTTTACATGTTATGTAAGTATCACTATTTTTATTGTAGTATCTATTGTATATATTGTTTGAACATTATCCTTTTTTTTTCATTTCTATTGGTTAAGTTTTGAGGTGAAGCTTCTTGATTCGTCAATTTTAGAGATTTTTGATTGGTTAGTTTAATAGTTACAATTAAGTGTTGCCTGTAAAAATATAATATTTAAGCCATTTTTATTTTTTTTCAATTTTGCTTAGAATGGATTCGTAATATTTTTCTGATTCTAAAGGTATATATGAACCCATGTTTTTTATGTCTGTTTGATAAAATATTTAGGTTTAAAGTTTTTATTAAACCGAGGTTAAAAAAATTGATTTTTTCAATAATTAC
Source organism: Acartia tonsa (assembly GCF_053477335.1). Taxonomy (NCBI): domain Eukaryota; kingdom Metazoa; phylum Arthropoda; class Copepoda; order Calanoida; family Acartiidae; genus Acartia; species Acartia tonsa. The sequence continues at coordinate 48,565,185 of NC_137261.1, read as the reverse complement.
TCAACAGAATTTTAAAAGTAAGGTGTCAAATTAAAGATCTTACTATTTTTGTTCATACTGGCCATTTTCTTCTTATATTTTGTTGCGTTTTAGTACCTTAAAACCGACTTAATTATTTTTTAAAAAAAACTTAAATTACTTTAAAAATAAGAGGTCTACAAAAAAACCGAATGCATATCTGAATTCTATGAAAAATTTTACATCTACTACTTACTAAAAGCACCGGCTAGCTATCTTAAATAAAAAGCAAAAAAGTTAAGACAGCTTCTTTGTAAATTACTAATTGTTTTTTTTTTTGTGGATCAGGTGCAGTCTACGGTAAAATGTTCCTGGGATCGATTAAGGCTGCTAGTGAACATTTATATTGTATTCGCATAAATTTTAACCAATAAAAGTCGGTCAAGAAATAATCGGTAATAGCCATTACACGGTTATCTCGTAGCGCACATTAATGCGCGTAAAAGCCTTATATTTCGCGTGTTAATTTTTCACTGTAATTATTTAGATTTTGGAAATTTCAAATTTTTTAAAGGTTTTCTGATGCCGCTTTTAGCGATGTGCGGGCATTATATGAGCGTTCAGCTGTTTAGTAGCCTATAAAGTTCTTAGATTTTTGAAGATAATCGATCTTAGGAACTTTTTAACCGTGAACTGCAGCAGATCCGAATATTTGTAAATCTATTGTTTTATTATGGCTTCCAATTATTTATCTAAATGCATTCAATGTTTACAAATCAGGAAGAAGGTATGGAAAGACTTCACATTATATTTTCTTTACGGATAGGCGGACATTTGAATTGGAATTATAGAGCAGCTTTGCTATTCTTTGATTGTGATTAAAAATATACCTCAACTAACTAAAGCGATATTAATAATAATAAAAAGTAGAAAGATGCCTGTCCGTCTGTCTGAGCACAAGATCTCGCTAATTATATCCTATGGATTGGATATCTAAATTCTGGTATCTATCTAATTATCTATCTTATATTTTAGGAGATAGAAACCCCTCACAGCCTGTACCTGTATATCTTATGGATTGGATACCTCAATTCTGGTATAAATCCCATCATCTATGGTTTACACCACCAGGTATTATTGAGCTTTTATTCGGAAAGGAAAGTTATCTATAGCAGCGTAGTATAAACAGCTTTCCTTGGATATGAAAATGTACAATTATAAGATTAAAACCAGTTTTGTTAGCCCCGAGAAGCCAAAAGCACGGGCTAAAAAACTTATTTTAATATTATGATTCACATTTTAATAAGAAAAATTATGAATATTGAAACATTGAAACATTTATAAAAACCGACAGAACTGGCTCATACATATATGTAAAAAGGAATTTATAGGTAGCTGTCTATAGTGCCCTAGCAAAATGGGTACAGATATAACTACTTTTGGCCTACCTATTCTATTGACGTCCGGAAATACATTATACACCATCTCTTTTTACTAGCGGGTTTCTTTCCCCTTCCCTTCTTCTTTTCTTCGACTATGACATCTATAGAATAGGAATGCCAAAAGCTGTGACATATATACCCGTTTTCCTAGGGCACTAAACACAGCTACATTTTATTATTATATATGTGAAAATTATATAAATAACCAAAAACCTACTAAAATACAGTCCGCCCGCCATTGATGTATTATAATTATTTATACTCCATAATGATGGGAGTGTTGACAAGAAGTTCCAGCCGTCTATCTTAAATAGTTTTTCTCATTCCGTTTCTAACGGTCGGACGGACATTTTGGATTATAGAGTACATTCGCTTCTAATAATACATGTACATTTATTTCATTAATTATCCTATGACATACTGTGCTTTAGGAAAAAAATAACTTTAAGTTTCTTAACACACAATTCAAATAGATTATGCTTTAAAAAAGACTTAAAATATTCTTTAGGGCAATAGTTTTTCTTCTGTTTGGCAAGGTGCTTAAATTAGGAAGGATATTAATCTAAAGAAAATCTATTATACCTAAAACTTTTCCTGTCAGAAAAGCTGAAAGAAATATATATTTATATATCTCCCTGTTTCATAAATCTTTTAATTTTTTTTTATTTCTTATAAATCGATAAATTAATTTTATTTTTAGGAGTTCAAACAAATATTTTCAAGATACTACGAAACCATTAAGAGAAAGGTAGATCATTTAACTTTATTTTGATTCTATTATATTCTATTCGCTAAAATACAGTTTTTAAGAGCTTTCTTGCATTCAAAAGAGCAATATTGCTTATTAATGTACGTTTGACTAAAGTATAGTATTTGATTTTTAATCAAAATAGCAATTAGTATAGAAAAAAAAACAAGGGTTTTACGCATACCCCTCAATGTATAATTAAGGGGAAAACGTATTTCTAGCCGCCCCTTTGGATGGGTCTTGCTATACCAACAGGGTATATAACTTACTTAACTTACTTAGCTTCACCTAATCTGGACAAAGCCCAAATGGTGTTAAAATTGTGTCAAAAATGATCCACGTGACGTAATAAAATGAGGGAGATGAGAGGAGCAGCGGGAAAGAAAAACCCTAAAAAAGAGATGGATAATCCCTCATTTTTATTACTTCACATGGACCATTTTTGACACAATCTTAACACAATTTGGGCTTTGTCCTAATCTGAATAAAAGTTTTGTTTTTGCGTCATACGCACAAATGAACCATATCTCCCCCTCCCCGCCCCCTATCCATGTACAATTTTTTTTTTTTTTTTGGGGGGGGGGCGTATTTATAGCCCCTTAAAATAACTCTTACCAATAGGGTACTTTCCCTGCGAGGCTTCCCTAAATTACTTAACCTAACCTATCAACAATAAGTTTGTTGGGGTCCTTATAAAAAATGTGGGAAACTAATAATTTTTAATTTCAGTTGACCTGTCGACGATGCCAATCTCAAGTTGATCATGATGGAGACAAATGGGTTTGAATACTGATAAAGTATAAATTAGGGTTGGGCTGGATATCCGGCCATTTTAAATATCCGGCCGGATACCGGATATTAAAACTATCCGGTTACATGATATCCGGCTGATTTTTGACGCCGGATATCCGGTAAATCGCCGGATATCGAACGTTGACCAGATATCCGGCCGGAACCGGATATCCGGCATTATAAATCAGCCGGATATCAGGTATCTGGTATCCGGCCAAAAAAGTATCCGTCCCAACCCTAGTATAAATATTGTAACTAGAAACAAATTGTATCTGAGATATGTACATTAATTCATTTTTAATCAAATTTTTTTGTGTTATATAAATAAAAAAAAACACAATAAAGAAATGTTTTTTTTTATCTAACAAAAACTCTTTCCTCTCTAACTTTATATAAAAAATTAAAAATTAATCATATTATTCTATGGTTTTTTTTACAGATTATTATAACAGTATATTAAGTAACAGAACATTTAAATCGTAAAAAATAATAGTTTATAATAGATTTATAAAGTGATTTTTAATTTACGCGAGTATGGATTGAGCGTATTTTTGTTGGCCCAAGTAAGTCAAACCAATAATATTGTTGTTTTTAAAATCTTTTTATGAAAAAATATAATATATTAGGAATAATGATTTTTTTTCTTAAACTTTTTTAGCCTTTACTAAGGATTCTATTTTGATTTTTTCAATCTAGTTATTTTTTTTATTGATTTTATAAATGTATTAAAAAATATAAATAGCATCATATATATGTTTGTAAATTATAAATTTAATCGCAAATAAAAATATGTGTGTGTCTACTTACGTCTTTTTAGAAGTGCAGATACTCTATAACTAGTAAGAGATATAAGTTTTCCGGAATTTTAATGTAGGGAGTAGATTTGAAATCTGCATCAAATTTTAAGGATTTTTTTTATAAAATTCGTTTTTTGTAAAATTCTTTATCTAAAAGCGAAAATACATTTTAAGTTAATTAATTTTGACCAATAGGATAGGTGGATTTTAAACTACCTGCGCTCTAATTGGTTGAATGATGTACGACATCCAATCAGAGCGCAGATTTTTTAAATCCACCAATCACAGATGCCAAAATTAATTAACTTAATTTGTATTTCCACTTTTAGATAAAGAATTATACAAAAAACGAATTTTATAAAAAATCCTTAAAATTTGATGCAGATTTCAAATCTACTCCCTACATTACAATTCCGGAAAACTTATATCTCTTAATAACTAGCCCATATCCGTTAATGAAAGATATCAAGAATTTGTAAAAATTTGTCGGACTATTTTACCAATTTACATTAATGAATTTAAAATTACAATTTTATCTTTTTTGTTTAACTGTCCTTTCAGAAATCTTCATACTATACAAGATTAAAAATATTTTACTCTTTTTTCTACAACTATTTTGTGTAAAAGGTGGTTTCATCTATCGACTACTGAAGTTTCTGAAATTAATTGATAATAAGGGGGAGGATTGTCGTTTTTTTCTTACGCGAAGAGCCCTACCCATGTAGAGCTCCTAACCTGTGGGGCTACCCAGTACCAAATATAAACTAACCTAACTCTTCTTCATATGATAATCAAACAAACAACCCCCCAACCCCATTATTTTAATTTCAAATTATAGGAATTCCTGTGATCCACTAGGCTCGAAAACCTTGTAAAGTTACCCAAATTTAAATTTTGATGAGTAATGAAGTCAAAAATGTTTCGAAAATGGGGTTGTTGAATATTAAAGCTCGTTGGCAATTTGGTAGATACTAATATCACTTGTAGAGCAGCTGCAGTATAAATCCTATTATATAAAGTAGAAGCTTTTTTCTGTAGCGATGGATCCCGCTAACCACTAAACCGATATGGTTCTCCTTTACAGTGAGGAGACTAATTAATTGTTATAAATAATGGTTTTAGACTATTTTTCTGCCCTTCCAAATCCCTTCAAATATAGAGTCTCTGGATGCTAGGGGTGCAACCGCTAGTATAAATATAAAGAGGTGTGTTAATTTTCACATCTGCCTAAACTACAAAGACATTGTTTCAAAATAGTTTCAGCTAACTTAATTAAACTTAGGATGTTAGGTTGGGTAGGTTGTAAATGAAACAGGGACACCTATACATGTTAGTGGCATTACATTGATATGCAATGTCAAAGTTCATATTCAATATTTGGCAAATTGATATCATTGATGCAAAAATTTATAACCTTCATATAAAACAGAAATATTTTTTCTCAATACTTTGGATTTTAATACTTGACTACTGAACTTATTGATCTTTCTTGTTTTACATTGGTCCTAGGATGGTTTAGACTATTTTCCTTTTAATTTTAAGCCTTTGGATTGTTTTAGTCTATTTTTAAGCCCCTGTTTATGCATTCCCTTTGAATACAGAGCCCTTAGATGATGATATTTGAGTCGATATAGTTTCCAATGTATATGTATATTCTTATAATGATATAGGATTTTTATCATTTATAATTGTCAAAGTTGGTTTGTGTTTTTAACTCCTTGAAATCCATGAATACTCTTTCCTCTTCCTAAAATGTACTTCGTAAGTTAAGTTATATTTAGCAATTAAAGTAAAAGAATAGAGGGGGCAGGGGTTAAATAACAGTATTTTCAAGGGGTGGGGACCCGGTGCCGACTTTTTCTTGGGCCTTTGAATATCAGTAAATAGCGTCGGAAATATTTACACTTCCAAGTCGCTAGAAATGAGCAGAAAGCAATTTGCTAGCAGACGAAAAATGTCCCCGCTATTGGAACCAGGTTGTTGTTTGGGCTATACATCTATACATTTATTGTTTAGCCACTAAAAGAGGTGGTACTTTTCATAACAGATAATGCATGCAGGTTTAAAAAACACGGTCAAATAACCACTGAAATACTGCGCCTAAAAGTTTACTAGATATTTGGTTTTAAAATCTTGTTTTGTACATTTAATAGATAAACCTTTTATAAATATTTGTAAACCTAGAAATATAAACAAAACATGTACTGTAGAAAATCGGATCCTGAATTTGTCTGTCAATGTACATTATGGTGTAAAGCTTATCCAAAGTGTATCTCAAATATTACCCATATGCTTATAGCGTATTTTGTTTTGCACCAACGACACAGCTTTAAATTTATTAGGAAAGGGCTAAGGAATGAAAAGACAATTCTATAAAAGAAATCAGGGAGGTAGGGGATTATTACACTAGGCCCCAATGTTTTATAATAAGGCTCTCTGATTCGTTGGCTTTGGGTACTTCATCAATTGGACTGTCCGAACGTTTTAACCACTTATTGTAATATACAGAAAAGGTTATTTGTGTATCATCATTGGGGATGTATATAATTTTAGTGGTCATTGTCTTATCCCGTTAGATCCCTAAATAGAATTAGCAAAAAAATCAAAATAATTATAAAATGTCTTTATACCCTTTTATTACAAATAATAAAATAATATGGGATAATTGCTTTATATAAACTTGTAGATTGGTTTCCGAACATTTATGTTGACTTCAAAGGGTTGGGGAAATCCCATATTTTCTAGGGACCATATATACCACCTCCCTTAATAATGATAATGAAATAAAAACGTACAGCTAATACTCCATAATTCATTTTTTAGGTGAGAAAGCCCAAATAATATGAAATGTAGTAAATTTCAACGAACAATTGTATGATTTATGTTTATTTTGTTTTGATTGATGGTGATACCTTATTCCTGATAAGTTCTCAATTACCTGATATTTACATCTACAATATACCGAACAATAGGTATCTATTATTCAAAGTAGAACAATGTCTGTCCGTCTGAAGCTTAAGATCTCAGTAACCGCTGAACCGATTGGGCTCTACTTTTCAGGGATTATACCTACTGGTCCTGTGATGGTTTTAAGCTATTTTCTTGGGGGGTGGGACTCCCCCAACTCCCAAGAAACAAAAAATCCCCCCCATTTTTTTTTTTGCAGGAGATTTCCTTGGTCCTTTTACGAATTTCACCTTAATTTTTTTTTGAACACCTCTTGAGGCACAGCCCCTAGAGGCTAGGGGCGAAGCCGCTAGCGATTCTACAAAGTAATACGATTTTGAAGACCTGTAGTGTGCAGGGTTAAAGCATCTGAAATGGATCGAAATACATGTTTTTAAGATTGAGAGTAATGGGTACTTCACTTTCAAAATAAGATGTTATACCAAATGTTTTTCCAGATAACAAAAACCTTTCAATGATTCAATTAGATCCCATTAATTCAATGAAGGAAAATTTGTATGAAATAAAAATAAATTGTTATTAGAACAAAGTGGTTCGAGGAAATAAACCTTTTAGTCTTATCCGTTTAATTAGTAAAAGAATTTAAAGCCATATGTTTTTTTTAATCTTGTTTTAATGAGAAGCAGCTTATAGTGTCTCCAAAAAAGTAGACAAATGTTGCAACTCTTGGCCGAACTATCCTGATTGACGAATATTAGAAGGGAATATGGCGCCAATCGACAAAGTTCGGCCAAACGCTGGACATTTGTCCACATATTTTAGAGACACTGTAAACTTCAATAAATTAAATCTTCTTTTAACTTCTAGAAAAACAAATCAAATTAAAGCGAATATAAATATATCTATAATAGTTATTTCTCGCCTTCGGCACCTCGGGGCTAAACAAAAACTAGTTTTAATCTTATAATTGTACATTTTTATATTCGTAGAAAGCTGGATATGATACGATGCTAGACATAGTTTTTTCGTATGGATGAGAACCGGTTCCTATCCACCGGATTCGAATGAATACGAGAAAAAATTTATATCTCATAAAAAAAATTATTGCGCCTGTTTCTAGAGCAAAACATTCCACCTTCTATGTAAATACATTCATCTTTCATCTTTTGTATGACGCGTTGTGTGACACGTTTTTTTCTAACAATTTGAAGGCGTTTTTAGTTCAGTGTGGTTTGTCATTTATTTATTTACTAGCGGCTGCGCCATTAGCATCTAAGGTATCTGTATTCATAGAGGTAGGAAGAAGTCAGAAAAATAGCCTAAAACCATTACAAGGCTTGAATTAAGGAATAAAATAAAATAAACGTATGTTAGCATCCCTAAAATAAACTCAATCGGTTTAAGAGTTATTTAAATCTTAAGCTGCAGACAGAAAAATACTTATCCTGATACTAAAGTAACAGGATGTTTGTCTGTGTGTCTGTACCGAAGGATCTCGCTAACCGCTGAACCGATCGGGTTCTCCTTAACAGGGTAGATTCCCATAGGTCCTGGGAAGGTTTATAACTATTTTGGGGGAGGGTACCACCACCCTCCCAAGAGAAATCACATTAAGATTGAAAAAAATTGAAATATTCTCGCCGCATAGTGTCGATAGCATAGTGGTGCTGCGTAGAGACATGAATTTTCAGCTGAATGACCATAGACAAATTATTTCTCAAATTAAATATTTAAAATAAAAAAAATTAAATGCTACTAGGGCCTCGAGGGGCGTAGCCGCTAGTTACTTTATAAAATGCGACCAGCTTCTTAACACCTAGACCAAAAACCTTACTAGTTTATGTTATAGGATAATCAAAATTTATTTTAAGCTATTATCCATTTTATATTTTAAAATTTTTAGTAAATGGTTTTTTTTTATCTATCCATTGAATAAAATTATGTATAAGGGTTTTTCCATAAATTAGAAAAACTTTTTATTTTAGTTAAATTATAAAAAAATAAGATTATACCAATCTTAATATAAGAAGCGCAGCAAAAGCAAGCTACGAAATTTTAATTAACAAGTATTGCAATATCCATAAAAGCGATGCTCTACAGAAGAATGAACAATCGAACCAAAATTCTTGTAGAGTGTCAGAACTTAATAAGCCTGACATTAATTTGTAAGTCTAAATAAAATTGTACATTAATTTGCTGCAAAATTGCGTAAATACAGGATACAACGTAAAAGGACATACTTTAATTTTTAGAATTTGATTTTAAGATTTGCCTTGCTTATTATATTGTACCTTGTTATCCAGGAATCATTATTCCAAAAATCAGATTAATAGGATAATAAGATAATGCTAACATGTATAAATTAAAGAAATGAGCTATCCGTTCCGGACGGAGCGACCAACCCTAATTATAGAAGAGCTTCGCTTTTAAAAAATCTTTGCATTTAAGAAATCTTATTAGACCTATCATTGCAAATCCAAGAAATTTTATCAGGGAAAGGTGTAGTAAAGGATTGTTGAGTAAACCCTTATTATAAAGTAACAGGATGTCTGTTTGTATGTTTGTCTGTGTGTTTGTACCGAAGTATCTCAATAACCGCTGAATCGATCGGTTTCTCCTTGACAGGGTAGCTTCTCATAGGTCACGGGAAGGTTTATAACTTTTTGGGGGTAGGGTACCACCACCCTCCCCAGAGAAATCGACAAAATTTAAAGAAATAAAAAACGCCGCCCTGCGGACATTTTTGCAATTAGCTTAAAACATAACTAACACCGTCTATTGGCGAAAAAAACATTTTTGGTAAATAGCTGATTTTAAAATAGTTTGAAAAAAACGATTTACGTGTCCCTAGAGGCCAATAGGGGCGTAGCCGCTGGTATTATAGAAAGGACAAGATATATGATTTTTTTACCTGGCAAGCCTTAACAAAATCTAACTATATTGGTATTTTAATATGGATCTAAATTAGATTAAAGTTTGTAATTTTATCATATCATTTAGTTTTATTCGTATGATTAATAATTAATTTATTAGTGAATTTATGCAAATCATTAAAAAAATACAATATTTTCGAGGAATTGTTGTATCCTTTAAGTCCCTGTGTTTGCAATATAGTTGTTTGAATGGATTTAAGATATAGGTAGATATTTTGACAGGGGAAAATTTTGTTGTGAATTTAGCTTGCTAATATTGACCTCATTTATTAGTCAGTACGTTTATCATGTAGGAGGGGAGAGAATGGGATGAGGTTTTGGATGGGTGAATCGTTGTTTAGCAAGCTGTTAGTATTACTCAATCAGAGAACATGAAAAACTGGTGCAACATCCAATAATAACATATCAATTGTTATTTAGTTTCATTGTTTAATCAATAAACTTGTAGAGTGTGGATCTTTCATTATCCGTAAGAAAACATATATTGTACTACAAGTTTAGTATTACAATTATTTTTAATTTATTAAAAATCTTTTATTTTTATAAAAAAAAATATTTATTATAAAAATAAGGTATTTTATTTATTTATTCCCGCAAAGTATGAAGAAAGCTAACTTTAGTGTGCATACATTTTATCAACATTTACATCACAAAAAAAAACATAAAAATAAGCAATGTATATTACTTGGATAATGCACCAGATTTTCATGTGCTATGATAAAGTGATACTCGTAGCTGGCTAAAATAATAATACCCCCATTCCACCTCCTTCTGGATGAACGAACTGAACAATAAATGAGTTCCAGATTAGCAAGCTAAACTTACGACAAACGTATATCCTATATCCATTTTATTAATGTAATGCAAAAAAGTTGCGGTAAGCTTTTTAAACCTGGTGATTTTTTCTTGACATACAATATCCATGTTCTCTGTCGACTGTATAGGCTGTAACGAAAGGGGACATTAGTCACAAAATATTTATGGTAATTAAATGGATTAAAACCTGCCCAAGACCTTAATGGAGAAATCTATCGGTTTAATGGTAGGCAAGATCTTAAGAGAGATACAAAAAAACACTACTTTTTAAATAGAATATTTCATTCATTAAAATAACATTTTTGTAATTGATATATTCCCTGCTGATTTACAACATATATTTTGTGTTAATGATTGCACACCAATTGTAACTAGGGCTTTATAGATAAAACTTTTTATTTTCTGGAGGTTAGTTTTCAAGCCAGGGGGAAACATATAATATTATCATACTTCAATTTATAGCTTACTTTTTCGTGTAACAAGTTATTCATTATAGTTAAATATTTATACTAATATCTATTTTATTTTTCCGCTGGAATAGAACCGGTTCTAAGCCACACTGATAAAATCACGTACCGTAATCAGACAAAACTCGACGAATCATATAATAAAAATTAATATAATCCATCAGGACTGACAAAATTGGTTAATCTTTTAGACTTTCATTTTAATAACTACGGAAAGCTGATTATAATACGATGCATTGAATAACTATAATAGTGATTATGCTTCATATAAGTCTTCTCAGGTTCTGAAAGTTGTGAACCGATCAGTCTAACTGTATAATATTGTATTGACATAAGATTCTTTTGATTAAAATTTTAACGACATAAGATGACCTATAAATAGACATTAATAACTAACAATGATCTGCAGCGAACATAAATGCGCGAAAAGATTTATTTTACGACAATTTTCTTCAGTCAATCTTTCCCTATCTGTACGTGTTTCATTAGATCTTGGCTATAACATATTATCTCATGCAGCTCATAACGATGTCCGGGAACAAAATGTATTTCTAGCCATTTGGCAGCTAGCAGCCTTTAAAGTTCATAGATTTTAAGAGATAATCGTTCCCAAGAACTTTTTACTGTGAACTGCACTAGATTCATATTTTCAGTATTAGATATTCCTTCCTGTTTCAAAATATTTTGTATTATTCATGTTTGAACAAAAGTTTATTCAAAATATGATCAGAGATTTTGAGAGAGTCAATAAGGAATTTTAGTCCAAGTTTTAAAATTTCAAACACGTTTAAAGTTCTAAATATTTATCTGTATATATAATCTAAATAATGATCATATCAAGATGATTGTCTGTCAGTCTGTACCGCAAGATCTCGCTAACCACTGAACCGATGTGGTTCTCCTTCACAGGGTAGCTTCTCATAGGTCCTGGGAATAATCTATAATGCAATTAAAGTTTTGTTTTAAATGCAAATTAGTATTAAGTACAACAAAAAGAATAAAAAAGTTGAGAAAAATTAAACATCATAACACAAAAGGTTTAACAAATATATAAAAAGTAAAAACGATAGATGAAAGTTAAAAGAATAAAAAAAGAAAAAAAATAACATGACCTTAATATAATATATTACATACATGTTTTTATTTGCTTTTCTTAACCAAATTACATGAATATATAAAACCCAGTCATCGATAGCCGCAACTTGAGGATTTATGAAGAAAGAAGTCCTATAAATATTAAATTGTAAAATGCGGAATATTGGAATGCGGTAAGCAGATGGGGAAATTGTAGTTGCGGTTTTTTGTTGAATTTTTGATGATAATTGTACAAAAAAATACGAAAAATACATGGATAGCCCTATCCACGGACCTATTTTATCCCTGTTCCTTTCCTCTTTCTCTTATCCTAGGAAAATAGCTTAAAACCACCATTAAGCCATTAGGCATATTCACAAAAAAAGTAGAGGCCAATCGGTTTAGCGGTTACCGAGATCTTAAGATTCAGACAGACAGGCATCATTCTATTTTGTATTATCAAACATAAAGTCGGTTATCAAGCCGAGCAGTGTATTAAAAACATAAACACATACAAGAAAAATGCATAAATTATGCAATATTTATTCATTTACTCTTTCTTCCTTATTCTATACGAGATCCTTCGGTACATACAGACGTAGACTTTATAAGATGGAAAGAATTTTAATGTTAGAGGTACAGTTGAAATCTGCATCAAATTTTAAGGATTTTGTATAAAATTTGTTTTTTGTATGATTCTTTATTTAAAAGCGCAAATACAATTTCAGTAAATTAATTTTGACACCTGTGATTGGTGGATTAAAAACTACCTGCGCTCTGATTGATTGAATGATGTACGACACTTAAGCTCTCCTATCACAGAAGTCAGAGTTAATTACCTAAAACTGTATTTGCGCTATTAAATAAAGAATTTCTTTCCATCTTATATAGTCTAAGACAGACAGACAGACAGACAGATATCGTTCTACTTTGTATTATATATTGACAAGATTTATTAAGAAGTCTCTTAGATGTCTCAAGTTGGTTTCTTATGGATACAATATCACAATTATAAACCATGAAATACCAAAATATTTCAAATGAAATATTAAACATGTTTTATCAATTTTTTTGTATTCTAACTTTTTTACAGCTTTTTAACTCAACCGCCCCTCCCCCCTGGACGTCCTTTTGTAGTTTATATTGAGATGAAGTACTAAAAGTAATTATTTATTTAGGTGGATGGGAAATGTTAAATGTTAATTCCTATTAATATTATTAAATTTTATCTCTTTCCAAACTTTTTCTTCATTGTCTTATCCATCCCTACATTGCTAAAATTATTTTTTAAAAGAGATTTTCTGAAAGTAAGAAGAGTTTTCTAAATGTTGTGTTCATATAAAAAAAGATCGGTTTCCAGAAGTAGAATGGCAGACTACGAGGCATTCACTGTGGCCAAAGAAAATATAGAGGATGAAAGGTCACTCATTTCTAAAGGTAAACAATACATAAATACAGGGCTCGGCAGCTGTGTATAATCCTTGATGAATTCGACATAATACACCTTTAAAATTTAATAATTCTCCCACCCTTTTTTCTAAGATTTTTTTGAACTTTTGGGAAAACATGATGTCCTGTACATTAGTATTTCCTTTGGGCTTGAAGCATCCATTCTTAATTTATTCTTCCTAAACATGGATTACTCTATTTTAACCTAGGTTACAGCTGCACTAAAATTAAGTCATTTATATAATCATATATTGATTTATTACTTAACTAGAGGCTGCGCCTCTAAAATCTAGGGTTCTCTATTAGCAGGGTAGGGACGGACAGAAAGAAGGTTTAAAATTCAGCAAAAAATCAGCATATTTGAATGAACAAACCGTAAAAGTTTTTTACTTTTCATAGCTAAACTTATTATGGACTACGATTCTTAGTACTTATCCATGATAGTTTAAAATGAGAAATAACCCTCTACATATAATATAGTACTACTTATTAGACTATAAAAGTTTTTTAATCAATATAATAGATTTGAAATCTGCATAAAATTTTAAGGATTTTTTATAAAATTAGTTTTTTATATAATTCTTTATTTAAAGGCGCAAATACAAATTAAGTTAAATAATTTTGAGATCTGTGATTGGTGGATTGAAAACTATCTGCGCTCTGATTGGAGAAGCTTAAGTGACGTACATCATTCAACCAATTAGAGCGTAGGTAGTTTCCAATCCAGCTATCCTATTGGTCAAAATTTATTAACTTAAATCGTATTTGCGCCTTTAAATAAAGAATTATATAAAAAACGAATTTTATAAAAAAATCCTTAAAATTTTATGCAGATTTCAAATCTATTATATTGATTAAAAATCTTTAAAACTTTTATAGTCTACTACTTATACCTCACTTAACTTTTTATTGAAATAAGAGCCCTTTACACCAAATGATATTTAAATTCCAATAAAAACAAGGATGACAACATCTATAAAAGCAAAACTAAACAAATCAGACAAATAAACGAAAAGGGAACAAGGATGACAACATCCATAAAAGCGAAGCACTGAAACGATAAGACAAGAACATTAACAGTTAACACTTGTATACAAAATAATCAAAATATATAGAGTCGAAGCAAAATTGTAAGTAAATTTGTTGAAAAACTGATCGATACAGAATAATGTTTATGGACATACTTACATTTTTAGGACTTGATAATAGAGTTCCTTCGCTTATGATATTGTATTTTGTTGTCCCATGAATCAGTATACCTGCAAAGATTAGATCAATCAAATAATTAGATCAAATAAAAATTTGTTGTTAAAAAAGTAAAAAAAATCAACATGTTTAAAATGGACGTACGGACATTCTAGTAATGATTATAGAGTTGCTACGCTTTCAAAGTTGTACCTAACCATTACAGGCACGATACAAACTATCCGTTATGGGCGTAAGGACGGACGGACCGAACTTTATTATAGAAAAGCAATCTTTTTTAACATATTAACGTACACATTCTGAACAATAGATTTACGTGATAAGCATTTTAAAAAATCAAATCGAAATAGTTTTCTATTATCTTATTTAGACAACTAAATTTTATTTTTAGGTGTAATCGGAACTGCCACTGCCATTGAGAAGCAGCCTATTCTGGACAGGTATGCAAACAGGGGTAAACATAATATTTTACCTATTCAGGGTTAGTCTGGTAGTTTAAGTTAAGTCAGGAAGTTTAATATGAATATTATACGCCAGTAATGGTTGGAAACTATGATATCATTTAAATTTCCAACTTATTTTTATTTCTAGTTATACCTCAAGGCCAAGCCGTGGATAGGTACACTTTTATTAAGTGATACCAAATGTTTTTTTTTAAATGCAATTTAATTTTAGGTGTATTTTAGTCCACCAATTGGATAGGTACACTTTTAATATGTGGTACTCCATGACTTTATGTAAATTACAATCTTATTTTAAGATATATATCCCAGCCCGCCTAGTGGATAGGTACACCTTTAATATGTGATACTCCATGATTTTATGTAAATTACAATCTTATTTTTAGGTATATCATAGCCCATCTAGTGGATAGGTACACTTTTAACATGTGGTACACCATGATTTTATGAAAATTACAATCTTATTTTAAGATATATATCCCAGCCCGCCCAGTGGATAGGTACACCTTTAATATGTGGTACACATTTTATGTAAATTTCAATCTTATTTTTAGGTATATTCCAGCCCACCCAGTAGATAGGTACACCTTTAAGAAATGGGACACCAACGACTGGGCGAGACACAATGAAAATAAATATTTCCAGGTATAACATTCATTTATTTGACGAAGCCAAATCTGCACCACTTTGTACCACTTTTGATTTATGTGACGCCATAAAAATGAGGGAAATGAGATGAGAAGTGGGAAAGAAAACCCCTGAAAAAGATGTGGAGAATTCCTAATTTCTATGACGTCACAGGAATCAAAAGTGGTGCAGATTGGGCTTCGTCATTTATTTTTTAGATTAACAAGGATCACAACATCCATAAAAGCGAAGCTCTAAATTAAACTGCTGAACAAACCAACATGAACGCTTGTAGAGTGTCCAAACTTAATAAAAAGAATATTAATAAAGGTATACACAGTATCCTTATGATAATGTAAAAGGATCTGTGAGATTCTGTCCTTCTGTACTGAAGGATCTCGTCATGGTTTTCTTTTACATTTTACTTACTCTTAAGAAATTAATTGTAGTTCATTAATCAAATGATTTAGGGTTTGAATCCCTTTAAAATACTAGTTTTGTTTGCACGGGCCTGCGGCTCCTCTGTTTTTAATCTTATAGATTTTCATTTAAAATGCGTGGAAAGCGGTTAATAATACGATGCGATAAATAACTATTATCGATTAGCATTGCTACAAATAGTATCATTTATTATTAAATACCTAACATTCATTTTTCTCATTGTTTTTTCCTCATTTTTTTCTATAGCAGTAGCAATGGATATAGAACATATGTGGATATTAAGACAGGGGAAAACTTGACTTCAATTTAGTTTGCTAACATGGAATTCATTTATTTGTCTTATCTTTCATCCAATAAGAGGAAAGGGGATGGGATAAATTATTGAATTGGAGTCATCGTTATTTTACTTTGTTACTTTGTTAGAAAACATGAAAATCTGGTGTAACATCCTTGTAATAATATATCCATTAAAGTGTAACAAAGATATAGGAAAGAATCTACTAAGACAATGAATATTGCGAATTAAATAATTTCAACAAAACAAGTAAAATTATACCCATAAGCAGCACAGTAATAATAAGATTTAACGCTTGGCATAAAAAAGAACAGTAAACCGTTATACAGTAGTTAATTACTTAGTATATTAACGTCTGGTCCATCAACAAAGGATAACTAAGGGAAGAAATTTGAAAGACAACCAATCCTTTAATTGAACGACCCTTGCCTGGAGGTCTTACTACATGTGGATAGTATTGAGTTGCGTCTGTTTATGGTCCAATGCATTCCCCTACTCTTACTAAATCAATGACACGTTACCGACATAGCAGCAGTATGTACAACGTCTCTAGCATGTTGCTATGTGACCCAGACTTAACCCTTACAGATCGCGCCCCTATTCCCACCTTAATAGATCGGGGGGGGGGGGGGGGGTCATATTGACCCCCCCCTCTATCTCGGCTTCTGTTACAGATAAAGACGTAAAATTTTTTTCTGGTGGTTCATGTGTATTTTTAGAGAAAATTACTTTTTTTAGTCATAGCGGTCAGGCCGCTTTTTAGCGGCCAGCCGCTAAATTTTAAAACAGCTGTAGAGCGGCCAATTTTGCAGCTAGGATGACCAAATTTTAGGACGAACTTTTATTTTTCATAACAAAAAAATTACTTTTTCTGATCATCGCCAAAAAACGGCAAATAACGGAAACCGCCATTTTCGGCGGTTACGGCGGTAAAAAGGCGGTTGGCGGCGCCAATTAATATTTTTATCTGTTTATTATTGCTTAAGGATTTACCAAAAAAAATTATAGTTCTCTAGCTGTAATAGAAGCCACGATATTCATGATATATGTCTGTAGTAAAAGCCGGACAAAAATCGGTCATAAAGTCGGTCAGGGTGCGGTCAAACGGTCATAACACCACTTTTCTCATAAGGTCATTGATATCTCAGTATTCACAAAAAAAATTTTAGGGTTCTACCTTATATACAAAGTCATAATGAAGAAATTAAGATTTATTTAGAATTTTTTTTTTATTTTGGTGCTACCCAACCGACTTTGACCGGACACCACGACCGACACAGACCAGATATCCTAATAAAATCAACTCTTGCCGATGTATAATTACTAAACTTAAAAAGTCATGAAGTCACAACTCTCTATCTTACCTACAAAAAAAATGACATTAAAAAATAGAGGGTGGGGGGTCAATATGACCCCCCCCCCCCCCCGATCTGTAAGGGTTAAACCTGACACAACTCCAACAGAAAGTGTAGTTGGACATCCCCAATTTATAAAGTAGCTGTGCTTGAAGAGAGAAAATTTGAACCAGAAGAAACTAAATTTTCTCTATATTTTCATTAAATACTTTAGTTACAAAACTCATTATTATATTATAGTTATTATTTATTTATAGACTAATTGTTTTTTCAAATAAATGATTTTATTATTATGATATATTATATTTTAAACTAAAAGATAAAGATATTTTTTACAAAACCATATTTATTCTATTTATCCTTATACTAAAGTAACAGAATGTCTGTCTGTCTGTTTGTCTGTGTGTTTGTATGTTAGTACCGAAGGATCTCGCTAACCGCTGAACCGTTCTGATTTTCCTTTACAGGGTAGCTTCTCATAGGTCCCGGGAAGGTTTATAACTATTTTGGGGGAGGGTACCACCAACCACCCTTCCAAGAGAAATCACAAAAAATTAAATATTTTTTTACCTAAATTGACTAAAACGCAACATTGCAAGGTATCGAAAGACTTAAAAGCAACATAGTTAGGTATCGTAATATTTTTTTAAAAACCTTTAAAGTGCCACTAGAGGCCTCTAGGGGCGTAGCCGCTAGTAATACAATATAGAACCATCCCTAGCGATCTTTGCTTGGCTTAGCCGATAGTTTTCAGGGAATATATCTTACATTATATTCATTAATCAATTAATGTTTGATTGCTAATGTAACAAAAGTCTAACAAGATGCTGTTCATAATGCTTCTCATCATATTTTAAATCGTAATTAAAGCGCATCCAGTCGTTTGAATGGTGACGAGTTCGAATCTTCAAAAAATTCATATCATAACCAAAGAAATAAGGGTTGTACCTCTTGCTGTTAAGTCAGATGCGTGATGTTGATTATAGAGTAAAGGGAGAATGCCTTGGCTAAAAAGAATGTATCCCATTGTAAATTAAGTTAGGACTAAAAGTTTTAAAATCAAATGGTAGGTTGTCTACATCAGTTGGAACGATAGTGCCGTTGGACTAGCTATACTTTATGATAATGGATTTATTATTACATGGATTATTCATGCACTAGGTTATCATGTACTCTCACAAACTGAAACTTGCAGCAGGCTAAAATAACGATTCCACGATTCCACTCCCTTTACTCCACCCCTTCCCCCCCCCTCCTACTGCAAAACCGAACTGACCAATACGTGATGTTTATGATAGCAACCTAAATTGACAACAATTTACCCCTTGTCATAATATCCACGTATATTCCATATCCATTATTATGATTTAGAGTGAAAGAGACCGGGATGCTGCCACAACAACTAGAGAAGAGGCTAAACAGCTGATGCAAGCAACACAGACAAGAACAAATCAAACTCAGGCTGAGGTAGGTTGTAACCCCCCCCCCCCCCCTTAATTCAAAATATCTATATTTTTGCAAGGAGGGAGGGTACATTGGGCTGTTTATTACACTAGTCCTCAAAGTTTTTAAACTTTGGGAACTTTTAATGAATTTTGATTGATGCTTCATTAAGTTGAGTGTCCAAACGTTTCAACCACTAATTGTAATCTACAGAAGTGATAATTTTGTAATTATTATTATTGGGGATGCACATCAATTTATCGGCCATTGTCTTATCGCCTAAGATTCTTGATATTTTGCAAAATAAGACTCTTTTACTTACTATTATCTTTAACTAAGGATTGTGCATAAATGTATAAAAATTTTATAAAAAAATTAGTTTTAACAACGCTTTTACACAGAGTTATCTGATAAGCACTGAACCCCCCCACCCCCCCATCCTTATTTTAAAATAAATTGAAAATTGGGGGAGTAATTTTTCATTTTTTTTATTGATTTCGTTCTCTCAGGGGTTAGCCATAAGAAATAAACTATTCCAGGTCCACTTATGTACATTAATGGCCTGTGTTATAAATCTTTCAAATGACATTGAAATGCACTGCTGAACTATCCTAGCTTAGTTTATTAATGTTCAGGTTACAGAAAGACTTGGTGAAAGGTTGCAGAATGTTAATCTTTGGAAGTTTGAGCTTGAAAAGACCATCAGGTGAAAAAAATTTCAATTTAATATCTTTAATTTTATTAAATATTGATTGGTTGGTTCAAACTAGCAGTGTCCAAACTTGCCATATTTCAATCAATAATTTAAATCTACAGAAGGGATAATTGGTGTATCATCATTGTCTTATTACTAAAAGATTTGCATTATAAAGTGGGGAAAATAGATGCAAGTAGGAAAGAAAAGACTGAAACATATCCTATTATGTAAAGTAATAAGCTTTTTTCTGTCTGTAGCGAAGGATCTCGCCAACTAACGAACAGATATGGTTCTCCTTTACAGTGAAACTTCTTAAAGGTCCTAAGGTGGTTTTAGGCTGTTTTTTGCCCATCCATATCCCTTTGATTATTGAGGCCCTAGATGCTAGGGGCGCAGCCACTAGTAATATAATATAATGGTGATCTCGCTAATGGAAAATATCTACATCCAATGCGATCCTTTAACTTTAACTCTAATTAAAAATCTCTCCAAACGTGAAGCCTCATACTACGCTATTATTGTACGTAAACGTCCTTGTTCATAAATAATATTTTAGGGACTTGACAGCTGAGATAGAGTTGATGGTTGGAGAGAAGCGTAGAATTGAATATGCTATCCAGGCAACCGAGGGTCCCCTCCATATTGCCAGAGATTGCCTGGCAAACAGGTAAACTGAGTATGGCATTAAGGCAACGAAAAATGGATGTAGAATACACTTGGATATCATGACAGGGGGAAAATTGTCGTCAATTTAAGTTGCATGGACATGGACATAATTTATAGGTCAGTTCATTCACCAAATAGGATGGGAGGAGATAGAAAAAAGGGGGTGGCGAGGGGAGATAGTTAAATAAGTTTTAATTTATTAGAGTACATGATAATCTGATGTAAGTTCAAAATTGCTTGAGTATAAATGTAAACTATCTAAATTTGATATACACATGAAATCAAAAGACAAAATAAGAACACCAGAGACGTGCACAGGGTTCTACCAGGGTGGTTAACTTGACATGCCCCTTGGTGGATTTAGAGAGGTGTAGAGTGGTAGAGCCTTATCAAGGTGGTGTAAAGTGGTGGGGCGTGTGATGGATAACCATAGAGATACCAGAAATTGTCTTTAATACAGGTTTTTTCTTATCCACATGGCGAACTGTTGAGTTCAAGTATTTGTAATTGATATAGGAAGGACTTCTGGCATATTGAGGCCCAAAATATTGTAACAAAAAAAACATTATGCTTTAAAGTAGTTCATCAATAATTTAAAAATGTAGATCAAAAATTCAAAACAAACAAAAAATATATAAGTGTATATGCATAACTAAAACAGACTACCTGGTTCAAGTGGTAGGTCCCTATTCCGTGACCCGTCTGCTACCAAATTAGCTACCAAAGTGAAGATACAGTTAATTAACCCGTGCCCCCTCTATTCTTTTAACAAACAATACCTATTTCTCATATCCTAATATTTTTTAGGCAAAGAAGAATTGACTATGATCTTGTTCAAGATTTAGCTGAAAAGGAGCTACTCAAAGAGATTGAACTTATCTCTCAAATTCAGGTAGATATGGTTATTCATTGCATCGTATTATAGACAAATTTCCGTGGATATTAGAATTTAGAAATAATAAGATTAAAACTAGTTTTGATAGCGCTGAGGGGCTTGGACTAGTTTTATGATTTTCATTCTAATATTAGTGTGGAAATTGTCTGTAATACGATGCAATACATAGTTTTTAGTATGGCTGAAAACCGGATATTAATCGGTTTCGAAGCCATACTGGAAAATGGTTTACCGTCAAAAACAGTTTTGGTTGTAGCAAACCGTCATATAAAGCTTATTCTAATGGGATATTTAGTTTTGTTGCTTAGAAACTGTATTGATGGAGCTTGTATGTATAAATAAAGGTACTAAGAAAGAGAGGGAATGTCTGATTGAGCCAATAGGAGAATCGCATCGGAATTTACATTGGATCTCATTGGTTGAAATTATGTACACATTTTCCTACGAAGGCATGTTTTTTTTCATTTCATACATACATAAAAGTCAGCTGTTAACAGTATATTTTCTTAGTAGAAAGCTTTGCGGAATCAGAATTAATTGCCCAAAAATTTCGTTTCCAATTTGAAAGCTTGAAACAAAGTTGGATTCTTAAAAAAAAAGTTAGGCTGGCAACTCGCTGGTGAGGCAAAATTATTTTTGTGAAAAATCCTCCAAAATCGAATAAAAAAATTTACAAAAATGAAATAAAATCTTAAGAGGGTTATTAACATATGATTTTGTTTAATTTTTGTAGATTTTTAATGTGCTTTTGGATGATTTTTCACAAAAATAATTTTGCCTCACTATCGAATAGCGAGTCTATCATTTTTTAAGAATCCACATCAGCTTGAGTCGAAAGTAAACAATACTTTTGTCTGCTAGGAATGTTCTCTCTTAGATTTGACGAAAAAAGGGTTCAGAATATTCTTCTAC
Organism: Acartia tonsa; assembly: GCF_053477335.1. NCBI lineage: Eukaryota > Metazoa > Arthropoda > Copepoda > Calanoida > Acartiidae > Acartia > Acartia tonsa. The sequence continues at coordinate 48,542,804 of NC_137261.1, read as the reverse complement.
TCTTCTATTTCTATTTATGTATATTATAAAATAGAATATACATAGCAACATGAACAAATAATCAAAATTAATCAATATATATATTTTCGAAGATTAAATTGAAATTTAAACCATTTTTTCTAACTTATAATTAAAATAATGATGCTCTTCAAAATTTCAAAATTTAAACGATTTTCTTTAAGGGATAAACGATGATTATTTTTTAAAAATTCCTAAAGAGAGTTTGGATCATGGAAAGAAAACGAAGTAGCGGGTTTAATCGTATTTTCACAGAAGCTTTTGATAGTTTATTTTAGGTCAGGTTAGGTTAGGTATATGTTAATGATTTCCCCGCATGGTTGGGAAATGGGCCCCGCGGGGTTAGAGCCCCTCACAGAGGCTAGAAATAGGAGAAAAACTACTGTAAAAATACGACGAAACCCGCTACTTCGTTTTTTTCCATGATCCGAGAGTTTGATCAATTTTGTACATTAAAAATAAGTTTAAGCGATTTTCTCTAAGTGATTAACTTAATTATAGCTATTATGATTTCAGTTTAAATTTAGAATTTAAATATCTTCTTTAAGGGATAATTATACTGATGATGCTTATCAAAAATATATTTTCACTAGAATTATTAAAAATAGTCGACAAGAGAGTTTAATTTTTCTCAAATCTCTAGGCAAAAGTTTATTCACATTGTTTTTCATGATATCTTATTCTCCTCTAATCTCCCTCATTTTTATGACGTCACGTTGCTGAATTTTGAGTGACTTCCTCCCCATACCGCCTCACGCAAATTTACAAAGTCAGGAACACTTTTTTTACTTTTAAGTGAGTGGTTGTACAAGCGTGAGAGGTAACAATAAAATACACCCCTCTTGTTAATTGTAATACAACACTCTTGAATTTGATTTAAGGGGCTGTCAAAATTTTCGGGTGAGCTATGCGCAACCCACTAGCACAACCCTTTGCATTCCCAATAATGATAAACAAAATTAACCCTTATGTATAAGGAGAAAGTCATAAAACTTTGAGTACCAATGTAATTTAAAGTCCAGTGTCTCTTCTCTCCTTGTCTGAACCATTATTATTTTAAGGTCTTTATCTCAAACTAGTAAACTTCTTTTCAAAGAACCCTAATATTCAAAAGCCTTTTACCATTATAAATAAGAAATTTAATAGCTATTTACTCATAAATTCAATGTCTTAATGTGCCTCTTTAGGAAAAGATAAATGTTAAAATTTGATTATATTCAAAATTAAAAAAAACATGTTAAAATCCAAACTATTAATAGATTTATTAGGAAAGTTAATAGATTTTATGTGAAATATTGTTATTTTCCATAAACTTTAATAAATTTTAAAAACTTAATCCAATGAAATTCAGTTTGCTCCCACGAGTCAATGATTGGACAATCCACATTTTCCTTATTTTTAGTTGCTCTATCTCTGAGGAGTATTTTGTGATCCTTTTTTTCTATATATTTGTATAAATCCGGGCTCGGCAACCGCGCATCAGCTGCATGAAAGCCATAGGGGAATCAACCTTTTACAATTTAAAAAATAAGCTTGAAGTATGAAATATGGCAATCAAAAGAACTTCAAAGCATTCAAACGGGTTGAAATCTGGGGCTTATTCGCGACTGCCGAGCCCTGGTATAAGTTGATATACTAAATATGAAAGTTTAATCCTTGTTGTATTTTTCAGGATACTCTGGCCAAGCTTCTCCAACAAGCAAAGGTAAATATGATTAATCTTTTCAGAAGCAAAACTACTCTATAATTCACTATGTCTGTCCGTCCGCTCGTCAGTCCATAACAACATGGGGGAAATGTGAATTTCTCTGCTGCTTTTTTGGTCCGATTTTCAAATTTTTTGTAGATAATGGTATCAAAATTGAAACTACTGTCGTTCTAGGGTATTTTTGGTTCTGAAGATGTAAGGTCAAGTAACTTTTTGTTTTAGTTTTAAAAATCTCTTTCATATAATGTGGATGGTTTAAAAATTGAATTTACTGATTTTCTGAGCTTTCAGCATGTAATTTACTTTGACGGGTTCAGTCAGTAATCATACAAAATATTCTTATCCATGATCTGTTGTACTACGCTTCTTATGAATAATAAATTTTAGGGAAAAAATCAATTTATTTGCCTTTGAGTAATCTCTGATATTGATAACGCTGAACCGTTATATTTAAACATTTAAAATAAAGATTCATATAGGTACATGAAAGGTTTATAACAATTTTGGGGAAGATATTTCTACCGTCCCAAATGAAATCGACACTAGAAAAAATTCAACCCCGGGCCAACCCCCCCATATTTTTATACTTTGTCTGCTTTAAATTGAAATTGAAAAATCCCATTTACTTAGAAATCTTTCTCAACCCAATTTAAAAAGAAAAAAGCATACTTTATCATTCCGAAATTTATTTCAAGTAAAAAATACTCATTATCAATCACATCTGGAAAAAAAATCCAACAAAATCAGTATATGATAAATGATAATACATTCTTCATAGGTAAAACATTTAAACTTAACTTTAATAACAAAAAATTATGATAAAAAGCATTAAATAAGTACTAACAAAATTGAAATTAAAGCTCACCCCCCCCCCCCCCCACACTAAGTAAACCAAATAGTCTGCAACATTTTTTAATCTTTTAAAATACTTAATGTTAGGATGTTTAATGTTTAGTGCAAGATAAAATATTAATGTAGAACAATATTTTATCAAAGAAATATGATGACGTATTTTTTACGTCATGTCATATGTAGCAAAAACATGCTGTGAAATAAATATCAGAAAATGTATGAATTGTTTTTGTGTGCCCCCCAAAAAAAACAAGTTATTTTTTAACATAATAAGTTTATTTTACAGTAATTAGTATATTTTACAATTTTAGTACAACACTCTAAGGAGTAAGGTTTTGTGTCCGATAATTTTTGATAGATTTATTTCCCCACAAAACTTATAATTTTCTAAAAGAAATGTTTTTCTTTATGATTAGGATCGGTAACATTTCTATAAACATTACCAGAAAGTCTATATGTTCATTTAAAACATGCTGATTTTTTTTGTTTTTTTTAAGCAACATTTTTTTTTATAAAAATTCTACTCATTTGATTTTTAGAATAATGATTCCTAGGTACAATATTATAAGCGAAGCATCTCTTTAATCAAATCCTAGAAATATAAGTTTTAACTTAAACAGAATCCTGTAATTATGCAATTTTGCAACAAATTTATATAAAATTTTATTTAGAATTATAAATTCTGACACTCTAGAGAAATGTTTGTTTGTCCTACCATCCGCTTTAAGAGCTTCGCTTTTATTGGTGTTGTCATTCTTGTTTTAAGGTTATTTGTCATTCATAACTTATTTTTGTTTGCTTTTTTTCGGACACAAATAACATTCATAAATATATTACATATTACTACTTTTTTTTATTCATCGTTTTTTATGATTTGTACTCTTTAATCAACATTCATAAATACTAATCAATAGCATCAGGGCTCGGCAGTCGCGCGTCAGCCACCTGTAATTATCAGAGAAATAACCTTTTTAAATATTAAAAACTTGCTGGAAGACTAAACCTTACCCAAATATGGCTATCCCTCTTTCCAAACAATTTTCAAATTTCAATGTATAAAAACAGGTTTAAATTTGATGCTTCGTCACGGCTGAGGCGCGGCTGCAGAGCCCTGAAGAATGTTTAATAGAAGCAAAGCATTTAAAATTTAACCTGCCTGAAATTTAAACTATTTTCTAAAACAATTCAAAAGTATTGGTTTTTTTTAGTGGAAAGGTGTATAGGTATAATTTCAAATGATTATTATCATATTAATGGATATATTATTACTTGGATATTATGTGGTAATACGGCAGCAGACGGACGGGTAGTTTACAGAGTTGCTACGCAGTGGCTTATCAAGTCAAGCCTTCTGCACTAATCCTATTATATCACCATTCACCTCATGACCGCAGATGACCCCGTCGCGCAGCGGTCAGATTGGACTGGCTAAATAGGGGAGGGGCACGGACACTTAGCAACCCCGCGCCCCTCAGGCAACTATACAACCGGGAGATGGTGCCTTCCCTTTTACTACAGCTTACCCCACAGATGTCTACCGCCACGGGCTACGCCCTTGTCTCCCACACCCCCTTCAAACCTAACCTATTGTTATAATCTATTTTGTATATATCTAATAACCACCCATTGTAAATGTATTCAGTTAAATATAATTTCTGTATGAGTAAATCCTGCTAGTTTGTTTTGGTAGAATACTTCAAGGCTAGGGGCTCGTTGGATTCGAACTCGCAACCGGTGAGCTGAAACGCTTCGGCTTACCACAATTACACCACATTTTTACTTCTCTACAATTTCCGCCATCCAACCCATTTACCCCATCTTCACCCCTACTGGATGAACGAACAGGCAAATAAGTGAGTTCCATGTTAGGAATTTTACCTTGTCATTATAAACATTCTATTCTATATCCATTATTATATTATACTTTTTGTTAAAACAAGGATGAGCTTGAAGCCTGCAGAGAAGCGAAGCATAGACTTGAAATGGATTGGAGTGACAAATACTCAGCACAACATCTTGGTAAGGTGGATAAGAGCTCAGCTCCTCTAGAATTCTCTCTTTACAACAGATCTAAATAATTTATCTTTTTATAAGATTAATGCTACTCTATGAGACTACTTGAATTGTTATTTATATCCTATCCTATTATATAAAGTAGTAAGCTTTTATCTATTTGTAGCGAAGGATCTCGCTAACCGCTGAACCGATATGGTTCTCCGTTAAAGCAAACCTTCTAATAGGTCCTGAAATGGTTTTAGGCTATTTTTCTACCCTTCTATATCCGACGAATATAAAGCCCCTACATGCTAGGGGCGCAGCCGCTAGTTTTATATATTTCATTTATGCAGGGAGGGAGTGGTCCTGACAGTAGACTGTAAATTATGCTAATACCTAAAGTTTTATAAACGTGTTCTCTCATTCGTTGGGTTGTTTGTTTGGTAACTTTGAATGGTTGGCATAAACTTGTGGTGTTCCAACTCTTTAACCATTATTTGATATTCAGAAAAGGTGTTTTGTTTAATATTAATTTCTCGTCCATTGTCTTATCACTTAAGATTCCTGCGAATATACTATTCTTATCTTTCATAAATCCCGTATATTACTTATAGTTAACACTCATGGATGAACATACCCTTGTTTAAACAATTATTTCATTATAAGACAATAGTTATTTATCTCATCGTATTATAGACAGCTTTCCGTGGATATTAAAATGAAAAATTATTAGATTATAGCTAGTTTTGTTAGTCCCGAGCGGCGAAAGTCCTGAGCTGATAAAACTGGTAATAGTTTTATGATTGACGATGCTATACATGACATTTCAGTACGGCTGAGAACCGATTCTAATCCAGCGGATATTAATCAGCTTCGAAGCCAGACTGGAAAAATAATAGTGAAACAGCCAAACTCTCTTTGTCATTATGGGAAATAAAATTGTATTTGTCTTTTAAAAAAATGTGAATAAAATTAATAAAAAATCTATGAAACATTAAACTGTGGGTGAAAATGAAGAAAATGAAATACTTATTAATTTTCTAACAAAAGTTCTTTTGTTCTAGAGGCTATTATATTAATTTACAATGATTTGTTGTTGTTTAAAAGAGCATAATGAAATTAATTGTTCATTTCTAAAGACGTGTTAATTAGGTTTTCTTCACGGGTCAGGGAAAGGACACACCAAGATTTTTTTTCATGCATCTTATTGTGATGGTATTGTCATTAAAAAGAACCTAATGACAGATAAAATTAATTTCTTGTATAGAAAATTGGTGGAATTTTTTAAATTCTTTATCTATTCTTTTTTATCTGATTTTTCTCTGTTTTGGAGAATTGATCACAGAGCAAGAGAAAAAATTTATTAGAATTTAGAGTTTATAATTTCGGATTACGATAATTTTGAACTTAATGGAAATTATTGATAGAAGGAAACTTGCAATAGTAGGAATTAGCCCACAAAATCATAATGTTACTTTCTCTCATTAATACATATAAATATACTATTGAAACCTTTTTAAAAAAAAAACTAGCCCCAACTTAATTTAACTTACCTAAGAATTATTATCAAAAATATGATATTATCAAAAAATTCTTTTTGGTCAAAACCGCCAATTTAATTGTGGATTATATATCAAATAAACTTTTCCCTTAAAGTACCGATTGAGTCACTCAGGGCCACCAAATACCGAATATAACTTAATTTAATCTAAACAAAGAAACAAAAGAAAAATTATCCAGGGATATAAAGTGAAAAGACAATGAACGATGAGATAATGTGCATTCCCAATGATGATATAAAAAAGTACTTTTTCTTTAGATTACAATTAGTGGTTGAAACGTTAGGACACCTAACTGAATGAACCAAGCCAATCAAAATTCAATAAAAGTCCCCCAATTTGTTAGGCCAACTAAAGAGAAAACGTTACTATAAAACTTTGGGGACTATAATAATAAATATCCCAATGTCTTTTCCCTGCCTGAAGATAATCCCTTCCCTTATTTTCAAATTCTTTCATCTTATTGGGTTCAGTGCTCAACAGATATTCTAACGGAAACCTCCATATTTTCTTTTAGATTCTCGTAGTGTGCAGCTGAAGAACACTCGCGGTAATATCCAGCGCAAGGCCGGTACTGCGCTGTATAACCTTCATGAAAGTGTCCCTGGAGACTGGCAGACATTCAGTGATAATAACATCCGTCTCGCAGAACAGGTAGAGATAGTTGAGAAGATAGATAAATAGATAGTCAAATCAAAACAATATTTGAATAGATAAATAGAAAGATGAGATGTATGCTTGATAGATATACATCCATGAAAGTGCTCATGTCGACCTGCTGACGTTTAGTGATAATAACATCTGTCTCGCAGTACAGATATATATAGATAAATAGATAGTCAGAACAAAATTATATAGATAGATAGACAGAAAAAAAGAATGAAGATTTATAACTAGATAGATCTATATATAGATAGAATGATAGTTTAATAAACGTTAGATAGCCAGAAATAAAGTTAGATAGAAAGATAGACAGATGAATAGTACGTCGATGGATAGATAAATTATGGTATTTTACCAGATTTAAAAAAAATATCTATTACGGCCTATTTTAATTAATTCCATTTATCAGGAGAGAGAAGCGAGCATCAGACTAAGAGGAATAATTGGGAGCACTCTCTCTAATACTAGCCAAGATATGAGGTTACATTTATATCTATAATTGAGAGTACTCTCTCTAATACTAGCCAAGATATGAGGTTACATTTATATCTACATATAATTGGGAGCACTCTCTCTAATACTAGCCAAGATATGAGGTTACATTTATATCTATAATTGGGAGCACTCTCTCTAATACTAGCCAAGATATGAGGTTACATTTATATCTATAATTGGGAGTACTCTCTCTAATACTAGCCAAGATATGAGGTTACATTTATATCTATAATTGGGAGCACTCTCTCTAATACTAGCCAAGATATGAGGTTACATTTATATCTATAATTGGGAGTACTCTCTCTAATACTAGCCAAGATATGAGGTTACATTTATACAGGGAGTAAGGGAGGGGACAATGGATCGAATATTCAATTTTTAGGAGTCTCAGACTTTGGGGACTGGCTTAAAGGGAATGTGCAAGAATTTAGCAGTTTCTGACTGAGTTTGGGGACTTGCCCATAGAATGCCGCTACTCGTTATGTATGTTTTGAATATTGCAGACGGGGAGAAGGGATAAGGGAAGTGGGGGGAAGGGAAATAAACACTCGTTGTGTTAGTTTGGAATGTAGCAGACGAGGAGAAGGGAGAAGGGTGGTGGGGGCAAGGGGCAAGGGAAATAAACAGAATAAAAAGGGGCAGTCATATTCTTGCTAGCAGCTGGCCGGGTCCAATAATCTTTTAATATAAAAATCACACCAAAAAACCTCAATATATTTCATCAAAAACAAGTTGTGATTTCACTTTACATGACGCTATGGAAATTTATTATTTAATTAACAATCCCTTTATAATTTCCTACAAATTTATTGGATTAAACTGGATTTCATCCCTTTCTTTAATAACTCTTATATTGAATTAATTGCCCATTGTCCCCTCCCTTACTCCCTGACATTTATATCTATAATTGGGAGCACTCTCTCTAATACTAGCCAAGATATGAGGTTACATTTATATCTATAATTGGGAGCACTCTCTCTAATACTAGCCAAGATATGAGGTTACATTTATATCTATAATTGGGAGCACTCTCTCTAATACTAGCCAAGATATGAGGTTACATTTATATCTATAATTGGGAGCACTCTCTCTAATACTAGCCAAGATATGAGGTTACATTTATATCTATAATTGGGAGCACTCTCTCTAATACTAGCCAAGATATGAGGTTACATTTATATCTATAATTGGGAGCACTCTCTCTAATACTAACCAAGATATGAGGTTATATTTATATATATAATTGGGAGCACTCTCTCTAATACTAACCAAGATATGAGGTTATATTTATATCTATAATTGGGAGCACTCTCTCTAATACTAGCCAAGATATGAGGTTACATTTATATCTATAATTGGGAGCACTCTCTTCTCTCTAATACTAGCCAAGATATGAGGTTACATTTATATCTATAATTGGGAGCACTCTCTCTAATACTAGCCAAGATATGAGGTTACATTTATATCTAATATCTATAATACAAAGTAGATCAAGGTCTGTCCGTCTCTCTGCCTGGATGAAGCTTAAGAGCTGTTAACTGCTAGACTCTGCTTTTTATCGCTATACCCACTAGTCAAACTAAGGTTTTAGGCTATATTTTCAAAGATGATACATCCCCCCACCCTCATAAAAAAATGAGAATGCTTGATGGGCTGTTTAAAAATGTTTAAAAGTGTGGAGGTTTAACCACCTCCCCCCTCCATAACAGTATAAAAAGTATTGATCATTCTTTGCAAGTTTGAATATATATACATAAACATCTTTTAATTTTTTGTGGTTTATTTATTAACAGTAGGGGGAGAAAGTCACTCAAAAATCAGCCACATGACGTCATAAAAATGAGGAATTATCCATCTCTTTTTAAGGGTTATCTTTCCCACATCTCTACTCATCTCCCTCATTTGTATGACTTCACCTGGCTGATTTTTGAGTGACTTTCTCCCCCTACGTAATTTGAAAATTTTCCAATGATTATTTTAGGGAGCAGGCTGATCGTGTGTCTCAGGCCACGTCTGACAGAGTAGCAGAAACCGAGGAGGCTTGCAAGTAATATAAATAGATAGATAGATAGATACTCAGAACAATAGTTAGATAGAAAAATACACAGATCGTGTGTCTCATGCCACGTCTGACATAGTAGCAAAAACTAAGGAGGCTTGCAAGTAATATAAATAAATGGATAGATACTCAGAACAATAGTTAGATAGAAAGATACACAGATCGTGTGTCCCAGGCCACGTTTGACAGGGTAGCAGAAACTGAGGAAGCTTGCAAGTAATATAAATAGATAGATAGATACTCAGAACAATAGTAAGATAGAAAGATACATAGATCGTGTGTCTCAGGCAACTTCTGACAGAGTAGCAGAAACTGAGGAGGCTTGCAAGTAATAAATATAGAATATTTGGTGCTTTCCCTTAAAGTGATTTTCGAACACTGAAACTCCTTACCTGATTTTTAAAATAAATCTAAAATAAGGTGGAGGGTGGGTATAGTTAGTTTTTTCTCTATGCCTGACCCCTGCGGGGAGCCTTAACCAACCAGGGCTATAGTTAGTTTTTTCTCTATGCCTGACCCCTGCGGGGAGCCTTAACCAACCAGGGCTACCCAGTTTTTTTTACAACATAACCTGGCCTACTTAGGTAATGAAAAATAAACGAAAACTTTCAATTTAATATTTTCAATTTATTTAAAATAAGAGAAAAGGGTGTTCTAAGGTCGACTAGGCACTTTTAGGAAAACTCCCTACCCCTCCAATTTTTTTTAAATTGCCTATGACACCACAAACGTGGGGTCAAATCAGTTAATTGGGGTCAAATTCAATATATTTTTGTTAGCTCCTTTTATACAACCCTCCCCCCTTGTATCCTTAATTACAATCCAAGTGATAATCTCTGTTTTTTGCAGGAGGCTTGAAACTAACTTGAAGAAGACAGTTGATGAAATAGCAGCTGTTGAGAATACTATTCGTCAGCTCAAGGATGCTATCTGGGAGAAAGATGCTCCCAATAAGGTACAAATAGATAGATATGTTACTCTAGATGACCTGTCAGAAACAAGAGGTAATCTGTTAAAAACTAAAAGGAATTCTAAACAGACAAAGTCTTTTTATATTATTTTTAGTAGCGAAGCTACTCTCTAATTCGAAATGTCCGTCCGTCTGAGACAAAGGGGGGAAACGTGATTTTCTCGGCTCCTATAAAAGATAGATGAAATTTTTAGTGAAGATTCTTATAACATATGCCCATCTAATCTATACATTGTTTATTCCATCCGTCTGTTATTTGGGGTGCTAGATCTATTCCTACATTTTCATGTTTTCCTGATTTTCTCAACTTCTTTTTTAGATAATGGGCTGAAATTTTTAGGAATTGCTTAAATTTACATTCTACATATTTTCCTTAAGTTTTATTACGATTTTTCTATTAATAAGGTTGCTAGATCAATTCCTAGATTTTTAGGTTTTCTATTGTTTTCTCGAATACTATTCAGGATTTGCGGCTGAAATTATCAGGGATTGAATATGCTCATATTCTACATTTTTATCAAGTTTCATTAAGATTTGTCTATAAATTGCGGTGCTAGATTGATTCCTAGATTTTTAAATTTTCATGATTTTTAAGGTTGCGTGATTTTTAAGGTTTTCTGATTTCAATATTTTATCAAGATTAATGTTTATTGTATGACATATCTTTTTAAGACTTTAAAAATTTAAGATTAGCTTATAAAAGTTTTCCAATACAGTTTGACCTTGATTATTATTTAAAACTATAACTCAGGGAGGGAGAGAACATTGGTCTTTTTATTACAGTAGTCAGTTTTATAATAATGTTTTATTATTCGTTAGCTCTACAACTTTGGGGACTTTTATTTAATTTTTTGGTTAGTTTATTAAGGTGATTGTCCAAACGTTTCAACCACTAGTTGTAATCTACAGAAGGGGGATATTTTGTGCATCATTATTTAGGGATGTAAATCAATTTATCGTTTATTGTCTTAACCCTTAACATCCCTGACTAGAACAAGTAACTTATTCATACAACTTATACAACTATCTGCTGTATATTTACTCTATTGTCTAGGTTGCACAAGCAAAGCTGATCAACCGCTACAAGAGGCTCAATATTGAGTTGTACTGATCTGAACCTCTATTATATTTACTCTATTGTCTAGGTTGCACAATCAAAGTTAAATGACCACCATCAGAAGCCCAAAATTGAGTTGTACTTAACCTATATTATATCTACTCTATTGTCTAGGTTGCACACACAAGGTTGACTAGCCGCCACCAGAGACCAAACAAAGAGTTATACTGAGGGGGGGGGGGGGGTTAGACCTCTATTATATCTACTCTATTGTCTAGGTTGCGCAAACAAGGTTGACCAACCGGCACCAGAGTCCCAACATTGAGTTGTACTAAACTGAACCTCTATTATATCCAGGGATCGGAAGCCTCACGTAAGCCGCGCATAAGCCTCAGTTTTAAACCTGCTTGTGAGCAGAAAAAAAAAATTTAAGAAAGAAGGATTGTCTGCTAAAGAGCCGTTTTATACATACAGCTGAATTTTATAGTGATAAAATCACGATTTCACTGAGGCTTACACGCGGCTTACGTGAGGCTTCCGATCCCTGATTATATCCACTCTATTGTCTACGTTGCCCAAACAAGGTTGACTAACCGCCACCAGAGACCAAACAAAGAGTTATACTGAGGGGGGGGGGGGGGTTAAACCTCTATTATATCTACTCTATTGTCTAGGTTGCCCAAACAAGGTTGACTAACCGTCACCAGAGGCCCAATATTGAGCTGTGCCGGGACGAGCCTGCCCATAGGCTGATTGAGGAAGTCACTGAAATTGAGGACTCTATCCGTAAGCTAGAACAAAAGGTGAGCTCAAACTTAGTACCTGGCTTTAATAATAATAGATGTATAACCCATACAACTACCTAGCCCAAGTGGTGGGGACCTTTTTCGTTCGCTAGCAACTTGCTTTCTGCTCTTTTGTGTAGACTTGGCTGTGTATATCTTTCCGACGCCATTAGCTGCTATTGAAAGTCAGCATCCCCTCTATTATTTAATTTTAATGCTTTAAATACCACTTACTTTCTTGAAAGTTGAAGACAGATAGGTCTTGGAGGTTTGGGGTGTCCCACGCCCCAAGAAAATAGCCTAAAACCATCACACAGGAGGTATATTCCATGAAGAGTAGAATCCGATCGGTTCAGTGGTTACCGAGATCTTAAAGGACATACAGACAGACGGACGGGCAGACAGACGGACAGACAGACGGACAGACAGACGGACAGACAGACGGACAGACATAAATCATTCTACTTTGTATTATACATACATACACAACACACATTATTTTAGCAAATCAAAAGGTTAATAGGTTTGTGACTCATATACATATAACTTTGATCATTTGATCATTAATGTTTCCTTTTGACAAAAAATATTTATTCTCTTTGCTCCTCTGCTAACCATTGATGTTATCATCCTTGTATTTAACTTTGACCAACTAAACCTTAATGTAATGATTCAAAAAGAATATTTTAAGTTGGAGATTAGCGAGGGCAACCATAGAGACTTGAAGGCGACTAGACTTGCTCTGGAAAAGGAAATTACAGTCAAGAAAAATTCTATTGCTATCGACAGAGACAGATGTCTGAGGTACAATTTTTTATCTAAAAATAAATAATTTATTTCTAAAAAAATTTTAAAGTGTTGTTGGGCCCATTTATATATACTTTTTAACTATTTGCAAAAACTACGCTTTGCTTTTTTTGTTGTTGCTATCTTTACTTTTAAATTAGTTTTTCGGATCAATTTTACAAATTATTAATGATTTTAAGGAATGTTTAAAATACAAATTATATTTTTTTCCATAATGATAATCAATATATCACTTGGATGTTACACCATTCCTTTTACCCCATCCCCTCCCTTCCTACTAGATGAACGAACTGACCAATAAATGGGGTCCATATTAGTAAGATAAGTTGACGTCAAAAAAATTTCCCAATGTCGATATATCCATGTATAATATATCCATATCCATTAAAATGGTTTTAATATTCAGAATCCGTGGATGTTTCCCATCAGGCAACCATCTCTGTGGATATAGAAACAATACTTTTGGAATTGATCAATAAGCACGTACAGACATGCCTTGATTATAGAGTAGTTGCGCTACTAATTATTTATTTGGAATGACAGACAGAAAAGTTCTAGTATGGCTCCTAATCAAAAACATTACCGACGGAGCAAAACCGGTTGAGAGCCATACTGAAACAAAATAAGTATTGCACTGTATTCTACACATTTTTCTAAGGAAATTAATTTATAATATATTCCAGTATGGCCTTAAAACCTATTAGTATCCGCTGGATTAAACCGGTTCTTAGCCATAATGAAAAATAATGTATAGCATCGTATTACAGACAATTTTCTACAAATAATAGCATAAAAATCTTAAAAACAACACTTAATCTTATACATTTTAATTTTAATATCCGCGGAAAGCTGTCTGTAATAATATTGTATTCGCTTGTCCAGAAAAATTGTGCATAATACAATGCAATAAATATGCATTATTTCTTTTTCTTTCCACTTAAAAATTGTTTTAATTTTATGTTTAAATTGTATTGTTTTCAAACCACTCAAATATTTAATTGCACTGAAGATAAAATCTTTTTTTTTAATGCAAAAAATGGTAGGGGCGTGCCATAGGACCTTGAAGACAAAAAGGGTTGGTTTACAAAACCTATGGGGCAGAGCATCTTCTACATATTCTGCACATCGATTTACACGTTAGGTTTTTTTTAAGCGTCCATAGCCTTAAAACATCCTTTAAGTAAATTTTTTTTGTGTAAGAAATTATTAAAGGAATTTAAGAAATCCAGAATGTTTAGGACAACCTTATGAAAACCTTTTCTAAACATCTTGATAAGAGATTTGCATTTTTAATGCTAAATTTATAACGATTTTTTTCCTGTTTGTTTTGATGTTCTAATTTAATTTAAAATCTAGTAAAATACTACTGAGGGATAGGACGAAGGAAGATATATTAATCTACAACTAAATCCCTATTAAATGAGATATAATATGGGGGGAAGATTAATAAATTGTCCATTGCCCTATCCCTTTATCTTTGAGTAAGATAAATCTACTGCCGAAAAAAATATTGTACAACATTTTGCATAACTTTGTGATGAATCAAAATACACTTCATTTTTAATATTTTCTATTTATTTTGGTAATCTACTCTATCATTTATTTTGTCTGTCCATCCTAAAAAGGGTTTAAATTAGCCGTTTGCTACTAGAAATAGATAGCCAATATATTTGAAAATGTTTCCATGCTTAATCTACAAATACTCTCAAGCTCCCCTATCAGTCTGTTGCTCTGTAATGTTCTATTTTAATTAGTTTTACATCCCAATAAATAATTAAAACATTGATTAAATACATTATTGCAAACAGAGTCGTGCAGAATGGTGTTGGGGGGTATACACCCCCTGAAAAAATTATGGGGGATGGTCACGCTCCTTAGGACTTCACCCCCCTTCTTCCCTCGACACTCCCCTTGACAAGGATCTACACTCCCCCCCCCCCCCCACCGATACAGCCAATGGAGGTGTCAATTTGACATGCCACACCATGAGGAGTGTTGACAAGAAAATTTAACGCTTCGCGCGTTAATTTACCGATTTGGGGACTTTTTTTCATATCTCAGGGTCAGTGTTCCCTGCTCTTTATATACACACCTTCATTCTGTGTTTAATAAAAGTTGTGAATCACTTTTTTGGTATACAAAGATAAAAGTTTCTTTTGGGAACGTTGCAGACAAAAAATCCTGAGGTAATCTTGTCTCTTGTAATAGAGTTATAAACTTAAATTTAAGATTGCATAAGATATATTTTGTGCTGAATTTTTTCAGAGAATATCCCAAATTCAAGTGACTAAGAAGAATGAAAAAAAAAGAAATGGTATTCAAACAAAACTGTATATAAATAGTTCTAGCCAATATAACCCTCCCCCCACCTCCCCTATTTTAAAACTTCTTTAAAAAATAAGGGTGAAGGGATTATGAGTGCTCAATTGGCACTTTGTGGTATAGCACCGTTAGAGTGTTCTAGCCAACTCCTGAACCGAATTTGTTCTTACTTTCCAGGTACGCTTCATGTAGAGGTTTGGTTCGTGGGTTTTCCATGTTAAAGGAAGGTAGTTTGTTGTTCCAGGTATAAGGTATAACCTACAAGTTAAATAAATCTTAAATAATATTTGGGGTTAAAATGGTGGGGTCGGCAATTATACTATAAGTTTCCCTCCAACGACAGCTGAAGACCACGTATAGGTTTCGTGATTTTTTTCCGAATTAATTTCTTTATTGGTATAAGCTTAGTTTGTTCACAGCCGCTATATAGTGTTTTAATGTATTGGTATCAAGTCCTTTAGCAATAATGATTTGACAAACGTCAGAGTAAATCTGTTTTGAAACATTTTACCTGGAACACGAATAGAAATTCGGGGATTTTTTTTATCTTTTTGAATCGTGAAGTTATTTCTATACATTTTGCTTATAAATAATATAGTTTATCGGAAAAAGAAAACAAAAAAATGACAAAAAATCAAAACTATCTTCCTTTTACTATTCAAATAATGTCAAAATGATCATTATGAAGACAAAAAGTATTGCTTCCCTATAATTGGAAATGCAGTGGTTGTCATAAAATATTTTTATCCATTATATAAAAAAATTGATGGAATATTTGTCGTCATTTTAGGTTCTTATTCCCCCCTTTCATTAATTGGTCAGTTCGTTCATCCAGTAGGAAGCGAGTGGATGGGGGTAAAGGGTTCTGATTTGGGGGGATTGTTATTTTAGCACGCTAAAAGTTTCACATGAAAATGTGGTGTAAGATCCAAGTAATAAAAAATCCATTTATATGGATCCCTATCTCAGGATTTTACTATTTGCTAAGACGGTATTAACTTCTTTCAAAACTAGATGGGATATTCACAAGAAAATAACAGATTTATCTTCAAGTGATCAACTTATACAATAATTGTATAACCATTTTCATTACAAAAGAGTTTTATTTTAAAGCGAAGCTTTTCTATAATTAGGATCGGTCCGTACGTCCGAGATGGAAAGCTTTTTTCGTTAATTTTGGCATGTTAGAATTGTCCTATCGATTTCAAACTTTGCATGGTGATTCCTGTAGTAGTTAGGTACGATTTAGAAAGCGTAGCAACTCTATAATCATTACCAGAATGTTCGTACGTCCATTTTAAATATGTTGATTTTTTACTTTTTTAACAACAAATTTTTATGTGATCTCATTATACGATTGTTCTGATTTTTGGTATACTGTTTCCTGGGACAACAAAGTACAATATTATAAGCAAAGCAACTCTATAATCAAGTCCTAAAAATGTAAGTATGTCTATAAACATAATCCTGTATTAAGAAGGTTTTTTTCAACAAATTTACTCACAATTTTGCTTCGACTCTTATACATTTTTATTCTGATTATTCAGTTCTGACACTATACAAGTGTTAATATCCGTTTGTCTTACCGTTAAGGTGCTTCGCTTTTATGAATGTTGTCATCCTTGTTATATAAAAATTTATTGGCCCCCAGACTCTAGCTTTCAGCGGATATTAAATGAAAAATCATAAGATTAAGATCAGTTTTGTTAGCCCCAATGGACCGAAGGTCCGCGTTAATAAAACTGGTTTTGATTTTAGGACTTTTATTCAATATTGTTGGGAAATGTCCGTAATACGATGCTATACAAGATTTTTCGGTATGTCTGAGATCTGGTTCTAATCCAGCGGATATTAATTGGTTTCGTAGACATATACTGGAAATTTGTTGAGAATCTCTTGGTGTTTTAACATACCCCCGTGCAAATTTTTTTTAAAAATAGAAAGGACTTGTACAATAATTCCCTAAAACTATAGACAAACCATTCACAATCACAAAACCTTTATTGTGCAATTTTACATAACACATCTATATATTAATTATTAATCTCTTAATTGGACCAATGGAAAATAGTAACAACCTGATAAGTCATTGTTTAAAAATGTACTCATTTTTGAAAAAGGCATTATTTCATTCATATTACAAGTAGGCTATAAACAGTTAAATGTCTGATTATCCAGTAATTTCATCGCTCGTATTATGGGGTATTATCATATGTGACTAACAGGGGCGTCCAAGCTTTTTTATTTGGGGGGGGGGGGGTAAAATTTTTAACATAAATTTTTTTTTTTTTGGGGGGGGGGGTAATCTTTATTTCATAGAGGCATTTTTTTTTTATTTGGGGGGGTAATCACCCCTTTACCCCCCCCCCCTTGGACGTCTATGGTGACTAAAAAAAACATTCGTCTGATAGATATTTCCTTCTAAGTTTAACGGGTATGTATGTCTGATTGACCATCTAGGGTTATAAATCTGTTGCCTCTAGATTTCAAACGTACAAAGAGTTCTATGATTTTAAAATGCCTCATTGCATTTTAAAAAGAAAATGCAATTAGAAATGATTATCAAAAGCGATTAATAAAAATTTCGCGTTAAAAATATCAGTTACATAAATGATTTTAATAGCAATTTAATTTCAGAGATCCTTTTATAGATTATTTATAATTAATTACATAATTTCCAAAACAAATTCTTTACTTTTTTGTTTAAGATAGTAAGGTATTCAATGAATGTCATAAACTTTTTTTTTAAAAGAATACTTTTATTTTTGTTATTAACATCAAATGGATAAATTAATTATTAGATTGGTAAACTTAGATAAAAGAGAAAAAGTCAGCTTTTGCTTGAAAAAAATTCTTGATAGAAAAAAGTCAGTTACTTGTACAAACTAGTTGATTAGTACATGCGGTTCAAGAAGTACGTCTTTAACTTTAGTGATTCAAATAGATTTGGTGATTATTTAATAATTTGTGAAAAGATGCATTTTTACATGAATAACTTATGTTATTATTATCTGATATTTAGTAGCGAAGCTACTCTATAATTCACTGTGTCCGTCAGTACGTAACGCTATGGGAGAAACGGGATTTTCTCGGCTTCTAATCAAGATAGACAGCTGAAATTTTTAGTGAAGATTCCTATGACATATGCAGCATATCTAATCTATGTATTGTTTTGTCCATCTGTCAGTTACTTCGGGTGCTAGAGCGATTCCTAGATTTTTAAGTTTTTGTGATTTGCTCAATTACTATTAAAGATAAAAGGCTGAAACTTTCAGAGATGATTAAGGGAAAGGTAGGTTGCGAGTAAAATCCGTAAAAGTGTGTTTTTTAAGGCTTAAAAATAGTAGAACAATAATATTCACTAAATATGTATATTTCTAATTGAAAAGAGCTATAGACAAAAATTTTTAAAACACACAACCTTATGGATTTACCCGCAACCTACCTTTCCCTATATTTTACATTCAAAACATTTTCACCAAGTTTTATTAAGATTTGTTTATTAATTGGGATGCTAGATCGATTCCTAGATTTTCAGGTTTTCTTGATATTCTCTATTTCATTCAGGATTGACGGCTGAAATTATCATGGATTGAATATACAGTTTTGTTTATACCTCTATTAATTATTATTCTGATTATTAAGTCTTGACACTTTACAAGTTTTAAAGTTCGTTTGTTCTACCGTTTGGTATTAGAACTTCGGGTACACCGACAAACGTCCTAATACGACAAACGTCCTAATGCGACAAACCTCCTAAACGACAAACATCCTAAACGACAAACGTCCTAATGCGACATCTCTTAAGTAAAACGTCCTAATTTTTTTTTCAAAAATTAAATCTTCCAAATTTAACTTAAAAATGTTCCCAAATAAAAGGAAATAGATATATATTTTTAAATTTAGAAATTTAAAGGTTTATTTTTGTAATGCACGCAGTGGCGTGCGAACCGAAGGGGGCATTTGGGGCAATCGCCCCCCCCTAGCGACCAAAACGCCCCCCCCCCCCTGCCCCCCCCCTAGCAATCGCCCCCCCCTGCCCCCCCCCTAAATGTTAAAAAATGCCCCATTTTGCCCCCCCCTGGTCAACAAAAATGCCCCTTTTTGCCCCCTACCCTACAAAAAGCAAAACTATCCCAGTTTCCAAAAAAAGATCAAGAAATACTCCAAAAAAAAAATTTTGGCGCTTTGCGCCAAACCGACAGTTACTATTCATTTAACCTTACCAAATTTTTAAATTAGTGTAGAAATTAGGTTATAATCTTTTTTCACTGAACATAACAAACCAAGTTATAGGAAGTATTTTATTTTGTATAATATAAACTTTTTACCAAAGAAATTTTGTACATCCCCAATGATGATACACAAAATTACCCCTTATATAGATTACAATTAGTGGATGAAATGTATGGAAACTCGACTTAATTAACCAACCAATCAAAATTCCATTAAAGTCCCCAAAGTTGTTGAGCCAGCCATAGACGTCCAAGGGGGGGGGTGATGGGGCGATTACCCCCCCATTTAAAATTTACCCCTACCCTGGGGGTGCTGTAGGCACCCCCAACCTTTTAGGAGGGAGTATTTACCCCCCCCCAAAAAAATATAAAAATCTCTAATGAAAAAATTTTTTGCGCGCTTCGCCCCGGGGTAAATTTTGGGGGGGGGGTAAACTAAATTTACCCCTGCCAACAGATTTCAGGGGGGGTAATTACCCCCCCCCAAGCAAATTTTACCCCTGGGGTAAAAATTTTGGGGGGGGTAAAAAAAATTTGCGGCGCGCTTCGCGCGCCATTTCCCCCCCCCCAAAAAAAAAGCTTGGACGCCCCTGGAGCCAACGAATAAGAAAATTTTATATGAAATATTGGGGACTAGTGTAATAAATAGGTTAATTTATCTTCTGTACTATTTTTTTGAAGATGCTTTCTAGCTCCCTTCCCTTCGGTCATTGCAGGGTGGGGAGAAGGGATGGGGGAGAAGAGATGGGGGGGGGGGAAGAGGTGGAGGATATAAATGGGAAATAGGGATGGGGGAAGGGATGGAGAAGAAGGGAAAAGGACTAGGAGGCCCATAATCAAATAATCCCATCCCTTAAAACGCCCTTATTTAAAATTAGTATATATAATCAAAATGCCCCCCCCTAAAGCAAAGTGCCCCCCCGGGGCACTTTGATTTAGGGGGGGGCAAAATTTTACAAAATCTTCAAAATGCCCCCCCCTAGACAAAGTGCTTCGCACGCCACTGAATGCACGGTTGTATTGGGTTCGAAACCATTTCGTTTGTGATAGCCAACACAGACTTTGGGAAAACTGTCTGACAGATTTGTAAAATTTAGCCTATGGTAAAGTTATTCGATTTAAAAAGTATTTTTTCCTGTGTTTTATCGCCATTTTGAATTTTATATTGTTAAATATTTTTATAATTTGAGGATTTTGTCCTTAAATTTGGAAGATTTTTTTATTTCATAATTTTTGAAAATTTTTAGGACGTTTTACTAAAGAGATGTCGCATTAGGACGTTTGTCACTTTAGGACGTTTGTCGTTTAGGAGGTTTGTCGTTTATGAGGTTTATCGCATTAGGACGTTTGTCGCGGTAGGACGTTTGTCGGTGTACCGAACTTCGCCCTAAGAATGTTGTTATCTTTATTGAATTATAAAATAACTAGCGGCTACGCCCCTAGAGGCCACTAGTGGCACTTTGAATGTTTTTTTTATTTAAAATATCTAATTACAGAAATAATTGGTTTATGTTTCGTTGGAGTCTCTTTTTCGAGAGGGGTAATTTTTTTCTAGGGGCGATTTCTCCTGATAGGGTGGTGGTACCCTCCCCCAAAATAGTTATAAACCTTCCCGGGACTTATGAGAAGCTACCCTGTTAAGGAGAACCCGATCGGTTCAGCGGTTAGCGAGATCCTTCGCTACAAACAGACAAACACACAAACACACAAACACACAAACACACAAACACACAGACAGACATCGTTCTACTTTGTATTATAGATGTTTAGCAGTTTATATGTATACTAGCGGCTACGCCCCTAAAGGCCTCTAGTGACACTTTAAATGTTTTTGTTTGTTAAAGTTAATTTTTTATGTACGATACCACCTTATTTGACGTTGAAGTCTCGATTTTTTGTCATTTCTCTTGGGAGGGTGGTGGTACCCTCCCCAAAAATAGTTATAAACCTTCCCGGGACTTATGAGAAGCTACCCTGTTAAGGAGAACCCGATCGGTTCAGCGGTTAGCGAGATCCTTCGGTACAGACACACAGACAGACACACAGACAGACAAACATCCTGTTACTTTAGTATAAGGATAATTGGATATATTATTACTTGGATGATACACCAGATTTATATATTCTCAAACAAAGTGAAACTCACTGCGGGATAGAATAACGATACCCTCACGTCCATCCCCTTTACTCAAACCATCCACTCTTACTCATACCCTCCCATTTACTGGATGAACACGAACTGACCAATAAATGAGTTCTATGTTAGCAACCTAAATTAAAGACAATAATTTCCCTGTCATGCATAAAATCCACGTATTTTCTATATCCATTTATCATTAGTTTATCTTACATAAAATTCCCATTTTCATTCAAACAAATATGTATCATCAAATTATTTTTAATCACCATAAATGTCCGAAATTCTATGCATCGTCATTGCATGAATATTTGAACGTACTTTACTGAGCGCAGCGTCTATGACCCATTTATACAATGAGAAGAAAAAAAGGGCGTTGGTACTCATTTTGACCTTTATACCAACCATGCACTACAGACGCACAAACTGACGCACAGACCCACCAAACTGACGCATACACGTACACATAAACTGACGCAAAGACACATACAAAATGACGCAAAGACACACACAAAATGACGCACAGACCCACACAAAATGACGCACAGACCCACACAAACTGACGCACAGAAACACACAAACTGACGCACAGAAACACACACTGACGCACAGATCCACATAAACTGACGCGCAAACGTACAAAAACCTATAACAGACAATCTTGCCCTTTGATTTCCATTATCAAATTCTTGCCTTAAAAATAAAAACAATCCTTTGTGGTTTAATAATGTTTTATTATACAAGCAGCTTCGCACCTAGCATCTAGGGTCTTCGGTTTCGAAGGGTTATGAAAAGACAAAAAATGACTTAAAACTACCCTGAGACTTAAAAGCAATTATAAAATATATAACCTACAACTTTCCCGGAACCTATGGGAGGATACTCTAATATGGAGAACTTTATCGGTTTAGTAAAATCTTAATTATAGAAAATTTACTTTCTTTATATTTTTGTTAGATGTATGCAATTTAAAAATCATATACTGGATTAAAAATTGATGACACACTATTAGAAAGTCTAAAAATGTATCAGTTAAATTCTGTTATGATCGATAGTTTCATTCTTTTTAAGGAAGTTTTGCATTGGTTAATGGAATTATTTGGCTATTTTATTTCTTGTAATTTTCCTCATAAAATTTTTTACCTTCGCTTTCATGTGAAGTCTTTCTTATTTTTCTTTTAAATAAAACAATTTTTTTTAAACAAGACTTAATAACAACTTTAAACAAAACAATTTTATGTGTTAAATTTTATCATAAAGATATTCCAACTGATAAAATATGCATTTACAAGAGCCTACAAAGGGGTCGAACTGGTACAATCTTGTTAATGGATGGCCTCCTCTATATTTGGTTTTGATAAATAATTCTTAAGTTTAACAATGACATAATCAAGCTCCATAAGTTGATACCAAATCTAGCATTACAAATATTTACTCCTTTAATATTTCTTCGCTCAAAATAAAGAGGACACTAAAACAATATTTTGATCAATGGCGTGCACAGGTTTTTGGTAGGGGTGTGTATGAAGGGTAAACCCAAAAATTATGACCCACCTTTAACTCAAATAGTTCAATAATAAGGGTTGCATTACAAAAGTTACAAGTGTTTGTTTAGACAGAGAGCGAGAGAAGCAATGGCGAGTTTTAGTTCCCAAAGTTTTATTATAATAACGTTTTATTATTGGTTGGCTTAACAACTTTGGTGACTTCATTGAATTTTATTTGGTTGGTTTAAGTTGAGTGTTCAATCATTTCAACATCTTTTTTTTAAGCTTCGAAGTGGTAATTTTGTGTATAATCATTGGGAAGGTTCAATTCAAGGTCATCAATTTATCGACCATTCTCTTATCCCTTTAGATCCCTGGTATTTAATAAATAATATGATCGTCAGACAGGGGTTCTCTAACATCTCATTGTATAAAAGCTTTGCTTTTAAGAGTTGTGAGACGATAGCTATAAGTAAGAAATTTAAAATAATAACCTATAAAAGCTAGGTGGGGATAATGAGTTGATTACTTAAGCATATAAGTGTTTGGGAATTGTTGATTTATTGTAATAAAAGGACAGTTTGAACTTCTTAATAAACCCTCCAGTTTTGAAAAAAAACATAGATCTCATAACTATAATTAACTATTAGAATATACACTAAAGTAAATTATAATACACTCAAACTCCACACTGCATTGGTATATATAGGAGTGTATTACTATTGTCTAATAATGACCCAAAACAAAAATAGCATAAGAGACCAGTTCTAAGGATTTCACAAAGGAAAGTCGTGAAAAATTGAGATTTCTAGAGCTCTCTTTCTTTCTCTTTCATTCTTTCACCTTTTTTCTTCTCTCTCGTTTTTTGGCAACAAAGCTTCATTCCGCGGCCTGTTGTCAAATCAAAATGATCTGTAGCTACTTTTGTTCTTTTTAGAGCGAATCTACTCTAACAGTTTGGCAACTAAACATTTACTAGTAATTTACTTGCGTAGCAGTAGTTGCGAGATTGACTTTATTAATCCTACTTAGAGTTTGTGTGTTTCAATCTGTTTTCTAAATTTTCTTCATTCATGTATGTTTTTAGGCCTTCTTTTACAACTTTTTCCCCTTTCCCCATTTTCATAAAATTTCGCTTACAATTTATGTTTTAACTTGAATGTTTTTTTTGTAAGTATATGTTCTTAAAATAAAAGTGTAACTGATGAAAAAACGCCACTAGCAACATGTTATATATGTGTTTTTTTTTAAATGAGAAATGTTTAAGATGTTTTGATCATCCTTGTTTTTATGTAGGCCTAAATCTATGGCATAGCTTTACAGCATAACAGCTTTCGTGAATTCCAGTTCAGGGAATTAAGGTAAGTGATAATGGCAGATAAATTAGTTTTCTCTTATATATTCAAAGAATTTTACACTTAAAAAATTAAGGAAAGATTAATTTATCCTCCAATGTGTTATCCCCCAATCCCTGTAAAATTGAATTTGATGTCATTCACCTACCTAGTTCTTATTTCTTTTGTTATGTATAAATAAAATAAATAAAGGGTGGAGGAGAAATTTAGAAAGAAAGAAAACATGTTTTCTCTTGTAAACAAACAAGGATGAATATGTTTATTAGTGAATGGCGCTAGTTGCTTAACTAAACATAAATTATAACTTAGAATCTTGTAATATGAAGTAGTTATTAGTTAGGTTATTTTTTTCATTAAAGTTTTAGATTTTACTTGTCTAGATATATAGTAAAGAATTTTATTAAACGAAAAATTTTAGTTTTTTATTTCAATTTCTATATTATTTAAATACTATCTTAGGAAAAAATGAAGGGGGGGGGGGCTTTAGGTCGACCATTAGTTATTTTTTCCAGGGGTGATATTCTTTGGAAGGTATAGGTAACCCCCTACCCAAATAAAGTAAAAAAACACTTTATAAGAAGCTTTACTATAAAGGAGAACCTTATCATTCAAGTGGTTAGCAAGATTTTAAGGTACAAAAAGAAAGATATCCTAGTAAAATACACATATATGCACTAAAAATGGAGAAAATAGAGGGCGAATAAATACTGTGCGGGAAAGACAGACATGAAACATAATTAAAGCAACTTCGCAACCATAAAACTGAAAACAATAAACTATCTAAAATTTTGATTATATTTAGTTAACCAAATAGTGTGACAGCTTAATTGTATGGACTTCATATGATTCTACAAAAAAAAAATTCATTAATAATTCATTAATTAGCAAAACGCAGCCTTAAAAAGGTATCAAGACCGCAGATATTTTGATTTTAAAGTATTTTAAAAACAAAAATTCAGGGGTGGGTGCCAAAAGGCGACTTTTTTCCATGAGTACAACGGTCAAATCCAGGGATTTAAAAGGAAAATACAATAGCCGATAAATTGATGTATATCTTCTATGATGATACACAAAATTACCCTCTTCTAAAGATTACAGTTATTTGTTGAAACGTTTGGTCACTCGACTAAATGAACCAATTAATCAAAATTCAATAAAAGTCCCAAAGGTGGAGTAGCAAACTAATAAGAAAAAGTTATTATTAGACTTTGGGGACTAGTGTAATAAATAGCCAAATATCTACTCCCTCCCTGGCAGGGATAGGGCAGGGGTAGAGAATTGTGTAACATTAATTAAACACCATTCTAAATAGTTTTAAAAGAAAGAAAATATTGAAATGTAATTAACACAATCATCTCAGAGTTGTGGCATTTACAATTTAATTAAACGCTCCATAATTTTGTTTTCGTGTTTTTTATTGTGTTAAAAACAAAACAGAATTCGCTAGATTCACGCATTTTGCATGTAGAGCAGCAATATTTCACCTTCTCACTTTTTGCATTTAATACTAAGCTAATTGGACAGTTTTATCATCCACTAGGAGAGGGGTCGATGCGGCAACGGGGGTGGAGGGGGGGATAGTTATTTTAGCCCGCTACAATTTTCACTGTATTAGAGAACATGAACATGGTGTAAGATCCAAGTAATAAGATATCCATTGCCGCGGATATTTTTATACTGGCGGCTAATGGTTCTCTAAATCGAAAGGATAGCTGCTGTATGGATATATTTTTCCTCAATTCTTTTTTCTGATAGTCTGTAATGTGATACAAAACAAACATCCAATATCTTCTGACAAGCCAAATGACCAACACTTGAGGAAAGTAGCAATGCATATTCGTGGATATTATGTCGGAGGAAAACTTTTTGTCGTTTTAGTTTGCTATCATGGAACTCATTTATTGGTCAGTTCGTTTATCCAGTAGGAGGAATGGAGTAATAATGGGTAGAAGGGCGGAATCGTTATTTTAGCCCGCTGCATGTTTCACTTTATTGCAATACATGAAAATCTGGTGCAAGATCCAAGTAACAATATATCCATTGTCGCTGATTGTCTGATTGTCATTAATATGATACAAAACGGACATTTAGTATTTTCTGACAAACAAAAACTTGTGAATAGTAGCTGCGCCACTTAAGAATAATCTGATTAACTTTTACAGCATTGCTCCAGGCCCCAGGGGTTATTTTTTTGTCTACATGACTGGTGCAATTTATATGGTCTGGTAAATGTCATCCTGTTGCTTCGCTTCTATGGATGACCTCTTTGTTCGGTGTGTACATAAAGACGCCTGTATAGTAGTCAGTACAAAGCTCAAAATAGATTTAGGATATGGAAAAACATGCATAAACATGATAATACGGAATGATTTCTTTAATTTTAGCTTCAAAGCCAAAGTTTATGTAGGTTTAGTAAAAGAAACCTCGTACTTTTAAGCCTTTACTTTGTATTAAAGATATTCTAGCTTTTTATGATTTAGAATACACTAGTCGCAGTTCCCACAGCATCTAAGGGCTCTGCTTTGGATTAAAAAGGAGGGTCAGAAAATAGCCTACCATCCAAAGACTTTAATTTTAAAATAAAAACTTTTACAACCATCCCGGTACCTCTGTAAAGCTTCTCTAAAAGGGATATCTCGATCGATTCGGTAGTTATTGAAATCTTAAGCTTCAGACAAAAAACCTTATTTCTTAATATGATAGCACTTGCAGATACTTTCCTTACTTTGACTCCTATACCTACTTACAGCAGAGAATATCTTGTGGGATGAACAGTAAGAGATATAAGTTTTCCGGAATTTTAATGTAGGGAGTAGATTTGAAATCTGCATCAAAGGGGGGAGGCGGATGTGCCACTTTTTGAAACCAAAACTAAAAGTCAAAGGAACTCAACTAAAAAAAGAGTTACAGGTCTGAGATTTTGCATGGCAGTTGCTTAATAGGGGTACGATATGGAACTGTGAAGAAACGGCAGCGCAACCGCCAAGAAAAGGCAAAAAAATTCGGCGGGAAACGCCGGTTTTCGGCGGTTGCGCCACCGTTTCTTCACAGTTCCATATTGTACCCCTATAAAGCAACTGCCATGCAAAATCTCAGACCTGTAACTCTTTTTTTTAGATGAGTTCCTTTGTTGACTTTTGGTTTTGGTTTCAAAAAGTGGCACATCCGCCTCCCCCCTTTTAAGGATTTTTTATAAAATTCGTTTTTTGTATAATTCTTTATCTAAAAGCGAAAATACATTTTAAGTTAATTAATTTTGACCAATAGGATAGGTGGATTTTAAACTACCTGCGCTCTAATTGGTTGAATGATGTACGACATCCAATCAGAGCGCAGATTTTTTAAATCCACCAATCACAGATGCCAAAATTAATTAACTTAATTTGTATTTCCGCTTTTAGATAAAGAATTATACCAAAAACGAATTTTATAAAAAATCCTTAAAATTTGATGCAGATTTCAAATCTACTCCCTACATTACAATTCCGGAAAACTTATATCTCTTAATGAACAGTTTTAGGATGAACAAATTGTTTTACATATTATATTACTCTTTCTGTGAAATCTGCAACAATTTTAACACTTTAATTTTACCATTTTAAACCCAGTTCTAGCAGCTTTACAAGTTTGACATCTCTGCTGCCAGCGGCTAACAATGGTCGTGGCTTTCTCCGGCTTTCCATGACCTTAAACTTAAACCACCTCCACCCTAAAATTTTAACTTGGTTGCCATTGGCGTCGGTCCTTCTTGGGCTGCAGTTGCTTTGAAAGGGTGTTGTAAAGAGGTGGAGGAGGAGGTTAGGGAGATTTTTAAAAGGGTGCTCCTCTGGTTATGGGGTGATAATCAGGTCTTACTAATTTAACCCCAAGTATTAGACTAATGAGTCATAGATATATAGAACAGCCTTTTGTTAATGCTTTTCATGAAAAGAAATCAGCTTAAAGGACTAATGAAGATTGTTTCCATATCTTAAATTAATAGAAAATTTGATGTGTGTTCGATGAAAAGAAAAGTCAATAACGACCAAAAAACTTTTTATAATCTAATAAAACATTGGTTCTCGTCAATAAAGTTATGCTCTAAAATTTAAAAATTTGTTTTTCTTACATACTTTCTTTCACCAGAAGAAAATATTACATTATGAATTTGATTATTTAGTTTGTATTTAAAAACTGCACAACTAAGATGATAATATTGCTAATTTTTGAGATATCATAATTTTAATTAAGAACTACGTGATAGAAGTTGTAAAATCACAGGAAGGGGTGTAATGTCAACAAGTTTAGATAAGACATTAAGACATTCTAATTTAGCTCTAATACTTCTAGCACTGCACCTTTAAAGTATCTTACTCACCTTCTTTGACTTTTAACTATCACACACACTCACACACACACACAATTATGAGGTGTGCGGGCACACCTACAATGTCTTAACTCACCAACTCTTGGTTTACCTACATTATATATATTACATACAATCACAACTGAAATAGAGGTAAATATTCTAAATTTTAAATGGTATAACTATAAGTGGGCATACAAAGAATCTTCTTATTAAATTACATATCTTTGTACAACTCAAATATCTAGTGTTGACAGATTTTTGGGACAATTATCATTAAAGAAGCTTTTACTAATACTCCTTAAAATAGCCTAAACCCAAGCAACCCCCATGATTAAATTCCCAGCTGTTTTTGTGATCTTACTGGACACACCTACAGACATCTTATTACTTTATTTTTTTTATATTGTTATACCTTTCCCTTCTCACAACTTTTTAAGATCAGAATTTAGAATGTGGAAAAAAATAATGAACTGGTTCATCTAAAAGAATGGGGTAGGATGTTGTGGTAAGGGGGGGGGGGTAATATCCCCCTCCCCGCTTATGAAGACACCTTAAGAAGGGGTCTAGCTAGGTGGGTGACTAGTTAAATCTGGAGGAAGAGTGTAGGTGTAAAAGGGAAATGAGGGAGTTGGGGGGATGCTGAAATTTATAGAAGTTCTTAACCATACCCCTAAATTATTTTTCTCGCAGTAAAAGAAATGAAATAAAAAAAAACGAAATCAGTATCACCGTGATTTCAGCATTCCTTGACGTTTTTCAAATATATTATTTAATTGTATTAACTGTAGTCTAGGTTTAAGAACCCAAATAGTTTTTAAACACTGCACAAATTTTACGCATTTTGTACGCCCAAGGGTTAAGGACGTTCACAAACTAAATTAACCATCTGAATTTAACACTGTATGACGTCACTTAACACTGCTAAAATTTAACCATGGGTACGATCGTTTTACATCATTAAACGCTCTGTAAACACACTTGATTTGGGTCACGTGACC
Source organism: Acartia tonsa (assembly GCF_053477335.1). Taxonomy (NCBI): domain Eukaryota; kingdom Metazoa; phylum Arthropoda; class Copepoda; order Calanoida; family Acartiidae; genus Acartia; species Acartia tonsa. The sequence continues at coordinate 48,512,954 of NC_137261.1, read as the reverse complement.
ATTAAAATACACTGAATTTTGATTTTGAAGATAATATTAAATGTCTTCTTTTCTATAAAAAGAAGGAATTCGATTCTTAATACATAACTATTATTTTTAAAAATTATTATATTTTAATACAAAGATTAATATTTATTCTATTTAATAATTTTTCTATAGACATTTAGGTAATATAGATATGTTCTTGAATTTTTTTTCTCTTATTAATAAATTAAATTTACAAAGAGTGTAGGTAATTTATATAAGAAAAATACAAAGAGGAAATCCTTATACATAAGTAACAGGATGTCTATCCTGTATGTCCGTCTGTACCAAATGATAATTGAAAAAATCTCTTTTGTTAGGACAATGTTTGTCTCTGTACTATGTATGTATCTCAGAGAAACTGTTGCAGCCGCGCCGTTGCTGCAGAAAACGCCGCCGCCGGCGGAATTTTTTTTTTAACATTTCTCGCCGAATCAGACAATATTGTATTATTTGAGTACATGTTATTTTTTTTCCAAAAATTTTCCACTGCGGTAGGACTTAGTCATTTTTATGTTGAATTTTTATTTACTTAGGCTAAATCCTAATTTAAGGCTTTCAAAGTTTGGTTAAGGCCTACATAATAAAGCAGTTACATCCCCCTTAAAAAGAAATCAATTAAACTCGGTATTATTCCTATATGAAACGACGACATTAGAAATATTAATGCAAAAACATATGATTTTTCTATGGCAACCCTGAGCAAGCGATGTTTACAGAGTTTAAAATTTAACTTTGCTAAACGTTCATTAACACTGACGTATGTAAACAAATGAAATGTCCTTAACCCCTCGATGGTTAATTTGAAGAGTGTTAAGATTTAGCACTGCTAAACATTGTTAAAAAAAACGATCTAAAACACTCAAAGTTCTTAAACCTAGGCTTGTATTTCTAAATTGTTAAAAGTCCCAAGTTGTACAAAAGTAAAACTTTAATTGAATATATTTAGGGAGGGAGGGGACAATACCCTTATAAATAATATTAACCTCATTTCCCCTCGTAACTACGTTTTAAAACTTTAAATTCGGTATTATTATTAAAATCAATTTCATGTTCTTCAAGATAAGATATAAATATTATCAGTCTTTTGTAAATATATACAAAAATGTCTGGAAACTCTTAGGAAGTGGTGTGGTAAAGAAGGGGTAAGGATAGAAGGGAACGGGAGGGAGAAGTTGAGCTGTGGTGTTGCGACCCTCTAAGCTGTGGTTGCACCATGGTGTGTCACTGTCAAGATAATAATTTTTTTTTTGTTGAGTTTGTATCTATTAACAATTTAAACTATCTAACTTTCTTATTTGTTTGCAATATTTGTTTAATACCATTGAATTGAATATAAAATCTGCATTTTATTAATGAATTACCTATACTTTTATTTTAAAAGTTAGGGGGAAATATCATATTTTTTGTACAATTCTATGCCACTGTGTTTTGGTGGCATATTCGACTCGACGCACACACACACACCCGCACTTACATAGCTATCAACATCTTTTTTGTATGATGGTAGCTCTTAGTTATGGTTGAAGCGTGGTTGTGGCTCTACAGGCACGCGTGCGCTCTCACTGAGTGTCCACCCGCAGGGCTAGGGGGTTTACCCTGCAGTACCGTGGGAATTATCTAATTTTAGCTGATGACAGTTACTATGTGTGTATCTGTCTGATGCTATGGAAAAGTGATATTTCAAACTATATTTTTCTAGTGATTATATACTGTTAATTATTTTATAGTTCTCTGTATTATAATTGTGTTGCTTGACATTTCATAATTCTTGACATATTTAGTTTTATTACTCTAAGATAAATGTACAGGGTGTTCAAAAAATTGGATTCTATAATCCCAAAGATTTGATCGTTAGGGGGATTTTTTCTGAATATTTATCAAATGGTGGCCAATAAATAATGAATTTTTTCTTATAGCCAACTTAAAGTAACTTTATATTATCAAGATATAAATAATAATTAATAATAGGGACACCCTGTAAATTATTGTCTTATATATTGTAATCAACTTCATTTTTTTTACAATTTTAGTATAAATGAAAAGACATTTCCTGAATTAATGACTAGCACAATTAGATAATATAATATCAATTAAGTGTGAAATTAAATATTTTAATTATCATTTTAAAATCGGAAAGAAGGCCATTCTAAAATTTATATTTTTTATACATCATTATAAGATTTGTGTTTTAATATCATAAATTAAGTGATGCAATCAAATTTTCGATATTTCTTTAACCTTTTTAATATAAATAAATGCTTATTATTTATTATTGCATCATTGGAAGGGGTCATACATATATATATAAATAGAAGTGTTAGTAGCTTATTTTCAGCTATAGGGACAAATTTTAATCAATTTCAATCCTGTAATGTTAGGTTCTGTTTACTCGGTTACTAAACTTTCATGCTTGCAGCCCTTAGAAAGATATAAGATTTACACCACCTAGACTTTCATTATTAACTTTTCTAATAAGTACCAGAATAGGTGAAGATTTATTTATCTTCTATTTATAGTCCCTACTTCTCTATATGTTTCCAAGAAAAATTTACTACTCATATTATTGAGTTTAATTCACTGAAAAAAAGGATTTCAATCAATTGAAATCCGCGAATATTTACCCCTTTTCCTGGTTAAATCTTGTTTTAAATGTTAGTGCAAAGAGGTATTATAATGGATGTATAAACACTTGGATCTTACACCAGAGTTTTATGTTCTATAATAAAGTGAACTCTGTAGCGGGCTAAAATAACTATCTCCTACCAACCCCATCCTCTTTCCTACTACTTGACAAACGGCCCGACCTATAAATGAAGGAAGGAAATTACAATCTAAATTGACGATAATATTTCTCCTGATATATCATCCAAGTATATTGTTCATCCAATGGTATTATATAGATTGTATGTGTAGTGTACTTGTAAAATCTATTCTCAACATATGGTCAATACTTAGCTTAGCTTACCAGAGGTTTCCTAACACAAATCTTAACAATACTGAGATGTTGAATTTTGACCTTGCAACTAACTGAGATAAGATATTTAATTGTAATAATTCTTGTATGATTGTGGAGAGGGTTAGTGATAGTGTGAAGTGGATTTTTAACCTTGCAACTAACTGAGATAAGATTATTTAACATAACAGTTTTTAATTTTTTTATGATTGTGGAGAGGGTAGTGATAATGAGAAGTTGATTTTTGACCTTGCAACTAACAAAGATCAAGATTTTATTCGAATAGCAGTTTATATTTTTTGGTAATTTTTTTTTGTCTAATATGCATTTATAACTAATGATATTTTCCTTTAAATATGTAATTTTTCAACATAAGATCCAAATTTATCTTTAGTACCTAGAAAATTATCCAAATCCTATTTACAAAAGAGTGGATCATTTTCAACCCATAAAATTGTCTAATATGTTGACCTTTTATAGTTAGGTAATCTAGTGTTATCCCTTAAAGTGCCTTCTTGAGCACAGAACCCACAAAACTATGGGGGGGTGGGTAGTTATGTTTATTACTTTAGGTCAGGTTAGGTTAGTTTTTATTGGGTTCTAGGTTATAGTACCGCAGGTATAAGTCCCGCTTGGTAAAAGGCTTCCGTAGATGTTTTATGATTAGGATGTAAAAACTACGCCCTCTTTTTTTAAGATTAATTTGAGAACAAGGGAAGGGTTCCAGTGCTCTATAGGCACTTAGTGTTAATGAACCAGTATATTTTTTTTGCTGCCTAAAGATCTGATTTTTTATTAGAAAGTTTAAATGCTTTTAATTTTTTTCTATATTTTCCTATTTACCCAAGAAAAATATTGTTTTTTCTTTGTTAATTCCTAGGAGGAAATACTTAAATGCAAAATAACAATCTACCAATTTTTCTAGTTTTTACAAGCACTTAATTTGCATTTTAAAAACCAATTTATTTGCAATGCTGAGAAAATTTGGTGCTAATTGTAAATGATCGAGGCGGACAATTACTATTTTTTATATCTGCAGATATATTTGTGAGATTTTCCTTTGTCAAATATTTTAAATGGATGAAAAGTAAATGAAAGTGCCACATTATAAATGATAATCATTATAGCACTATAAAAAAAAGTATTTATATTTAATTTTATTGCAGATTTTATATGTATTTTAATCATTTTCTTTACAATGCATTAATCATTTAATCATTTTTCGGTAAAAATTCAACATTGTTGAATGTAATTGTTATAAATCATCCATTCAAGACCATGAGCCATTTGTTAAGGACTGAAGTACAGACTAACTGATTCTAATTGTAGAAAAGCTTTTCTTTTAGAAATTTTCTTCGTGAGTGCAGTGTAAGACTTATGATTGTTTAATTGTAGAGAAATTATGTTTCTCTGTTCAGATCAAGGACAACACCACAACATAATTGGACAGATAAAGAGAAAGTTAAAATATAATCTTTACATTATTTCTATCTATTTTTATCATGGTGTGTTTTTGTAGAATTTGTCCCTTTTATTAAATTAATTATAAGTGGAATATAAGAAAAAGGAGAATTATAAAAAATTACATATAAAGATAATAAATAAATTAACCTATTTTTAAATCATTTTATGTTGGTATAGATATAGGGTTGAACTCAATTTCATTCAATAACAAATTTTCCTCTAAAGATATTGTTTCCAAACAAACTTTAGTTGACTTGGGTCTATGACACGTGTCTTTTCCCCTGATATTATGGGCTTAGGGGCAAATTGTGTAATAATTCTGTCACTTCATCAATAGAGATGACAGTTAGGAAAAGTGTAATTCTTTTAAGGGATAAGGCAATCGGTGAAAAGTTGTTGATCCTCTAGTTATGATAAACTATTAACACTTCTATAGATTGGTTTTATTGTCATAAAAGTTGGTTTGTACCACGCAATAAAGAAATAATACAACTCATCAAAATTTTCATTCTACGAATAAGAGAACGTCTTAATAAAACTTGTAGGACTAGTGTAATTTAGGGAATGGCTCAAAACCAGTTTAATCCAGTGGAAATTAATCCTATTGGGAGCCATACTGCTTGAGTATTGTGAAATCCACGAACAAATAAATCAAAATGATTGTTTGTACTTCAAGTTGTTTTTTTTAAACAAAATAAGACAATTTTATTTAAGGAAATTTAAAGCTTCTTTATTAACATTCCCTAAAAAGATATATAAAGACCTATTCTAGATGTAGAAATTGAGAATATCTAATACATTATATTAAACTTATAGCTTTTATAATAAATGGGGAGGTAGGTTGTGCTAAAATTCCGTAGAGGTGTAAGTTTTAAAACTTAAAAACAGTAGTAGAACAATAATATTCACTAAATATTAATATATAAAAATTTTGACATTTTTGACAGTAGCTGAAAATCGCTTGTAATATTTACTTTTCTATTTTTCGTTAAAATCTCTTAGTTTCATATCGGTCAAACAAATTTCGAATTAGACTTCCCATAAAAGATATTAGGATGGATTAATGTTTTATTTTTAGTAGTTAATTCTATTATCCTCAATATACGATACTTTTCATTTTTGTATATACCCAAAAAGATGAAAGTTTCATGAAAGATTTAGTACAATTTTACAAATTTAACTTTGGATAAGCTATTTCTTGATCAATTTTATGCAATAATCTTATCTTATTGAATACCAGCAATTTAGAATTAATACCTAATCCAATTATATTGAACAAAAAAAGACATAGATGTCTAACTAGTATTTGTAGATTAGAAAAGAACAGTGAATAGTTGCACAGTAACAATATCGAAAATAATAAAAGAATTTGTGTTAGTTTATCCGTCGATCATAATAACTTTGTTGCACTGTCTTAAAGTGACGAACCGTCTGTATGCCATTGTCATAGAGTAGCTTCGTAACGAACAAGAATATAGAATGAAAGCTTGTAAGAATTATTATATGCATATTTGATATTGAATAGGGCCTGCTATCTAATTCTCACAATGCAGTTAAAATATTTATGATATGATTAGATTGTTCAGAGTTATTTTAGACTAGCTGAAAAACTCTTTTGTTCTTGTAATGTGACGTTGTAACTTGAAATTTTTATGTATACATATGTGCCAATGCATTTCCCTTACTCTTATTAATAATTATAATTCTTTCCGCCATTTTTGTGTGAGGGGGGGGGGGAGGGTTTTATTTTTCAACCAAATGATCAAAATCAATAGTATTTAAGGATCTAAAATCTAAATTAATTGGTCTTGTATTGAAACAAACCGTTGAAGCATATGCTTCATACAAAAGTGAATGTGTGTGTGTGTGTGTAATTATCACTTTAGAATGTTGATTGTATGAACATTGGACATTCTACTGCCATGCATGTCCTATTCTCTTTCTGATAATAAAAGTACACACAAGCCTTTCCTCTATTAATTATCTGCTACCAAAGACAGAATAATACATATTAAATTTGATAAAGTGACTAGATAATCCTTTTTCCTACTTTAAAAAATTTATGTTTGTATGAAAACCTAAGATTTTTTAGATTTCAAGATAACTGCATTATTAATGTTTTTGTTTATTTATAAAAACTTGCCTCATTATTAAATAGATTTTCAGCGTTTTTTATCCTAAAAAAAACTTGTTTTAATAAGTATTTGTCTATATTTAGATGAATCTACAAGTCGATAAAATATGTTTAGCTTTATTCTTAGATTTTTGAGAATTTACGGGGCTTACTAATTCTGTTTCTAGAAAGCTAGCTTTTATCTCACATTTTTCAGAGATCGTCTATATTATTTAATTACGAGATGTTTACAGTGAGCTTTGTCATTATTAAATCTTTTTTATACGGCTTTATATGTCTGTCTATTGCATTCTATTGTCCATTTATTTCTGTGAGCATATTACTACTCATTTATTTCACATATCAAATGACATTTGTATAAACTTATTGTACGTTTATCTTTATCCTGGTCAGTATAAAGACATTACATTTTTCAAATATTGCACCGTCTTAAATATATACCTAGGATCTAGAGGGATAAGTCAATGGCTGATAAATAGATGTATATCCTCATTGATGATACCCAAAATTACCCCCTTTTGTAGACAGAGATGGGAAAAAACCAGGTTTTTTTAAAAAAGATCAAACCAGTGTGGTTTATTTGGTTTAAACCGGTTTTTAATGGTTTTTATTAATAAAAACCAGGTTTTTTTGTTTTTTTTAATAATTTTTTTGTTTTTTTTTTAATAATATCCAAATTAAAGTATTCTAATTTAGTATAAAGGGGTAGTTTTACGAAATGCATTTGAACTTAATTTAGTGAACCGCATATTTTATCCTGGTTAAATGGTTAAACTACATTTATATGGCATATATTTGAAAAAATTTCAATTTTCTACCACATAGTTTTTGAAATATCAAGACTTAAAAATCGTATTTTTAAATTGCATATATCACAAAAAGACAATTTTCAGGTCTTGATATTTTAAAAACTACGTGGTAGAAAATTGAATTTATTTCAAATATATGCTATTTAAATGTAGTTTACCCCATTAACTAAGAAAAAATATGCGGTTCACTAAATTAAGTTCAAATGCATTTCGTGAAACTACCCATTTAGTATAAAGATTTAAACTATTAAAAGAATTTTGAATTAGGTATTTATGTTTTTGACTGTATTTTTTTCATTATAAAAAGACTAGCGGCTAGGCCCCTAGAGGCCTCTAGGGGCACTTGAGGAGGAGAGAGTCGAATTTAATAATTGAATTTTTTATTTTATATTTTGTAAGAAAAAGTAAAAAAAAAAATTTTTTGGGGGGGCGAACATTTTTTTTTTGAAGAAGGGGGGGGGGAGTTTCCCCCCCCCTTCCTCATTTTTAAATTTAGTTAAATAGTTTTTTAAAAAAAATTTCGGAGGGGGGGTTGGGGGTGTCCCACCCCCAAAGAAAATAGTTATAAACCTTCCCGGGCCCTATGAGAAGCTACCCTGTTAAGGAGAACCCAATCGGTTCAGCGGTTAGCGAGATCCTTTGGTACAAACAAACAAACACACAAACACACATACAAACATCCTGTTACTTTATTATAAGGATATAACTGGAAAGATAGGGCTTTGTATTAAAAAAAACCATTTAAACCATCCCACCTTGTTTTTTTTGTTTTTTTTAGCTTTTTTTTTTTTTGGTTTAAACCACTTGATTAAAACCACGTGGTTTTTATTTTGCCATCCCTGTTTGTAGAATATTAGTAGAGGTTGAAACGATTTGAAACTTAATAAAACAACCAAACAAAATTCAATAAAAGTCCTCAAAGTTGTTAAGCCAACGAATTAGAAAACGTTATTATAAAACTTTGGGAACTAGTGTAATAAACTACCCAATGTCCCCTCCCTCCCTGTTTTAGAACACAATGCAGCTAAACGACTTTATCAGTTTACAACTTCTTTTATCATTATTGCAGGGAAAAGGGATTCATATAACTTTTACTAACTTAATCCTGTTGAATCTTCGTATTCTTGTCAGTTTTCCACGAATAAAAAAAAATGTAAAATTATATGATTTAATAGTTTTGTTGGCCCCGAGGGGCCAAAGGCTCGAGGAAACTGGTACTAATTTTATGATTTTTATTTTACTATTCTTATGAAATTGTCTTAAATACGATACAGCGTGGCTCTGGAACGAATTTTGTCCAACTCTAGCGAATATTTATCGGTTTGGAAGCCTTACTGGAAACATATATAAACGTAATATAATCCATAAAAGTCGCTGATAAGTAACACCTATCCCTGAAACGAACATACTTGTTTTATATTGACTGCCCAGGTTTTCCCTAATTCATTCTCATGTTGTTGCCGCAACTTTTGTTTTTCACCATCCAATAATTTTGCAACATTTTTTTGCTTTGGGGATGAGTGTTCAAACAATAATGTTTCAAGAAATTAGTAAGAGATCAGTAAACCTGCCATTTTCTTCAAACTTGACCTAAAAAGTTACAAAATTCTATCTTGGAAGAATATAGGTATAAAGGGGGGAGGCGGATGTGCCACTTTTTGAAACCAAAACAAAAAGTCAAAGGAACTCAACTAAAAAAAGAGTTACAGGTCTGAGATTTTGCATGGCAGTTGCTTAATAGGGGTACAATATGGAACTGTAGAGAAACGGCGGCGCAATCGCCGAAAACCGCCGAGAAAAGGCAAAAAACAATTCGGCAGGAAACGCCGGTTTTCGGCGGTTGCGCCGCCGTTTCTTCACAGTTCCATATTGTACCCCTATAAAGCAACTGCCATGCAAAATCTCTGACCTGTAACTCTTTTTTTAGATGAGTTCCTTTGTTGACTTTTGGTTTTGGTTTCAAAAAGTGGCACATCCGCCTCCCCCCTTTTTGCTTTGATCTCACACCAGATTTTCATGTTCTCAAAAAAAGTGAAACACACAATTGGCTAAAATAACGATTGCCCTCTTCGACCCCCTATACCCAATCCCTTCCCCTCCTACTGGATGAACGAACTGACCAATAGAGAGTTCAAAGCTAGCAAGCTCAATTGACGATTTTTCACCTGTCATAATATCCACGTTTTTCTACTTTTCTTCTTATTAAAGAAAAATAAAGTTTTAATTTAGATTAGCTCTCAATGGTTACTTAAAAACTTCTGAAAAAACTTTTTATTTTCATTAAATTTGTTGTTATGTTGTAACATCACTTGTGAACGGGGTTATATGACTGAGTGTAGTGAACCAGGCAGGGAATGGAAAATGGCCTGTTTATAACACTAGTCCCAAAAGTTTTAATATTCGTTAGCTTAATAACTTTGGGGCCTTTTAAAATTTAGTTTGGTTGGTGCATTAAGTTAAGTGTCCAAACATTTCAATCACTTATTATAATCCACTTAAAGGGTATTTTTGTATATTATCACAGGGGATTTACATTAATTTATCGGCCATTATCTCATCCCTTTGAATCCCTGGTCGTGAACCGCTATGTTTTGGGTCTCAAGTCCAGGAAATATTTGGAAAGCAGTGCACACAAAAAATCAACTTTTTTTCTCTAAAACGTTTATGGATTTTTTAAAGTACTAAAAAGAGAGGGGTAGGTTTCTGGTAGAATCCGTAAAGGTGTGTGTTTTAAGGCTTAAAAATAGTAGTAGAACGATAAGATTCACTAAATATGTTTGTTTCTTATTGAAAAGAACTATAGAAAAAAAATTTTAAGTTAACATAAATTTTATCGTTCTTCTACTGTTTTTAACTTATAACACATAAATGTACGGATTTTACCAGAAACCTACCCCTCTCTTATTTATATTACAGTTTAAAATTTGGTATTTTTTTATTTATCATTTCTTTACTTTTTACTAGCGGCTACGCCCCTAGAAGCTTCATTGTAAAGGAGAACCATATTGTTTCAGCGGTTAGCAAGGTCCTTCGGAACAGACAGAGATATATAGACATCTTGTTACCTATACCTAGACAAGTCCTATTAACTATAAAGGAGTTAGAAAGGAATTTGTTAAACTTTTTATTTTAATATCTTTGCAAAGATATTTTAATAAGGGACTTTAATTGAAATCTAAACTTTTTTTAATAATCCTAATACGAAAACATTCTATTCTATTAAAGATTTAAAATGTCATATAAGCCTTACACTTCTGTCAAAGCAGTCGATACAAGCATAAGCAATAATAAAGAAGTAAAACTTTAATAAATATAATTTAAGAATATAAAATATTATAAACCAAATAAAGCACCTTCCTTATTGCATTTATTAAAATAGAATGCTGGGTATAGAAATAAAATTCATCCATGGTTAATTATCAGATAACGTTATGTTAAAATTATAGGAAGAAAGATATTAATTTAAATAGTTGAGAATATGAATGGATATCTAATTGAATTTTAGATCTTATGATCAACCAACCTTTGGTTTTTATGAAAAGTAGGTAAAAAAAGTATAATTGTTGCACTTATATAATATTTTTTTTTATTTTGAAATGAACTTTACTTTTTGTTAAGGCCTTGAAGCTATTTTCAGTTTTCACCAAACAAAGATCTATTATTAATTAGGGATCTAAAGGGATAACAAAAATGGCCTATGAATTGATATACATCTCCAATGATACACAAATTTACCCCTTCTGTAGATTAGGATTAGTGGTTGGAACATTTGGACACGTAGTGAACCAACTGATTACCATTCAATGAAAGTCCCCAAAGTAGTTAAGTCAACGAATAAGAAAATATTATTATAAAATTTTGGGGACTAGTATAATAAACAGAAAATGTCTCCTCTCTCCCTTCTTATTAATAGCTGCTTAAGTAAAAGGCAATGAACTCAGCTACCCTACTGTTAGAATTAATTCTAAGTTGTATGACCCGGAAACCTCGCCCTTTTATCGGTTGTTGGGATAGCGGACACTAGACTCATAATTAGAGTTTTAGACTAATAGAAAAGTCTAAAATTAAGTTTTCCTATATTAAAAAGGCTATGCCCCAAGAGGCACTTTAGGTAGAGGAGAGAGTTCCCCCCCCCCCCACTTTTAATTTAAGTTTTAAAAAGAAATTTTGGGGTTCATTTTTTTCTGGAGAGGGTGGTGGTATACTCTCCCAGAATAGTTTAAACCTTCCCAAGACCTATAAGATGCAATACTGTAAAGGAGAGCCATATTGGTTCAACGGTTAGCAAGATCCTTTGGTACAGACATACACAGATCCTGTTACTTCTATAAAGGATTAAAAATAAACATGGCCTTTATTTTTTACTAAAATAAATGTTATTACAGAATTAATTCTCTGCAGAATTTTAAGATATTATGCCTAGATTTTTTACATAATTATAATATTTGCAGTAATATTTTTGATTAAAAAATCTAATTGGTTACTCTAATAGGTTTTGTCTATTGCTAAGATGCTCCCACTGGCTTAGACTTAATTTATTTGGCTGCTACTTGGCACAACACACAGTTATAGATAACAATTTTAATATTATACCAGGTGTAACAGAGATAGGGCACTTCAGGAATAAATAGTTTACTTATCTTTTGCTTATTTATATAATTAAGATATAAATATTTTTAAAAGCGAAGCTTTTCTATAATTAGGGTCGGTCCGTCCGTACGTCCGTACGTCCGTCCGTACGTCCGTAACGGATAGCTTTTTTCGTTAATTTAGACATGTTAGAATTGTCCTATCGATTTCAAATTTTGCATGGTGATTCCTTTAGTAGTTAGGTACGATTTAGAAAGCGTAGCAACTCTATAATCATTACCAAAATGTCCGTACGTCCATTTTTAACATATTGATTTTTTTACTTTTTTAAATAGCTTTTTTCGTTAATTAAGGCATGTTAGAATTGTCCTATCGATTTCAAATTTTGCATGATGATTCCTGTAATAGTTAGGTACGAGTTAGAAAGCGTAGCAACTCTATAATCATTACCAGAATGTCCGTACGTCCATTTTAAACATGTTGATTTTTTTACATTTTTAACAACAAATTTGTATGTGACCTAATTATCCGATTGGTCTGATTTTTGGTATACTGATTCCTGGGACAACAAAGTACAATTTTATATGCGTAGCAACTCTATAATCAAGTACTAAAAATGTAAGTATGTCCATAAACATTATCCTGTATCAAGCAGTTTTTCAACAAACTTACTTACAATTTTGCTTTGACTCTTATACATTCGCATTCTGATTATTCAGTTCTGACATTATACAAGTGTTAATGTCCGTTTGTCCTACAGTTTCAGAGCTTCGCTTTTATGGATGTTGTCATCCTTGTTTATTGACAACTTTTAGAGTATGAATTATGTTACTAAGAAAAATAATGACTAACAATAGCCTTTTTAGATTTATTCAATTTTATTGTTGAAAAAAGTTAAAGGCTTGATTGTTTTTCTTCAGTTACTAAATCCCTGTCTTTTTATTAACTCACAAGTTAGACCAATATAAAAACTGATCTAAAAACTGAAGTTGGCCATATAATCATGCAATTTATGGAGGTAAATTAAAATTATCGGTTTTTTTGCTAATTTAATTTTGTTCGCCAGCCTGTAATACTCTTAAAGTTGTTATTTAAAAACTAAATTTGCTGCTAAATTAAATCTCAAATAGAGTTTGTTGTTCAATTAGTTGTATCACTCTATGTTAGCTCAATTAGAAATAGTAAAACACATGTAGATAAATACATATTATGTGTGTGTTTACATTCTAGGAAGAACCATATTTTCCAGCTGTGAATCACAGTGGGCCAGTAAAGTGCATTTTTCAACTACTTTTTTGTGTTTTCATTTAACTCTGAACGTGAAAAACTTCAGTTGTTTGTTATGTATAGATTTTGTACCTTTTTGCTTCCCTTAAACTATTTATCGAGCCCGCATTTTAAAAATGATTTGGAATTTAGGAGGGTTATTTAGTTTTTTTTGCCTTTCCCTTACCCTTGCGATACTAAAACTACGGTACCCTAACACGGCTGGACCCTCAGATGTCAAAACTTTATTTTAGTGTTTGGCCAAAATGACTTTGCAATTGTATCTGTAAGTACGTCTAATAACACCCTTTGCTATTTTTAAAATCCTAGAAAATTTTTTTTGCAAGAAAATTGCATAAATTCGCAACCTTTTTTAGAACCACTACATAACTCGAGTTTTAAAACTTTTTATATAAAATCCTTTTTACAAAAAATATCAATAATTACTTAAAATTAAACCTGAAAGAAAAAAAATCTCATTACACGTGTTAATTTGCATGTTTTAGGTCTTTTTTTGAGGAAAGTATAACTTCCACATTTTTGACAATAATTATATTTTTTTAACATTTCAAAGTAAAATATAATAAAACTTAAACGATTTTTCTTGAATTATCAGTTGAAAATTTCATCAAACATGCAATTTAAGTGATGAAAATTTAATAAAATCATTTTTTGAATGTTTAGAATTACCAATTTTCTACATTTAAAACAAAATGTTAACAAAATTTAAAAACATTTTAACATATAACTTCAAAAATCAATAACATTTTATAAAAAGATGTTTCAAAAAATAAATCATTAAAAGGTATTAAAATGCATTTCAAATTACTTAAAATTAAAACGAGAACATCTTTTTACAATGTATTCTGTGTAATAGAGTTTAAATGACATGATTAGTGAATGAAATATTTCCTAAACTCATTAAGCCTTTTTGTGACTATATTAAAAATAATTTATTTTGTTTTATAGTGTTTTTTTATTCAAATATTTGACAAAATTTTCCCTACGTCAATAAAATAAAGTCAGTTTTTTACTGTTTCCAGGTTTTTCTTTATAATTATAACAATTAAATATAATATAAATCTTCATTATCTTTTATTTGAATTATCATACACATTAAAATGTAAAGTATAAGCTAGAATAGCACTTTTTTTAACGAATATTTTAATGACATTATATCAAAATAATTCCTCTTAAATATCACACAACATATGATTGGGAAGTATAGCCATTTCTTGGAGGTATAATATTTACAAAAATACCATTAATTCTGTTTTTATCAGAAGTTAAAAAAATTGAACAATTCCAAAACAATGGTTGGCTGTCTAGATATTGAGTACACTAAGACTACGGCTCTGTTCTATTGAAATAACGTTGCAAAAAGAGGGGTTCTGAAAGTAATCTACCTAATTATTTTTAAAGAACCAACAAGTACTGTCAGTATCTTTTTTCTTGTAATCTAGCAGACAATCAAATCATAACACAATTTTCATGATAAAATATTCAGGTTTCTACTTCACATTTTAAAAAATATACTGATCAATAAAATGTTCAAAATTTTACTTTGTACTAATTGAAAAAATATGTTGTAATTCTTATTTTAAAGTTACATTTTTATCCCTGACAAAATCATAGACGACTTTTAAAGGCATCTTATCTAAACTTTTTGAAGAAAAACTTAAAAACATTAATTAAGTATTAAAACTATTTTCTTCGATTTTTCTGAAGTTATTATCGCATTCTATGGGTTTTTTATTATCATTTACTTATATCGAAAGTGCCAAACATTGTACCCTAACTTATTCATTTAATAAAAAACCAAGCGTGCTAACCCAACAAACGTAAAACTACCCCTTCTCCTAATTTTAATTTTTTTAAATAATGGGGGAAGTAGTTTCTATGATCGACAAGTTACTTTAAAGGAAAGTACCTCATTCCCTAATATTATCTCTTAGATGAAAAACAAAACATAGTATGAATTTGGGATAAGTATTTTAAGTTGGAAAATCCCAAAAGTTATTATCCAAGTCAAATCACTTCTGGTTTGTGATTATCTGTCCTAGTTATAGTTATATAACTTTTTTTCCTTTAATGTATTTGTCTTTTATTGGAGTTTAAGTACTCTTCATATTTTCATTATTAAAGATAAAGTTTTAATACAAAGAACGTAGTTAGATTTATGAATTGTATGTACATTGTACATATCTAGACGCAAAATTATTAATATTTAATTTTCCATTACATTTCAAACATTTCTTCTTTAATATGATATTCGATCTTTTACATGTGACCAAAAAAATCTCAGCCATGCTCAAAATCGTGTATAGCATCGTTTACAGACAATATTCCACTTGTATTTAAATAAAATTCATAAAATAATACCAGTTTTGTTTGCGGCCTTCGGCCCCTTGGATCTAACAAATCTGGTTTTAATCTTATTGTTTCTTATTTTGATATCCGTGGAAAGCTGTCTATTATACAAAGCAATAATTAACTATTGAACTTCAAATTCATAGCTTCTATGCATTAGTTTTTTTATATTTGTTTCATTAATACTTGTTGTAAATATGAATATCCTTGTTGAATCAATATTTAAGGTTAAAATTTGAGGGTCACTGAATAGGACAATGTCAATGACAATTTTAAGCATATTACAGAGTCTTTTAAGCAAAATTAAGGCAGGTCAGCTAATAGCAAGGACGGATATGTTCAAAAGTATCACAGGAACTAAGATAAAAAAAATTTGAAAATTTTTTGACTGGTTATGTCAAGAAATCATCAAAAACGATTCCTACAATATGGCTAATTTTCGGGTTTTATTTATAATATTTAAAATCTTCTAAAAATCGTACCAGTCAAACAGACGGACTGACACGCATCTTATTGATTAGCTGCGGAAACAAATATCATTTAAATTATATATGTTATGGACATTAAAGACAGGGCAATAAAATGCAATTAAACTTGAGACTTTGAATTTTTCTGTGATTCTTTGCATATTTGGTGAAAGTGGGGGTGGACAATGAAAAATAAATAAGTGTACTCCATTTTCTTCCCCTTAGCTGGATCTTTAAATCGTTTAGTGGTGCGCTAAATCAGGGCGATCCAGTTCACCGCAGTTTGGCGCGGCAATGACACTCATTGAGTGCCATTGCCGCGCCAGTACCGTGCCACTGGGCGCGCTGGTTTGCCCATTCCATTTTGAAATCTAATAATATCTAGGTGCGCTGAACTGAATCGCCCTGATTTAGCGCACCACTAAACAATTTAAAGATCCAGCCAAAATGATTATAGACCACCAAAAGCAACTTTACCTACAAGTTTGATTAATCACTTTATTTTCCATTGTTCTATCCCTGTATTCGTGATCTTTGGTTAAGAATCAAGTTTTTGCATAATTTTCCATCTCAACTGTTTCAAACATTAACCTTGATTTTAACCCTTGGAGGAGAGATAACAACATCGGCATAGAAAAATAAATAGAATAACAGTTATATTTTTTAACACATAAAAAATTGCCTTGAGAAACAATTAAGGAAGGGGATTGGGGGGGGGGGGGGGAGGAATAATCTTTTTAAAGGGGTGGTACGTTGCTATATTTTTATTTTTGAGTATTGCTGATAGTTCTAATACAGCGGATATTAATCTGTTTCGAAGCCATACTGTTGTTCCCAAATATGTTTTAACTTTTTCTACATATACTGAAAAATACTTTTCTTGTATTAATTCGAATCCGGTGGATAGGAACCGGTTCTCATCCATACGAAAAAACTATGTCTAGCATCGTATTATATCCAGCTTTCTACGAATATAAAAAAGTACAATCATAAGATTTAAACCAGTTTTTTAGCCCTAGCCTTCGGCACCTCGGGTCTAAAAAAGCTGGTTTTAATCTTATTTTTATATCCGCGGAAAGCTGTTTATAATACGATGCGAGAAATAACTAATACACAATTACAAAGATTAAATTCACTAAATATATGACCCTATTCCAGATCGTATGGATAATTTACATGTACTTTATCTCTACGATATACAATATTAATAGATGGTATTTTTCATTGGTTTCCACTTGGTTGACAACTAGATTTATGGATAATTTTTTCTTGTAATGATACCAAATCATACAACAGTGAAATTTTAATGGCTCGGCAGCCGTTCTAGCTGCTAATGATTGAGAATGCTGACTTGTCAGCGGCTGTTTATAGGGCTGCTACCTTGAAAAATTATTTGAATGGCTTATGCTTTTTTTAGTTATTAAAAAGTGACTGCGTTTAAAATTTGTCAATAAAATTTCTGCAGTGGGCAGCACATTTTTACCTTACTGACAGCTTCAGTTGTAAATTGTCTAATAAAAGCAAGTATTTGTGGATTGTTAAAGAATAATGAACGCTGCAGTTGCCGAGCCTTGAAAGTTTATCAATTCCTCGCTTCATTGAATAAAATTGACATGATTTTGATAATTTTTGCACATTTTTGTGTTGCTAACCTCTGTAATAACATGCAAATTGCTATGAATTTTGATTGTGTCGCGCTGTTGGTTCCAGTGATGGGTCGAGATACTGATTATTAGTCACTTTTGTGGTTGTCGGTGTAACTTTATTTTCAATTAATGTTTAAGTATAGATATAAAATTCAGATAACTACCTAGAGCCCGCGTTGGGGACCTTTTTTGTTTGCCAGCAAATGGCTTACTTAAATTTTCTAGTCCCCTGGCTGCATTAAAATTGGCTAATATTAAAAACCATCAATTGAAAGTCGGCACAGTGTCCCACTCTATTATTTCACTTTAATTTATTTTCGAACTTCTAAATTATAGAATCCTCGGTTTGGAATATTTGTCTATTTTTTGTTTTTGCTTTTTTGTAACTTACGCTTTTTTCATAGAAACTTTTTCATATTACTGCTTGAGATGTATCTTAATTTTCATATCAGTTGAAATACCGTTTCTCAAATATTACAAAGTTTTAAACAAATAAATGTAATAGCTTAATTGGACCTTAGTTAATGCCTCAAGCTGAGTTTATTTTTTTCTTTCTTAACAATAAAATTTACAGTTTCGTTTTTAATCTAAAGTTGATAATTTTTCTTTATTTCAATACAAAAAAAACATAAATTTGTTGGCAAAATGATTAAAACCACATCGGCTGGATGGCTGGTTTGATTTGCGAATCAGCCAACATATATTCAGTCAAACATATGAAATGGTTAGAGACTATATGTTAATAATTCACCCAATCTTAATTTAATTTTTACGGCCGCAATAAAAAAGCAGCTTTAAAGGAGATATAGCAAGATAGAAACAATTAAGCACTGCTGTAATTTGATTTTAATAATTTGCAGACTTAAAATTCGATTCTGTTCAATATTAGAACAAGAAAAAAAGGAAAATTGCATTTAAAAACTGGCCATTGAATTCAAACCATTTAAAAAAATAGTTTGCAACGTTTCTGCGCCATGTAATTGTGACGTTTACCTTTTTTTCATGCGAATTCTTTCAGCTTTTTACACTCAGATTTTTCTTGCTTGCTGCAGATTTGTATTAAAAAATTTTTACAATTAGTTGTAGTGTTGTTACTGCAAAACTTAATTCAACATTTAGTTTATAACCTGCAGCTAAATAATTCAATAGAACAAGAAAAACTAATGTCCCATATTATAAAATCAGGAAAGGGTAAACAATACTTTTTTATTGTTGTTTCTTAATCTTTTCTATAGAATTTTGAATTAATATTACTTTAAAAGTTATGTATTTTTATGCCTTCCTTAAACAATTAAACTTAGAACTTAGACATTATAAAGTCAAATTAGAGCAGCAAAGTTTATAGGGTAATTTGTACCTGTCCAAAATTAATCTATATCCTTAAAATTTTGAAAAAGACCATATAGATTTCACCCTGTTCATAAGAAATAGCTACATATTTGGCATTATTCATATTTAATGTTTATCTAATATATTTATTACTTTTTACCTAATATTATCAACAGTTATCAAACGGCATTTTTAAGTTTTTTTTATTACTGTTACAGCTTTTATTATAAGTAATGTGTTGCACAATTTTAAATTGCAAATTTTGAGTTTGTTTCCAACAGTTGTTGTTCTCCTGATATCCTTGTTCAAACACAGACAACCACACAACTGTTGTGGTGTTTCCCACCAACAGCAGTTATGAAAATTAAAATTTTGATTTGAGGGATTGTCTCAATTCCTATTCAAATAGAAAGGAACTAGCTGTAAGATTTTCCGATTTGCAATCAAAACAATATAGTTATTATTTTTATTTTTTGCATAGTATTTCTCAAAATTTATTGTTCTAAAATAATACATTTTTCGTTTTTAAGAATTTTGAATTGTCCATAAAGGATCTAACCTGTCAAAATGTTACAAAGCACTGATTATTTTACAAATATATTATTTTTATGTCTGTAAATTTGTTTATTATTATACTATTTATATGACAAAATATTTGCTGCTTTCAGATGCGACTCTGGTTATTAGTAGGCTTAACCCAGGCAGTTGTCCTGGGTGGGGCAGTTGCAAGCTCTCAAAATGCTACAGATTACATCCACAGGAATACATTTATACTTTAGAACAGCTGCGCTCCTTGTCATAGCTTTTTTGGCACTCACGAGGGCACGAAATGTCAATGATATGTAAAACCATTAAGTAACTTTTTTTGTTCCTATTTTAAAACCATACATTTTTATGTTTTAAAAACATCTTGCAGTTTTATTTGTAACCTTTACTTTTGGGGGGTTACTTAACCTTTCAAAAAGTGAATGTTTGCGAGTACTGTGTGAGGCTGTACTTGTAAACAATGGATATATTAATACTTGGATGTTACACCAGATATTCTCTTATAAAGTGAAAATAGCAGTGGGCTAAAATAATGATACTTCAATCCAACACCTTTACTCCATCCCCTTCCCTCTAACTGGATGAATGAACTGACCAATAAATAAGTTTAATCTTAGCAACCTAAATTGATGACAATTTTTCTCCTGTCATAATATCCACGACTATTCAATATCCATTTGTTTGCGGCTGTACTTGTAAACTAAGTTTTCTGCCATTGTCTTATCCCTATAGATCCCTGTTGCTCGTATTGTGTGTGACTGTACTTGTGAACTAAATGTAACAATAATGCGTTGAGCAGCAGAGTGAAGAGACAATTTCAAGCAGGACATTGTGATCCCAACGCCTGCAGAATACCGGTTAGTATTTTTTATATTCACTAGTAGTTGCGCCCCTAGAATCTCTAGGTTGTCGGACAATATAGTCTAAAACTATCATAAGACTTCAATCTAAAAATGAATTTGTCTAAACCCTCTGGGTTCTATATGAAGCTTCCTTAAAAAGGAGAACTCAATAGTTTAAGCATTAAATGAAATATCTAGGTATAGACAAAAAAAACTTTTGATCCAATTATATAAAGTAGTAAGCTTTTTTATCTCTGTATCGAAGGGTCTCGCCAACCACTAAACCGATATGGTTCTCTTTTACAGTGAAGTTTCTTTTAGGTCCTGGTGGCCTTCTATATTCCTTCGAATACAGAGCCCCTAGATGCTAGGGGCGCAACCGCTACTTCTTAATATAATAGTATTGAATTTACCATACATTTTGACATGTCTTTCCACTCTATCAATGATATCACTAATTCTTCGACTCTTTTCTTACAAAGGGGTAATCTGCTCGACTAGTTACTCTTAGGAAAACAACCAAAATCATAATTGCTTACTGGCGTAGAAATGTAAAAATTACTAGGCTAACGTTATTTTTGAGAATATTTGCATTTATGATAAGAAAATGTACAGAATCGTACTTACAAGAGATTCACTTTTATTAAGCAGAGTAAAAAGTTTGGATCTATTGCAATTCTTTATATCGATAATATTCAACAAAAAAAAATTTTACTTGCTGACAGTGAAGATTTCCCTGTGCATCATTGGATCTTGGCTATTCCATAATATTTATAGACCTTCTCATGCCGCCCAATACGATGTGCTGGCATAGCATGTTCGTTTAGCAGTTTTTAAAATTCATGGATTTTTTTTATCAATACCAGGAACATTTTACCGTGAACTGCACTAGATCCTAAAGTTTAAAAGCCATAAAAATCATCTTAAGCAAAATATCTTTTCATTTTTTTATTTTCTGGGTAAGCAAAATAACTAGAAAGTGATTATAAAGATATTTTCCCAGAATTATTTGCTGATCTTTCATTATTTGAAAACATTTTAATATCAGCTACACTTCTTGTGTAACTAACAAGCTATTCTATAATTCACTTTACATGTCCGTTTGTACGTAACGCCATAAGGGAAATGAGTTTTTATCGGCTGATACTGAATATAGACAGCTGAAATTTGTATATTCCTATGACATATCTGCATCTCATATATAAATAGTATTGTGTCTATCTGTCAATGGTCATACTGTAAAAGATATAAACGGTATTCTTTTATGGTTTCGTGATTTTCTTTGGTTTGTATTCTCTCTCATTTTTTTCTTTGTAATGAGATCATAACATCTGCTCTAAAACTGACTTTCCCATTTCTTTTTTTGTGCTCCGCTACTTGTGGATGTTGTCATCCTTGTTTACACTGCACTGTAAAGGATAATTTTTTTAACAGAAAAATTTCAAAACAAGATTTCATTCGGACGTAAATCCACATATTTGTTTATAAATAATTTATATATGTTATCTTCCATAGTCTTATCTTCTCATCCCTGGGTTGAAATGAATCACAAGTGTATTAATGAAGTGAAATTATTATATGTAACTATTTTTATTAATGAATGCATTCATGATTAATGAAATGCTTCCTTTGGCATATAGATAATTACATTAATCTTACATCATATCAATACTAGGGAAGTGAATGCATTAGTCTCATTTGTGGTCCCTTTTTAGTTTGTAAGATATTACATTTCAGACTATTTAAAACAAAAATTTAAAATGGAAGGTGGTTTCCCTCTTTAAAAAATGATCCCCTCAAATTTATTTTTGAAATTAATAAAAAAATGGGATGGACTCAACTCAATCCCCTCCACTTCAACTGCCCCTGGAGACCTCTAGAGGCGTAGTATACTACAAAGTTAATATGTAGTCATTTCTATATAGCTATAGAAATGCCCACTAAACGCTGACTACAATTCTGTTAAGACAAAGCAGTGAAGCGTTTATTACGGTTTGGGAAATGTCAGAATCAATCAGTCAATAACTTTACTATAAATACTACATATTCTTCCAGTTATTAATGGATGTAGATTTTTTCTTCAAATTTTAACTAACAAAATCATTTTCCATAGCAAAACTTGCGTATGAAAATATTTTAAATTGGGAATAGACATATAAAGAAAAACAATTTTGCCTCAAATCTTTATTTAAAAACAGCTAAAACTAAAAATTTACTTTTTTCGGCTTATTCATTAATGTTACGCAAAATTTATATTCTAGATGCACATAAAACATTAAAATTAAAGTAGTTAAAATAGTTGACCACTAGGCCACAGTCGACCTTTACTTGGGAGGATAAGATAGGATTCGATAATTACAAACATTCGTGACTTTTTATCCAGTTCAGTCAATACATCTAATGGAAATAAGTGTGCCAGTCTTCCTCATGTGAATTTTTCATTGTATCAAAATCGTCATTTGAGATAAATATTTGGAAATTTTAATCTATCATAATTAACAATAATGTTATAATTTGCTTTATTTGGTACTTCAAACTAATTTCTTTCGTGGATTACACGGATATGACAATGGATGATTAATTAATCAACAATTATAATTTTGAATATTCTTACTTGTAGACCAAAATGTAGGCACTGTCCCTTAGATATTTTTCAGTCTCAAATCGCAGAACATCATTGAAATCCTTGCTTATATATTTCTCTTTCTCTGATGAATCGAGTTAAAAAGATCGTTTAGTTGCAGTTATTGCAATATACAATGATTTAAATTGTGCAAAATAATTATATAAAAATCTTTTTACTATAAAAGCAAAATTTTTTTTCTCATCTCAGGATATTAATTTTTAATGTTTTATATCAATGTCAGAAATCTCTTTCTTGCAAAAATAGTTATTATAAAATATTGTAAATAGATGTAGAAAGTGATATCTAAAAATGACCATTTCATAAGTCAAATTAATAACATGTACATAGGTTATATCTAAGGCCCATAAGCATTGGTGTTTTCACTTAAATTCTATGGTAACACACCCCCCTTCCTATTATTTTTAAAATAAATCGAAAATATTTGGAAGGGGTATTTTTTTCCAATGGCTAACCATTGCGTTGGGCCCTAAATCTGCTAGACTTTCCTTCATTTAAAATAACCTAGCCAATAAAACAACATAATATTATACTTGCTGCATTTTCTGTCAAAATAACTGTTAATTTTGTTTTGTTTAAAACACATATTTCCGTAATAATGATTTAAATGCCGGTTTTATATTTTCATTTGTTTGCTATGCCAAATTTTTCTTTCGTACTACAATTAGATTACATTAAAATACGTTAAATGTTTTTAATGAGAATCATTTCATTTTAAAATTTTAAAATGAAAACGTTCACCATATTTTGAGAAGGCTTATTGATATTTTGGCATTTCCCTCATTTTGCTTATTTTCCCCAACAAACTTTGAAAAACTGATATTTTAATGCTCATTCTCGGTTAGGTTATGAGAATTAAATGTTAGAAGAGTCCCACAGGGATTGTTTCCGTGCTTATCGGGCCTCATGGGATAAGGACCCCACATGGGGCTAAAATAAGAGGGGAGTAATGTTAGAGTTGCTTCTCATTATGAACACTTGATTATCAAAAAGCTTCGCATTAGATAGTTTTGTATTAGGATATCAATCCTTAAATTGGCAAACTGTAATGGTCATGACTTATTTTTTGTGTCGAAAATATGCCAAAATTATACTTCCTTAGTTTTAAGTAGCGAATCTACTTTATAATCAAATAATTTCTCCCCTGCTATTTAGGTTGCTGTAATTTTTTGTGCAGATTTCTCTGACCATCAATCATTCAATCTCTTCTTTGTTTTGTCTGTCGGTAAAACTTGTTAGAATTTTGTTAAAAATAAAGATGATTGTTTGATTTTAAAATTGAGATTTTTAAGCGAAAAAGACGTAAAATTGTGTTCGTGGTTTTGGAAAGTTAAGTCATGTATGTAATGTATTGCAACATAAGTGTATTTAATACTTAGAACTTTGAATGTCCATTAATACTGGATAAACCCAGTAATGACAAATTACATTGACCGACTTTACAGGGTTTTGTCTCAAACTTGGTCCCCGTTCTATAGAATAGTTAATGCCTGATGTTGTACTAAAATGCAGATATCTAAAGAGATAAGACAATGGTCGATAAATTGAAGTACAATCCTAATAAAATTGCATAAAATTACCCCTTCTGTAGATTACAATTCGTGGTAGAAACATTTGGACTTGAGGCAAATATAACCTTTACTAAACCTAACCTTAAAGAAGCTACGTTTTTCAAACCGTTCATTTTGGTCCATATGCGAATCAAGGGAAATCGCCAAAGTTTATAAATCTATTATTCATCTATCAATGTTCGAATTGAGGGTATAATCCTGGTGTATTTATTATCTATCTATCTATGTTCAGGATTGCTATTGTGGAGGACCTGACATCCCCGGAGGGTATACTCCTGATGTATTTATTATCTATCTATCTATGTTCAGGATTGCTATTGTGGAGGACCCGACATCCCCGGAGGGTATACTCCTGATGTATTTATTATCTATCTATCTATATTCAGGATTGCAATTGTGGAGGACCCGACATCCCTGGAGGGTATGCTCCTGATGAGATTCCGCAGTTTGTTCTTCTTACTTTTGACGATGCTGTCAACGACCTCAACCAGGTAATGCATATTTGTAGAAGCGCAGCTATAATACAAAACATATTTCTTGTATTCTGAAATTACCTTATTATATTTTACACTAAATTCAGTTAAGAAGTTATATTGTGTTTTTAAACTAAATTATTCCATATTTATACACATTCTACAAATTTTTAAAATCGAATTCTCAGTTTTATTAAATCTTTTAGTAAAAATCTCATATTGTAGATATTTTTTGCACTTCGCTACAAGAAATCGATGAAAAATGCAGAATTTTTTTTACAAATAATGAGACCGTAATGATAATTTTTAAGTACTTAATAAGCAGGTTTATCTTCTGATTCTTAACCTTTGCTCTTATTTATGCAATGTTAAAAGATGCTTGTGTTAATAAAATCCTATTCATGTATACCATTTATATTGAAAAAGTTCATATCTCCTCTCTAAAAACTCAATGCTTTACCCTCTTTAAAATCTCTTTAACTAAACAATTGGAAAAGGTTATGCTCAAGATTGGCTTCAAATTTGGCAAATTAACTGCAAATTCAATGTTACAAGAGATTGCACTTCAATAAATGCTTTTTTTCATCACCTTTTAATAAGTAAAAAATGTTTTCAAATACTAACAAACACTTATGGTTATGTCAACCTATAAAATTACTTTATAACATATGCATTATTATGTGAATTATTTTTTTTGAATGTGCGTGTGTGTATATGTTGGTTAGTTAACATGTGTGTGTGTGTGTATGTGCAGTGTTAACATGTACCGTTGTATAATATGGGGGGAAGAGTCGCCACACACACGCACACACACGCAACCGTGCACACACACACACACGCACAATATGTATATGTACTGTAAAGAAACCGTTTTATTATTATGGTTACCCAATCCATCTTTCTCTATAACTTCCCCTCCATAGGATAGTTCCCATTCCGTTTCTCCAAAGATATAGTTCAATGCTATGTTTGTCCAAAATTTTTGCATATTTGTTTGTCTTTGTAATACCCTATTTTAGCTAAATCTAATATTATTCAAAGATGAGATAATGTCATGTTTCTTTTTAAAGCGAAGCTTTTCTATAATTAGGGTCGGTCCGTCCGTACGTCCGAAACGAATAGCTTTTTTTCTGTTAATTTAGGCATGTTAGAATTGCCCTATCGATTTCAAACTTTGCTTGCTGATTCCTGTAGTAGTCGGGTACGATTTAGAAAGCGTAGCAACTTTATAATCATTAACAGAATGTCCGTTCGTTCATTTTAAACATGTTGATTTTTTACTTTTTTGACAACTAATTTTTATGTGATCTAACTATCCGATTGTTCTGATTTTTTATATACTGATTTCTGGGACAACAAAGTATAATATATTAAGCAAAGCAACTCTATAATCAAGTCCTAAAAATGTAAGTATGTCCATAAACATTATCCTGTATCAAGAAGTCAACATTTTTTTTATTCATTCATATTCTTATTATTTAGTTCTGACACTATACAAGTGTAAAAGTCCGTTTGTCCTACAGTTTCAGTGCTTTTATGGATGTTGTCATCCTTGTTCTGTTATTTTCTTATAAAGGTTATGACTTATGTGCTCGCCCACTTATATTTGGCTGCATAATCAACGTGTTTAAAACTTTAAATGCAACTTGTGTGTTCTATTCTAGTATTCAATTTTAACTTTGTTCAGTTTTCATTCATTCTTTTTAGCAAACTTTTAATGTTATAAATAGAATTCTTTGCATGATTATTTAATGAATTTTTTCTGACCTTAGCTTGGCATATAAATCAATTTCATTTTTATTCTGAAACGTTTCATTACAATCTTCCTATGAGACGATGTTCTTAAATTTTTTTTGTGATTCTTAAACCAAAGAATTATAATAAAATATAAGAAAAGTTATTCATCACATCGAATTATAAATATAGACAGCTTTCCGCGGATAATAAAATGAATCGGTTAACAAAACTGGTTTTAACTTTTATGATTTTTATTTTAATATTTGTGGAAAAATGCCTGTAATACTATGATATATATTTTTAGTATGGCCGAGAACTGGTTTTAATCCAGCGGATATTAAGTTGGTTTCGAAGCCTTGAAAGCTTTCTTTATAACTATATACATTGCATCGAAAGGAATATTTGTAGATAAAGTATAAAGGTTAGATCTCTTATTTGAATCCATTCTGAATTATGCAACAATTATTAGTTGCTTCGTGTATTCTGTAATTGGAGCATTTTTACCCCAATTCCTTTATTTGTTCAGTTACTTCCTCTAAAGTTCAACTTCACATATTGTTTTTGTTTTAAAAATGGAATCGTTCTTTGATGAGAGGATGAAAATTGCTTAAAACCATGATAAAACCAAAAAGGATTAAACGATAAACGAGAACTTCTTAGACAGACGGACAAACATTGTTTTGTTCTAATAATTTAGAGTAACTGATAAATATTATTTTATCCTACTTTATATTTCTATTTTATTTTAATAATTTTTAGCTTAAAATGTTTATGCTGCTCCATTTTAATTAACACCTCATACATTTCATTTAGGTTAGGTTAAGTTGGGTTTAGGAGAGCCCTGCTAGGGTTAGTCCACATTTGAGATAAGTTAATTTGGAAATGAATTATATAATTTGCTGTAAAGGGGAATGAGGGTGGATCCAGAAACCTCATTTGCAAAATGCAGGATTTTACTACCAATTAATTTGAAACGTTATCATTTGATTTATCTGTGATATAATAAATATTAATGGGCAAGTGCAAGTAGTCAAATTCTAAAGATTAAATCTTAAATTACATTCATAAATATGTCATTGTACTTCTGTTAAGAAAAATTTCATCACACTTAATATATTTGGCTTAATTAAAACTAAGGAACGGCTGCTACCTTTAAGCCGATTTAGACTAAGAGTTTGTAGTTATTAGCCACACTGCTTAAATTTGGACTGAGAAATTTTCGGATTTTTCAATGCATTTGATGTTTTTTTTCACCAGCTGATTTGATGTTGAGGCTAATAATCTAAGCCGCAGATTTTGGAATTGTAGGGCAGTTGGATGGCCGCTGTGGTTGCTAAAACCTTATCATAACTTTATTAAGAAAATAAAATCTTGTAATATTAAGGTTTTAATGTAATTAAAAATGTATAAATTTAAATTCTATTTGTCGCCTTTTTGTACGCTTCTTTGATATTTGAATGTTGTCATCCTTGTTTCAATGATGGATGAATAATCTCTTTTATCCCTCCCTTGACAACTCTCCCCATATCATTATACTAGACCGCCAGGGAGGGAGGGGACATTGGGCCGTTTATTACACTAGTCCCCAAGGTTTTTTTTATATTAACGTTTACTTAATCATCAATTTTGAGGACTTTTAAAGAATTTTAATTGTATGGCTCATCAAGTTGAGTGTCTAAACGTTTCAACCATTCAAATAAAAGGAATAATTTTGTGTATATTCATTGGAGATGTACATAAATTTATTGGCCATTGTCTTATCCCTTTAGATCCCTGTTAGACCGCCCTGTCTATGCTTGCGGCGATGATAAAGCCCATAATCAATAGTTACAATGAATTCTTAATTGTTAAGATGACAAGATAACAGTTTAAATAACAGATTTCATTAATTTCAAATATGTGACACGTTAAATATTAGTTTCAATATTAAAATGTATTGTTATCAAACTAAAATTTAAGAGAAAAGCTTTATCTTGAAGATTTTAACCGTAGCAACTATGCAACAAGTTAACCCGCGACCGTGGCTCAATACACTTGCTCTTCGTCGGGGAGTTGATAGGCTCGAATCTCGGCTTAACACCGCGTCATAACTTAAGACGTTAAAAATAATTCCTACTGCAACTTTGTCAGGTGTGCGACATTAATAGTTAGAGTAGGGGCAATGCCTTGGTCCAAAACAGACGCAACTCATTATCATGCACAGTTAGGACTTCTCAGACAAAGGTCGTGCAATCAAAGGGTTGGATGTCTGATGGGTGTCTAACCTAATACCCAGGGTGTTAGGACAGAAAAGAAGACATTTATCCTGGGTTGTTGGACCATGGAGTTTCATGTCATGGACAGCATCTCCGCCCGTATGAGGTAATTGACGAGGTATGCAACAAAGTTTGTCACGTGTACATGTTAAGAAAACTTGCATTCAATTGGAAACCTTTTACTTCATGACCTTTCATTTACTGTAAATCCAATAAATTCTGCATAAAAAGGTCAATTATTTTACATTATCTGCAAGGACTTGTAACCGCTAACCAGCTTCTTAATATTTCTGATCAGCCGCCAAACACTTTGCCTGCCGCTTCATCGTTCAATTAGTCAATAAAATCTAAAATGTAATAATCCCACTTTGCTGGTTTTATAAAAATAATGAGATGTTTGTCTATTCTAACCGAAGGATATTGCTTAAGGTTATGCCGATATGCCCAACCTTTACAGTAAACCCTTAATCCCAATAAAAAAAATTCCCAAGGTGCGAAACCGCCGTTTTTGTTTATGAAAAGAATTGATAATTCCAGTTGCTTATTTTGTCAACCAGCGAAACGGCCGCTTTTGATATTTTTAGCCTTCAAATTGATAAAAACAAGCCGCATCTTATACACATAACAGCCATAAGCAGATATGCAGTTAGTGATCCCTTATTTTTTTTATAATCTCTAGCATGGTGTAAAGAAAAATGAAAATCATATAATGTAGAAACGAGTATTGCTAATGTCAAATATTTATGAAAGTTGTTTCTTTGTAAATGCAATTGTATGTTTCTCACAAAAGTTAAGTGTTCTGGCTTAATGGTATTTATTGATAAAAGTTTAGATCTAGTTTTGAAATTGTATTAAAATTGAATTTAAATATGCCTTCTTAAAACTTTTAAGATTTGGTTCATATGAATTATACACAAAATGTTTGGTATGTAGGAGGTCATAAGAAGAGTAGATTAGATTAGTTTTATCATCACAGGAATACAATACTTATGACAAAGTGATTTAGTTATCTTGCTTATATTTGAAAATAATTAAATATTTACTACAAAAAGTTTCCGGTGTCTAACTTTTTTATTTTTCAACTTAATACTTTTAAATTCCTTAAAATTATTTATTGTTGGAGTATTTCTGTTTAAGATTACTAAATTTGCATTAATATTGTCTTCTATTTTAGGCTTTTTATGAAGAGTTGTTTGGAGGTCGTTTCAACCCCAATGGTTGTCCCATCAAGGCAACTTTCTACATTTCTCATGAGTGGAGCGATTATGCACAGGTATAATTTGGAGTATTTTATGGGCACGCTTTTATTGTAAATTAATAACCTATGCTTTTTGTATTTTTTTTTTCACTCTTCTTTCAGCTGACTAACGCCATCTAATCAGACGTATAATAGTTATAATAGTTATTTCTCGCATCATATTATAAAAGCTTTCCGCGGATATAAAATGTACAATTGTAAGATTAAAACCAGTTTTTTTGTCCCGAGATTATGCACTTTTCCTTAACCACAACTACTCAAAGCGTAGCGTACTCAGCCATAGCCACTCTCAACCTAGACCACCCTCAGCAGCCACTCAGTTTTCAGAAAGTGGTGCTCATTCCGTGAAACTTAGACCCTAGTCTCAAATATACCGTTTGGCTTACATGAAGTTTGAAAAAACAATCCGCTATTTCAAGCTGCAACCTCACTCCTTTCAATCAACCCTCAGTTCCAGCCGCGTAATTGAAGGCGCGGCTGTTAAGCCCTGAAATATCATAATTATGTACATTGATTACTTTAGTTACATAGAATAAAAATTTTTCTCGTATTCATTCGAATCCGGTGGATAGGAACCGGTTCTCATTCATACGAAAAAACTATGTCTAGCATCGAATTATATCCAGCTTTCTACGAATAATAATGTACAATCAAAAGATTAAAACCAGTTTTTTTAGCCGTTGCCTTCGGCACCTCGGGGCTAAAAAAACTAGTTTTAATCTTTTAATTGTACATTCTATATCCGCGGAAAGCCGTTTATAATACGATGCGAGAAATAACTATTCTCGTATTCATTCGAATCCGGTGGATAGGAACCGGTACTCATCACGAAAAAACTATGTCTAGCATCGTATTATATCCAGCTTTCTAAGAGTAAAACCAGTTTTTTTAGCCCGTGCCTTCGGCACCTCGGGGCTAAAAAACTGGTTTTAATCTTACAATTGTACATTCTATATCCGCGGAAAGCTGTTTATAATACGATGTAAGAAATAACTATTAATTTCGTAATTTTCTCAAGTCCTTAATTGATTAAAGTGTCATTTTTATCAGATGTACGGGGATAGGCCAAAGAAAAAAAAATATTTCTACCTTTTAACTATTGTTTTAGTATAATCTTTTAGTTGGTATGAAATTAAATAAATGAAAAGATCAAGAGAGAAAATATCTTAGAGATTAAACAAAAGATAAAGAAAATATATCATATCTTTGATTGTAGATACTTTCCATGTATGAAGTGTGTTAATGACAGTTTTATTATCATTTATCATATACAATATTCATTTCTGCCAGGGATTTAGGAAATTTTTTTGGTGGATAAAAAATGGATCTAAAAGAATAAGACAATAATTGGTAAATAGATATACATCCCCAATGATGATGCACGTAATAACCCATTCTGTATATCAAAATTAGTGGTTGAAACGTTTAAACACTCATCTTAATTAACCAATCAATCAAAATTGGCTAAAGTTTCCAAAGTTGTTAGGCCAACGGTTAAGAAAACGTTATTATAAAGCTTTGTATTATCATAAATAGCCCATTGTCCCCTCGCTCTCTTTGGTAAAAATGTCTTTTGGATTTGTTTATTGTTTTAAATAGTTAGAACAAGTAGATTATCAAATGCTTAACATGCAGGAAATTTTCATATTTAACAAAAGTGATGGTAAAATTTACGTCCAAGCTTAAATTTTGAGGGTAAAAAAGAGAGGTTTTTAAGTAAAGGGTGTGAACTCCCTTTTACCCCCATCCTTGGACGTCTATGGATGGTGTAATCATACAACAGTATTATTATTCTGTCTTTGATAGCATTCGATGATATTTTGTCTGTGATTTTTCATAGCACATTTATATAAAAAAATCATTTGATACTATAAAAATGAATCATTTTTTAGACTTTTAATTATATTGCTAATGAAATAATTTTGTGGGCTAACAATTTGTTTTCTAATCATCTATAAGGTTTTAAAACTCATTCTTCATTGTATATAACATTGTCATTGTTTTTAAGAGGTTCAGTTTTCAAAACTTTTACATCATATCATTGTATTTTATTAGTTCTCTTCTAATAATTTTCTTCATTACTTTATTGTATTAAGGATTTGTTTAACTGTCATTTTTCGAACAATAAAGAAAAAATAGCCCCGCAGGGTTATGTTCCCGCAGGTGTAAGGCATATAAAACCCACCCACCCCCCCCCCTTTGCCAAGTGGGACAGTTATATGTTTTATATCCATAGATAAAAACAAAGGAAGGGGGCGAAAGTGACACTTTTTGAAACCAAAACTAAAATTCAAAGGAACTTAATTAAATAAATACTTACAGCTCTTAGATTTGGCATTGCAGTTGCTTTAAATAGGTACAATGTGGAACTCTGATGAAACGGCGGCGGAATTACCGCTTCCGCCGAAAACCGCAGTTTCCCGCCGAATTTTTTTTGCCCTTGCCAAATTAGTCAATTTTCAATCATCTGAGAAACTTTTTTCATAAAAATTTCCTTTTTATACCATTTGACATTAAAAAGAGTGTCAAAAGAAAATATAAGGGAATTTTTATGAAAAAAGTTTCTCTCAGATGATTGAAAGTTGTCTAATTTAGCGGGAAACGGCGGTATATTGTGCCTCTTTAAAGCAACTGTCTTGCCAAATATCAAAGCTGTAACTCTTTACTTGGTTGAATTCCTTTAAACTATCGAATTAAAATTTAACAAAGTTGAACGAGAGAATGCATTAATAAACTTTTAATACCAGCAAAAATTTGCACTGACCACTCTCCCTTAATTTTCTCCATCAGAGGATGATTCCTTAGCCGCTGCTGGTAAATTAACTAAAATGTCATTTTATTTCAGATCCAAGATTTGTACGCGGATGGTCACGAGATAGCTTCACATACTGTCACACATTCTTTTGGTACAAACTTCAACGAGGAGAAATGGGCCAACGAGGTATGTTGCTATTTACAGTACACAGTGGTCTATTTTGGCCTTTTGGTGGACATTTCACCTACCTCTACTCAAAGTAAATTTTCTCAGCTTGTAGTTGATAGAATCGTTCAAAATAAAAAGTGTGCGCCTTATTATTACCTAATACAACTCGTATATGCATCTAGAGAAGAAAAACAAAAGCCAACTGGCCTAGAAAATACTTTGAAACTTAGCTAAAATTTCATATTTTTTAAATTTTTTCTGAAGTCCTAGGGAGCCTAAATTCGATGTTTTAAAGCAAAAAAACATTTAAAAACCTTGAAGCATGAGTAATTATTACTGTAGAAATGATTATATAAAGGTAAATGATCTATCACCAAACTTTGTACAACATACATTTGATACAACTAATTGAAGTTTCTTCGCCCTTATTTTACGAAGTTATTTTCTCTTAGATAATTAATAATACTTAATGTAATTTAGTAATAAAGAACAAGGATAGGTTACTGGCAAAAATTATTTTATTGAAAAGGAATTTATCTAAAAATGTTGTTTTTGTGGTAACCAAAGTCGTTGCTTCTAATCACGAAATAAATACAAAGGGATATGTTACTTGAAGACAATCTTTTTGGCTCCAAATGAATATTTCATACAGCATGCAATTGCAACGAGGAAGGGGACATACGACCGTAAATTACACTGGTACCCAAAGTTTTATAAACACGTTATCTTGTTTGTTAGCCCAAAAACTTATTATTGGAATTGATTGGTTGGTTTCAAACTAGAAGTGTCCAAATTTTTTTTACTAATAATAAAAGGGATAATTTTGTTCATCATTATTAGGGATGAATATCATTATTAATTAATCATCCATTGTCTAATCCCTTTAGATTACTCATTCAATAGTACTTAAATGGGAAGGAAAATGATTCAATTCGATGACTGAAAAGCCTGAGGCTTTGTTCCTTAGATGCCATATCTTTGACGAAAATAAAATTTCCAGATGGTTTTAGTCTAGCATTGGATATACTATTACTTGAATGTTACACCATATTTTTATGTTCTCAAAAAAAGGGAAACTCGCAGCAGACTGAAATAACTATACCCTCATCCCCCTCCTTTACCCCATCCAATCTCCTACTCGATAAATGAACTGGCAAATAAACGAGTTCCATGTTAGCAAGGGAAACTCTAAGCGGACTAAAATAACATGACCCCCTAATCCACCTCATTTGCCGCATCCCATCTCCTACTCGATAAATGAACTAGCCAATAAACGAGTAACATGTTAGCAAGCTAAATTGACAACAATTTTTCTCTGTCATAATATCCACGTATATTCTATATCCATTAGTCAAGCTGAAACCCGAGGCTACAGCACAAAGGGTAATGCGTTTGCTAGTTTTTATTTTGTGTAAAATGTAATCATACTAGAGACGTTAATAAAGGCTGCAGCTTTGTTAGGCACGTTACTTTTAGAGTATGAGCATCGCATTGGCCCTTGAATTGATGAATGTAACAAGACATTTTTTATTGATATTATACCTACTAGTTTGACAAAAATCAAATTATTTTTCGAAAATCTGTTTAAGATATCTTACATAACAAACACACAAATTTAAACATTAATGATATTATGTTATTGAGAAGAAATAAGTTAAAATGCACTTAAGATTAATATTAAAAAAGAATAAACAAAAAATTTGAAATAAACCGGGCCCCGTAACAACCTCAACTAAACATCAAACTATAACATTATACCTGTATATTAAGAATAATATATGGTTTGGTATGTTACGGGGCCCGGTTTTTGGTCAAAAACTTAAAAAACTGAAAATTATTGCCAAAATTTATTGCAAAAATATTTAGGAAATGACCTAAAAAAATTTTAAAAACAACTATAAAATTGATGAAAAAAGTAAAAAATATAACTAAAACCCCAGTTTCCTAATATATCATGCAATATTATGAATATAAATAGGTGAAGAAACTTCATTGTATCAATGCAACACTGAAAAAAAATATTTTTTCCAAAGATGGTGAAAATTCAAAAGGTAAAATTTATGACGTGAAAATAATCCTGAACCTTCATGTTTCAAAGTTTATAATTCATCAACCAGTAGTTGAAAAGACTAAAACTCTTCGGTTTTATATGAGATAGGGTATATATTTTCAAAATAAATTATTAATTTTGAGAAATTCCAATGTTGATTTTTGGCGAAATGTCCGGCCTTAGACCACTGTGCAGTAGTGCAGCTACTCTATATCTAGCTTGTTTTTCTGTCCTAAACGAATATATCCTTGTTTGTCTGTGTGTCTGTTTGTACCGAAGGATCTCGCTAACCGCTGAACCGATCGGGTTCTCCTTAACAGGGTAGATTCTCATATGTCCCGGGAAGGTTTTTAACTATTTTGGGGGAGGGTAATTTTTTTTACGTTCTCGATTTTAAAAGAGTTCAACGCAAACATAAACGTCAAACGCAACATAGACATATTTTAAATATAAAAAAAATTAAAGTGCCACTAGAGGCCTCTTGGGGCGTAGCCGCTAGTATATATATAAAGTAGTAAGCTTTTTTGAGTCGCGAAGTTTCTCACTAACTGCTGAACCGATATGTTGCTACTTAACAGTGAATCTTCTTATAGGTCCTGGGAGTGAATTCTGTTATTTTAATTTTATAAATAAGTCTGGGTATGGTTTTAGACTATTGTACTGACCTTCCATACCCATTCGAATATAGAGCCCTTAGATGCTAGGAGCTCAATCGCTAGTATATATGTATATAAATTTAATCATAATAACTATCTCGAGACGTTAAGTTAGACTAGCCTAAAACCATTTCTGGACATATATTAGGGTTTCCTAAAATGAGAACTTAATCGGTCCATAAGAAAGTGGAAAAACAAAGAAAAAACTTAATACTCCCTTATATAACTTCTGATATATTCAATCTTAAAACTTTACATTACAATATTAAATTTAAATATGAGAATAGAATATGATGTCATAAAAAATAGCATCCATATAGAAATGTAACTGGCAATGAATGTATGTATTATAAAGAAATTAACATGAATTACATTAACAGTTTATATCATGGTGGTTGATTTGGAGATGGTTTATTAAAGTGGATTTTCTTTCTATTTAGTAGAAAAATACTGATATTTTATGCCTTATTGATCCAAGAATCAAGTTTGACTATAAATACCATTTAACATTTTTTATATCAAATATGTATACCTAATCATTAAATAAATGTAACAGGATGTAATAGTCTTTCTGTTTGTGACCAAGAATCTTGCTAATCGCTGAACCGATATGATTCTTTACAGAGTAGCTTCTCATAGGTCCTAGGAAGTTTCATAACTATTTAGGAGGCATATTACCTCCCCGCCCCCAACCCCCTGAGATAAATCTTTGCTTGAAATCTTATTAAGGGAAAGTAGAATTTACACTTTAGTAAATAATAGTAGACTCAAATTTCTTATTGTTACCATTCTATCAACTAATTAATTAATTGTCTCTTTACACAAAACCTTCATTATATTTGTATTGTTTTTACACTTCCATAATCTTTTATTTTTATTATTTTAATAAAAAGGAAATTTTTAGGTTAAATTATTTAGTCCTTATTCTATTGTTATACTATCAAAAATAATATTTAAGATATACAATTTGTTAGATTTCCCTTTCAATATTCCCAATTATTCCCATTACCCCAAATAACACCCACGACTGTAGCATAACATGAAGCGTATCTGCTCGATGTGTGTTAGTAGTTAGGTTTATATCTCGTCACAATAACGCATCATTACTAAAGACCTCATAAACGGTTTCTACTGCTGTCATGTCTGGTGCGCGACATTAATATAGCAGGAGGATTCCCTTGGCCTAAAACAGTCGCAATTTATCAGTATGCACAGATAGAACTTTACGACAAATGTCGCGCATCAAAGGGTTGGTTGTCTGTATGACGTTTAGCCGCGTAATCATTCACTACGTCATCAGTACGATTTCATTTAGAGCTGGATCTTTAAATCATTTTAGTGGTGAGCCAGATTGGGGTGAGCTGAATTTCAGCCAATCACAGCGCGGCATTTCATAAAATGCTGTGCTCTCATTGGTGGAAAGTTGGCTCACCCCGATCTGGCTCACCACTAAAATGATTTAAAGATCCAGATCAGAATAAAACGCAATTGTGTATCCTGTTTTCAAGAGGTTATCCAGGTTACTGTAAATTAAGACCAATTTGATAATTTCAGGTTGTCGGAGAGGCTGAAATGTTGGTCAGATTCGGAGGTGTGAATCCAGCTGATATCAAGGGTATGAGGGCTCCTTTCCTGGCTGTTGGCGGTGACAAGATGTTCAACATGCTTAGCAGGTACGTACGTACATACATACATTATAGAGTAGCTATTCACCAGCTATGGAAGAAATTAAAACTGTTTTAAAATTACACAGGAAAGTTTTGTCAAACTATATTACATAAATACTTTTAACTAAAATCATGTACGTGAAGAAAGTCGCTCAAAAACCAGCATGAGACGTCATAAAAAAGGGAGATGAGAGGAGAAGTGGGAAAGAAAACCCGTATAAAAAAGATGGATAATCCATCATTTTTATTACGCCACACGCTGATTTTTTGAGTGACCTGCTTCACGTATAAAATAATCTTAATAGCGTAGAATTATCTTGAGACTAATATGAAGCTTCCCTGTTGGGGAGAACTCCATCAGTTCTGTAATTATGAAAATATTAAGCTTAAGACAAAAATACTACAACTTTATATAATACGAAAAAGACATTGTATTATATTGAACCTTAAATAAAGTTTGGATGCTTCGCTGACATGGTAACATATTCGTTCCTGTTTTTTATGTATTGACTTCTAACTTATAAACCATTCACAGTGCGTATGAAGGTGCTTTGACTTTAGTGTCAGAACCTAAATTGGGACATAGTGCATTTCATTACCCTAGGTTAGGTAACTTCATTTCATTTTTCAATAAAATCTAAAATGCAGCCGTTTTTGATAAAATTAGTTTTGAAAATTTCAAGTTCAATTTTCACCCACTAGGAGTTATCGTGTGGTATCCGCCGAGGATCAATGGCAGACACCGGAGTTCAATTAGATTACGGCAGTGTGACAGACGTGGACACCTTACTATAGAGAAGCTACGCTTCTCTAGCTTTCACTAGATAATGATCAACATCTACTTTTAGTTGTCACTTTATTGAAGGCTTAAGATATACTGGAGTTATATACAACAAACAATAATTACATGGATAGGAATAAATAATCATAACATAAAAGCATAAATAATATATGTACAATGGTCAGTTTGGGCAATAATGATTCCCCCATCCCTGGAAAGGGTGGGGGAGAATTAAGAATACAGTTAGCCATAATAAACATGACAGATTCAAATCATTAATTCTAAGCGTAGGGAGGGGGTCACTAGACCCCTTCCCCAGGACTCGGGGGAGGGCCATTGACCCTCCACCGAACCCCAGATCAGGGGTGCCATAGACATGGCTCACGGTTGCCGAATACCACAACTCTCCCCTCGGAAGGCTGGGAGATGGTTTCCCTACCAGACTTCCGACAGTGGTTGAGGCCTTCGGCCCGCTCCTTAGGGCTAAAAATATATACAAACGATAATGATTCAATGGAATCCTAGTGGTGAGTATCTTCTTAGGGTTGATGGGCTCCCAATGTGGGGTAGAAGGCAGAGGCTGCCTTGGGTTGGATACGTTGGTCAGCGCCGGCAGGTATCAGGTTTGGTGGTGGCACATTTGTTGCTGGAACGGTCAGCAGTGGGACCTGCGGGTTGTTGTTGGCAGCGGCTGGGGCACTGGCTGCCAGGTTGAGTGTCTGAGCAGCGGCCTGTCCTCCTGAGGGGCCGCGGGGTCTGCCAGAGGGCGGTCCTGGTCTACCTGGGCGGTCATGCCCGCTGTCAGTGGATTTCATAGACACCATTTCCTCGGCTGCTTCCCTGCCGATGGGGATGGCATCCCAGTCCACTGAAAAGTCCCGGGACTTGGCATGGTTGAGCCTGGCTCTAGCCATCGCCTTCTTATACAAAGCTGGGTGGTACAGGAACACTTGTGATATCGCATTCAGGGCTGCCCGGACTCCTCCTTGTGCTGCTGCCAGAGAAATGATGGTGAGGTCCCCCAGCAGTTTGAGGATCAGCAGCAGCAAGCACAAGATGGCGGCGCCATCTCCCCACTCGTGGATGGCTTGTCTAAATCCTGCCCAGACATCCAGGGCTGCCTCTCCTTCCTCCGCCAGTCGGTCAATGTTGTAGGACACTATCCCATGGTCTCCTGTGGCCGAACAGCTGCCTTGCTGAACGCAGGAGCCATAGGATAGGCCGGTCAGCATGGCGCTCTTGTATGCTGGGAACGCCAGCAGCTGTTGCCAGTCGTTCAACTCAGCCTGGGAATACAGACCACCTGAACTGAAGTCATCTAAGGGGTCTGTCAACAACTGCTTGGGCGTATCCAGCGGGGGTGGCCTCTTCTTGGGAGCAGGGGTCAACTCTATCCAGCCTTCCTCTGCGTGCACAGTCAGGGGGTAGGTGGAGGAACAGGGAATCTTGGTGGCGTGCTCACTGTATACCCGCGTCACGGCGTCTACAAAACCTGTGGGCTCCACTGGCACTTTGTCCCAACACTCCTTGTGTTCGCGGACAACATACTTGTGCCTTTGGCAGGTCAGCTGCAGCAGGATGTCTCCCCTCAGTACCGAGAACGTGCTCCCCTGGACACGCACCGGGTGGGCCGGATCTAGTTGCTGGAGCTTCCAGCAGTTGGCCGCTACTTCTTCTGCTGCAGTGCTCCTCATGCGTGTTTCCAGGGTGAATCCAATATAACCTGCATGGATCTGTGCTTGGAGGGGAACGTCAACATCCCTGGCCGACACTCGGGGCAGCGCAGCCGCGGCTGGGTCAGCTGCCACAAACAGCGCTGGATGGTTGGTGGCATGGGCCTCGAAGTCGCAGTTCACAATTGAGGTGGGGCTGGTCATGTTGATGAAAAACTGGGCCTGATGGTCAACCAGATATGCATCCCTCACCAGGCTGGGCTGGAGGCTGCGGATCAGCCTCAAGGGGCAATCTCTTCCCAGGTGGTCCCACACGTAGGTTGCTTCCCCAGTGATACAGGACAGCTCAGAATGGGGACAGTCGAGGGTCAGGTGGTCAGACTGGGACTCCACCCGTCCATCCTCCACCACATAGGTCTCCTCCTTGACCAGCAGCCGCCGCTCCTGGAGCACTAATTCATTGCGGTAGAGCTGGCCCTCAAAGTGGACGTCCTCCCCCTCGCAACCCACCCCCTCGGGGCTGTTGACGAGGGCGCCCACTACATCAACGGTGAAGAACAGGGGGTGGTTCAGCTGGAACGTCAGTGGCTGGGTCTTGCCTGGCAACGTGTATACTCGGTTCCTGGCCAGGTCTCGGCACGCTTCTGGGTCTATCTTGGTTGGCCTCATGAGGGTGGGGACCGAGGTCACCTTGAGGTGACCCCATACCCCACACCTGAATGTCCACTGGGACACGGTGAGCTGACAGCTGAACCCAGTGGTTTCCCTCACCTTGACTTGCTGCAGGACGTGGATGTCGTGGCCCAGGGGCACCTCCTGGTGTAGGGGCTCCGTGTCACACATCTTTTCTTTGTTGTAAGACGTGACATGGGTAGGGTTGGCACAGTCCCACCCCACCAGGACGTAGCTGGTTGTAGGCCACACGGCTGCCAGAAGGAGGCCCCACAGGACCATCCACCAATGGGAGAGGCTTCCAGGTAACCATCTTCCTCGGGCACGCGGCTGGGGATCTCCGGTTCTGGTCACGGCTGCTTCTTGGGGCTGGACACGGCTGGGCTGCTCCTGGCTAGACACAAATTTCCATTGAGCGTTATCTGTATGCGGCCGAGGCACCCCGATACCCTCCCCAATGACAGACTGGCAAGCGACTGGCACTTGCCTGGGTGTCGGCTCCCCTAGCCCTAAATGCTCCCTTCCCTGGTCCAAGGCATGCCCAGTGGCATGGGGCTGAAGTGCATGTGGCACAGGCTCGCCCTTACTCAATGCCCTCCCCTGCCCTAGGAACTCAGGTGCATGTGGCACAGGCAAGCCCTTATTTTCCCAATTTTCAATCTCCCCAGCCTCAAGTGCAGGGGGACAGGCAAGGCTGGGTGTTTACAAGGTTTTGGATTCAATACATTTAACAAATTCAACTTATCCTGATGGTGAGCCGCTGGGTTCCCTTGGCTGGTAGAGGGCTCTGGATGGCACGTAGCTGGACTCTCCCTGCAGGCTGGTGGCGCTGGCTGGCATGTAGCTGGGCTCTCACTGCAGGCTGGTGGCGCTGGCTGGCTGGGGGTGACGGGTGTCACCCCTTCCTCTGGGACCGCTGGCTCGTTCCAGGACTCAGGTCTCTCGGTGGCGGCGACGGGGGTCGCCCCAGACATCAGGTTGGAGGCTGGCTCGTTCCAGGATCCAGGTATCTCGGTGGCGGCGACGGTTGTCGCCCCAAGCACACGGTGGGAGGCGCTGGATAGCACCCCCCCATCATCCCAGGTGGCGACGCCGGGTGGCGTCCCATACATCGATGCAGAGGTGCTGGCTAGCACCTCCTGCCTCTCTCGTTCAGCGGCTGCCAGGGCCTCCCCATACACCGTCTCAGGGACGCTGGGCAGCGCCCCTCCACTCTTGCTGGGTAGGCTCGGTCGGGCAGGTTCCATCATATTGAGACTGAAAGGCTGGGGCCTCAGCACCTCTGGCTCGGCTATGTTGTTGGGCTGTATCAGCTCTGGCCCCAGATGGTTCAGACTGAAGCCTAGGCCAACCCGGTTGGGCTCAGCCGCGCCGCCCAGTACGTTGATCCTAGCCGGGACAGTCCCGAACTGCGGCATCCCATCGGCTCGGTCCGCAGCTCTGGAGGCGGCTGCTTGCGGTGGTGGTGCTGGGGGCGCGCTCCCTTCCATATGGGCCACTCTGCTGGGCTTCCCTGGAGGGGCACCTTTGTCGGCGGTGCGCCTGCGGCTGGCTACCTGGGCCCAGTCAGCTCTACACTCGGCCGCCGTGTGGCCGTCATAGTGGCAACGCTCACACTTGGCAGAACGGTCACGGCGTGGCTGGGTGCGCCTCTCATCTAGGCTAACTTCCATAGGCGTTGGACAGTCTCGAGCTCGGTGGCCTCTCCCCTGGCAGCGGTAGCAGCGGCCTGGAACCTTGTCATCTGGAGCGACCTTCCCCATCTGGTGGAGACCCGGAGCCAAGGAGCCAATCTCCATTGGCTCCGACTCGTCATATTGGGGCAACTGGATGCAGGCAGATCCAGTCAGCCCGTCGGTCGAGTCCACTAAGCACACACCCTCCTTTAGTTGCTTAGTAACCATGGTCACGGTGAACATGGCCTTGCGAGTGTACTCAGGTACACTCGCAATTTCATGGTTCATCATGAGGCGTTTTACATTGGCGTTACGAATTCCACGGTTTAATTCGTCCACCAACAATTCAAGATCCTCATGATTGTAGGCGTCCCTATACAAGGCGCACTTTGTTGATATGTACGCCTGTATAGGTTCTGTCGAGTGTTGCTTGTAGTCCCTAAACGCTTGTTTAAGCGTTTGGGACTCAAAAGCAGGACGAAATAACAATTCACACTCGGTCTTGACCTGCTCGTAGGTCAAGGCTTGGCCTGCCTCGCCAAACAGATGGGACGCCATTTCCGCCGCTTGCCCTACCAATGACAGTAGTAGGGCGTTGCGGCGGTTGAGGGAATCATGAGGTGGCACGCGGTAAGCCGCCCATGACATTTCCAGTCGGCGGATATGTGCCGACCAGGACTGCTTGGGCGGCCCTCTATACTCCGGCAGATTGCTCAGCATCAGCTTGCGGTACTCGGCTGGTGCCGGCTGAGGGTCATCCTGGAGCCATCCTGGGGCTTGGTCACCTCCTGGGACTTGATGCTGGTCCATTGGGTCAACGGTGAAACGGCGGGCACAAAGTTATACAGGACTACAATGAATGGGTTGTCACTTGAGGCTTCCTAGCCTAACAGCCAACACTGTTTGTATCACTAGGTTGGGAGTTTTAGTTGCAAAGGTATAACTTAGCTGTACTTATCAATGGTTAGATGTTGAGGTAGATAGATGTTGAGGTAGATAGATGTTGAGGGTCTGAACTGCTGTCAGGAACTGATTGGGTTTTCCCTTATCACACTAGAGCTAGGAGGAAAGAAACTTGCAATTCTTTATTTGCTAAAAATACCCCTGTTAGATGCTATGGAGTAGCTCTGCTCTGGTGTGAAGGTGTGTGTGTGTGTGTGTGTGTGTGTACGTGGAATCTTCTGTCCTTGTAACGC
The DNA here is from genome assembly GCF_053477335.1 of Acartia tonsa. Taxonomy (NCBI): domain Eukaryota; kingdom Metazoa; phylum Arthropoda; class Copepoda; order Calanoida; family Acartiidae; genus Acartia; species Acartia tonsa. The sequence continues at coordinate 48,469,279 of NC_137261.1, read as the reverse complement.
GCGTTCGCGCCGTCAAATCCGCGCACACGGGGGAAAACGCGCTCTCACCCCTCAGCTCGCTCCCTCATTGGTCCGCTTCGTCCGTTAGATTTATGATGTTTTCCGCACTTTGTTGCGCTACCCGTGAATGGCGCTCTGTATATCCGATCGCTAGCTCCACACTACAGACGGACTTGGCCTAGTGTGGGTAGGAAGGGGGAAGCGCGTGAGGGGACGGGGGTAACTCCGTCCGTTCCCACTGTGAGGGAGGGGGTAACTGTGTGTTGGTGTAATGGGGCCTCTGCTTCTTAATCTCAGGCTTATCTGTTATATAACCCTGATTGTATTTGTCTTCAAATGGAGAGGGGCCCCCTCCCCTTCCCTTGGAATAAGGGGTGTATTTGTTATTGTGCTGTGGGCTTGAAATTGTTTTGATTATATTACATCTAACTTTTATTGCTGTCCTTATCACAATTACATAACAGATTTGTTGACCAACTCTGTTCTATTTTTAGCTGTTATCACAATAAACAGTAATCCAAGCCTGTTCTATTCTTAGATTTATCACAACACAACAATTTGTTTGCCAAGCTTTGCTCATAAATCTATTGTTTGGTCATCACATTAGGGTGGTAATCCCTGCAAATGTGATATAATATCTGTCTTCTAGATGGGTGGCTGCGTTGTAGCTTCTCAGGATACTCGGGGTTGACGTAGTTTTTCTCTGTTCTGGTGCACTACACCCGTATGTTAGCTCGCAGCTTGCAGCTATGTGGCATGTTTCAGCCTATCGGTCTTGCAGTAAAGTTGGCCTATTTTCAGCCGTCTACACGTATTTGGCTTGTTTCAGCCGGTCCGCAGGCCTGTTTCAGCCCTTTTGGCGCTCAATTCTCCGTTAGATATCAGCGCTGCTCGCGGTTATTCGTCAGATTTCGCTGTTTTGCTTCCACAACTGCCGGATGCAGAGTTAAACTTTGCTGTCCAGGGTGGGTAATTCAGGTTGCTTGCGTCAGTTTTGCCAGATTCACTGCTGGGAGTACCTTAGCCTCAGATGCGCGTCTGCTCTACACTTGTGGTTCGCCGTAATCTCACACAGCTGTCACCAAAGTTGTGGTATCCGCCGAGGATCAATGGCAGACACCGGAGTTCAATTAGATTACGGCAGTGTGACAGACGTGGACACCTTACTATAGAGAAGCTACGCTTCTCTAGCTTTCACTAGATAATGATCAACATCTACTTTTAGTTGTCACTTTATTGAAGGCTTAAGATATACTGGAGTTATATACAACAAACAATAATTACATGGATAGGAATAAATAATCATAACATAAAAGCATAAATAATATATGTACAATGGTCAGTTTGGGCAATAATGATTCCCCCATCCCTGGAAAGGGTGGGGGAGAATTAAGAATACAGTTAGCCATAATAAACATGACAGATTCAAATCATTAATTCTAAGCGTAGGGAGGGGGTCACTAGACCCCTTCCCCAGGACTCGGGGGAGGGCCATTGACCCTCCACCGAACCCCAGATCAGGGGTGCCATAGACATGGCTCACGGTTGCCGAATACCACAATCGCATAACCATGACAAAAAAGGCAAAGATTATCTATTTAAGATTTTGAACAAGTTTGCCTTTATAAAGTTCTTCATAAAACCACTCCTGAAGTGAGTTGATTCGTAGCCATTTTTATCAGTTGCTTTGCTAAAGTCACGGAAATTCAGCCTGAAATAAATCATATATAGAGAGGTTTAATGACAGACTTTATAAAAAGCAAAGTTGTTCGAAATTTTAAAAAAATAATCTTTGCTTTTCTTGTCATGATTATGCGGTAACTCCTAGTGGATGAAAATTGAACTTGAAATTTTTAAATCTAATTTTCTCAAAAACGGCTGCATTTTAGATTTTATTGAAAAGTGAAATGAAGTTACCTAACCTAGGGTAATGAAATGCACTATGTCACAATTTAGGTTCTAACACTTAAGTCAAAGCACCTTCATACGCACTGTGCATTATTTTGTTGACGTTTTTTTGTTATTTTACAAAGGGTGTGTTATTTGTCAGGAGTCTTAAGGGATAAGGCAATGGACGATAAACTGATGTACACCCCCAATTATGATATTAAAAATACTCATTTTGTAGATTAGAATTATTGATGGTAAAGTTAGGACACTGGTAAATTATAATCAACAAAGTATCCAATAGTTTTAAGCCTACAAATTAAAGAACGGGCTTTAAGAATTAAAAGTAAATTTATTGTTCAATGTCCCCTCCCTCTCTGATTATTTCAAAAAAATTTTCGTAACCTTTTTTTGTCTCAAAAACTGTTTTGTTTGTTCTGAAATATTGAGGATTTTTATGGTTAACGCTGTAAATTTCCAAATGTATGTAAAATAGCATGAAAGCTCATTACGCAGGTTGTGTTATGGTGAATTCGTGTCACTGAAGTAAACTGTAAATGTCATTATTTGTTTTGTTTCATAAAAATCTTGCGATAATTTTAAAGATAGCGCTGATGCCGTAAATGTAAATGTGCTTTTGCCATTTTTTCTTTCTTGAATTTGATGCTAATAACCTAAAATCTGAAATATATTTGATATCTTGGATTTGCTTTGTATGTTTAAAAAATGAAAAAATCTAATCAAATAAAATGGAAGTACTTCTTCCATAAAATGCCACGAATCAAACTAGATGCTTTAGTTATATACTGTAGTATGAATGATGTATGAAATATTATGGAAGATATTCCTAAACTCTCCAGTAGTAATGTATTCCTTTCCATTTTACCCTTAAAAGCACAATATAGCCTAACGGCAGCTTGTTAAATAATATAATTATGGGTTGTTCTGTTTGTGTAAGAATAACTACCAATTTAGAATCCCATATAAGGTAGGGTTCAAGTCGAGGGTACAATTTTTGGGGTAGGATCCTTGTTTTCGATCTTAGACTTACAACATAAGACCCCTGACGAGCAGAGAGCTTTCCTTGGAAGATATTCCAAAAACTTTTATCTGACGTTTCCGTCAGCTTTATTTTAATGGTGGTTTTTCTTTGTTAATAACATTATCTGCATGCTATTTAAATGTACAAAAAAAAACTCAGCGATGTCTTACTTTTGATTCGCTATGGGAGTTGAAATAAGGGGTCCGTTATTGACAAAATAATGGATTCTGCTACAATTCCAAAATTGCATCTTTAATTTAAATGAACATGAGTATAATGACAGAGAGAGATGAACAAAGCAAAGATTTCTTTGTTAAGATTATTTAAGACAACTATTAGTATTTCAACGTCATCATAATTTATTACAGTCACGGACATGGACAAATTATAGTCATTCATTCCATCGTATTATAGACAGTTTTCCGCGGATATTAAAATATAAGTTATAAGATTAAATCCAGTTTTGTTAGACCCAAGGGTGTATTATGTTTTTTTTTTATTTTTTTATTCGTTTAAAATTTCTTTAATTCGATGAAATACATGATTTTTCAGTATGACTGACAACCGGTTCTAATCCAGTGGATTTTAATCGATTTAGAAGCCATTCTGAAAAATGTTTTAATCTTGTGTAAAATGTCTAATATTTGACTTAGGAAATATTAGCTCAACCAAATTTTACAAGAAAGAAATAGCAAGAGGTAAATTGCTTTCTAAAGCCAATTATCGAAGAATTTATTTTTATCATATGCTATTTGATTACATTGGTAATTTTGAACAATTTAATATAAAAAAAACATCACTTTTATTCATTTTAAAACGGCTTAAAGGTTCAAATATACTATTATTTTTAATATCTACCTCTTTCCCTTAATTGTTACATAGCATAAAAAAGTAAAGTGTATGGGAATTTCAAATTAAAATAATAATTCTTTCCTTTTGTCTTTTTAATGCAATTTAAACGTTTTAAATTGTCAAAGTAAAACTTAATTTGGTCAAATGTCTTATCTCGCAATTAGTATGCCACACCTCCTCCCTAAAGTCTGTAAGACCTGTAGAAAAGTTAAATCTTAGCCGTTTTCCTAAATATTTTTTTTTTAGATAAGGTTAGTGTCTTTCGCTACCATTAATAAGTTTTGTAAAATTGCTGTTTCCATAAGATGATATTAATATAAATTAGCTTTAATGGTTCCTTTTTTAGTCCAGGTATCTCTTTATTGAAGTAGATTTAGACCTTTTTTGTTTTAAGAAACAAAAATTAGAAACTTTTTAAAGATGTTTTTTATATACATATGTTCATAAATGTATTTTGTAACAAGGATGACAAAATCCATAAAAGCGAAGCTCTGAAATGGAAGGGCAAACGAACATTAACACTTGTAGATTGTCAGAACTGAATTAGCAGAATATTAATGCATCAGTACAAACAATATTTAAAGAAAATTTGTTGCAAAACTGCACAAAAAGATGATACCGTTTAAGGACATACTTACATTTTTTGGGACTTGTTTATAGAGATGCTTCGCTTATAACATTGTACCTTGTTGTAATAGGAATCAGTTTTCAAAAAATCAGCAGAATCGGATAATTTTAACATACAAAAATTTGTTGTCATAAAAGTTAAAAATCCGACATGTTTAAAATGGACGTACGGACATTCTGGTATTGTTTATAGAGTTGCTACGCTTTCTTAATTGTACCTAACTACTATAGGAATCATCATGCAAAGTTTGGAATCGATAGGACAATTCTAACCTGTTTTAATTAACGAAAAGAGCTAACTCTCTGTGACGGACGGACGGACCGACCCTAATTATAGAAAAGCTTCGCTTTAAAAAAAAAGAAATATTGGACAAATGTGAAGCTATTATATATCAATAATTCATTTCCCTTTCTTTAAAATATATATTCATTTTTTTATACAAATATACAGTAACTATAGTGGCTGTGCCCATAGTCTCTAGGAACAATTTAGATTTAATGAAGGGGGTGGGGTGACCTTGCCAGGACCTATATTATATATATATCCATCGTATTATAGACAGCTTCCCGCGGTTACGTAAATGAAAAAATATAAGAATAATATCAGTTTTGTTAAACTGCAGAGGGGCCGAGGGGTTGAAAAATCCTCCTTAAAATTGAGAACTCTATCGATTAAGTCGTTTGAATGTTCACATAGTACAGAAATAAACTTACTACTTCGTATTATGGATACGACCATCTATTAATGTCAACAAAACCAATAACATCTAATGACACAAAGAATTTAAAATTTATCAAAATTTGCTTTTTTAATTTATAAACTTTTCTTTTATTGTCTTGTAACTTCTGAAAACTCATTTTTTTGCTCTTTAAAACAGAAAACATATTTATCGCAAGAAAGTATTTATTGTAATAAAAACGTTATTCTTAAAGAATACAGTTTTATTTTATTTTTTGTACAATATTATGAGCATTTCGTGCTTTTTTACTATCCTTATACTAAAGTAACAGGATGTCTGTGTGTCTGTGTGTCTGTCTGTGTGTACCGAAGGATCTCGCTAACCGCTGAACCGATCGGGTTCTCCTTAACAGGGTAGCTTCTCATAAGTCCCGGGAAGGTTTATAACTATTTTGGGGGAGGGTACCACCACCCTCCCAAGAGAAATGACAAAAAATCGAAATTTTAAAAAATTTAGGGGAGACTTCAACGTCAAATAAAGAGGTATCGTCATAAAAATTAACTTTAACAAACAAAAACATTTAAAGTGCCACTAGAGGCCTCTAGGGGCGTAGCCGCTAGTTAAAAGATAAAGTAAATTGTTCAGTGTGATGTGACCTTCTTTGTTTATTTCTATAAAAACTATGAATAGCAGCTTTTTCATTTTCTAGATCATGAAAATGAATAATTTGAAAACCAAGGCTTTCTTTGTTCCATCTGTATGTTACTAGTTAGATACTCAAATGGATGCTTGCGCATTAGGAGTGGCAATGCACGGTTTTTAGATTCATTAGCTCTTTTTTATCGATTAAATATAAATGTGTAAGTATAAATATGTATATAATCCAGATAACTACAGGATCCAGTATTGGTGACCATTTTCGTCTGCTAGCGTATTGCTTTCTGGTATTTTGTAGCGACTTGGCTATCTTTCCAACGCTATTTGCTGATATTGAAAGATCAAATTGGAAGTCGGCACAGGGTCCACGAGATGGGGACATATAGTTATTTAACCCCTTCCCCATCTATTGTTTTACTTTAATGGTTAACGAATGATCAGGTGCTTTGTTTGTTTATCAATGAAATAATGAAAAATTAATATAGGTATTTTCTTTTGCCTAACCCTGCGGGGCTACTCTGTACCCAATATAACCTAACCTAACCTGAACTAAAGTACATTAGATCTCACAATTTTAATCATGTATCTAACCAGCAATAGGTGTGGTTCTGAAACTGATTTTTCATTCAATTACACATGATTATGCATTGTATTTTTCCACAAGTAACAAAGACTAAAAATAATAATAAAATCATCAAATTTTCAATTATTCTCGTCTATTTCGTCATTGTGTTCATTTGGATTTTCAATACAAAGAATTTATGGCCTAAATTTTTACAAAAATAATCAAACTCACACGTAAACAATTTTGAATTCTGAAAAAAATAGGATGTAAATTTTTCGCAAAGTATCTTATGCTTTATTTATAATTTTGTACCTAATCTTTCATGGGATCAGAGTTTCAAAAATCAAGCTTAAAATTACATTATTCTAGAGTTATTATAATCATAACTTTGAATTACAGGACTGATTTACCTTGGCTAAATAAACTTTACCTTAGCTAAATGTAGAGAAGCTTTGCTCTAAATAAATTGTTTTTAAGATAATGTTTCTCTTAAGAAAGACCTAATTTAATTCTAATTGTTAGATTTAAATTGAAATTGGACTTATTTTCAAATCTAAAACATTTTACCCTTGAATTGAAAAGAAATAATCAATAAACTTTTTTAAAATAATTCCTAAGTATATGGAGATACAGGAATGAAAAAAATACTTCGCAGTATGGCTTCTAAACTTATCAGCAATTGGAGGATTATAACCGGTTCTAAGCCATACCGAAAAAAATATATACAGCATCGTATTTCAGACAATTTTCCACGAATATTAAAATAGAAATCATAATTTGGTTATCTTAGGCCTTTGGGTTTTACAATACTGGATTTAATCTTATAATTTTTCATATTAATTCCCACCTATAGCTGTCTAAAATAAGATATGATAAATAACTTTTCCAGAGATGTTAGAACAAATAAAGTTGTAGAAAAGCTTTGCTGCTGTCTAGATAAATTGTAATATATTAAAAGAAAATTGTAATTATTTTACTACAGGAAGTTAATGTTATTACTTCCTTGGCTGAGAGAGATGATAAAGTTGTTTCATTTAATTATGATATTAACAATGTATGAAGTAACAAAGATAAAGTAAAACAAGGCCGAAACCGGTCATATTTGCGCAGATATATTTATAATTATATATGATTGATTAGTAATGAAAAACATGTATTGAATATACAGAGAGAATGAGAAAGGGAAGAAGGGGTTATTATTTAGGTGCACCTATATAAGACCGAAGTCTAAACCTCCCTGGAGCTTGTCATGACCACTCTTTGGGCTAACCTAACTTAACTATGAAAAACCTTTACTAGCCTAACTTAACGTATCCTAACATTAATTTATGGCTTTTGTGAAATATTTGCTAATCTATTTTCACTCTTCTAACCTTTTTTTCAACCCCCTTGGTTTTTTCTATTATATTCTACAACTAGTGACTGCGCCCCTGGCACCTAGGAACTTTTTATTTGAAAGGTAAGAATAAAACTAAAACTATCCTGGGACATATGTAAAGCTTCTTTAAAATGGAAAACGGTTTAGTAGTTATCAAAATCTTTAGCTAGAGACAAAAAAAAACCTTATTGCTTTATTTCAAAGGATTTCATTAAGTCTCTTAACCTTTCTTAAAACTATAACCAACTTTGTACAAAAAGTATATGCATGATAAAAGATGAAAATTAATGGGATCACTTTGCGCTATTATATATATACACGGCACAAGTAAACGGTACATGGTACTCTTGTTATAAATTATATTTATCTTTAAATAAAGTGGGGTTGTTGATAGTTTTGCATAACAGTGTGGGTAATAAGTGTATCATAGTTTACTTATTATTGGTTTTTATTCTCTTGTACTGATTTTTGTCATTGAAAACTAAGAATGAAATGAATGTTGTGGAGGGGGTGTTATTTACCCCCTGCCTCCTCTTGAAGCTTAGGACAAAAAATAAAACTTCTAATACTAGGTATAAGTATCCTTTCTGGAAAGCAGAAAGCTGGTCATAAAAATATAATGAAAACAAAGACTAAGTCAAAAAGTTAAAATAATCTCGCTTAAGTTAACTATGTTATCCACAATCACATACTCCACACTGCAACAGGTTAATGTTTTGTTAACATTACATATAGATATGATGTCTGTGCATGCGATGCATTATCAACAGACAAAAAGCATAATTGTTTTTGGGTGGGAAAATATTTGCATCAACAAAGCAGTTAACTATTCTCATATTTTTTTAAAATCTTTGTAAGCAAAAATAATTTAAATCTTCTTTGAAGGTCTGCTAGTCTTAAGCATTGACTCTCAGTTGGTAAGGACAAAAATTTTTGGTGCTATAGAAAACTTCTTTTGTGTTTAGTGGGTTGTAGCCTTCTTTCTTTTTTCAGCTGGTGTTTGTTGTGTTTTGATCGAGTTAATATGTTTTTATTGAACAAAAATATTAACTAACAATGTACGTATATGAACAAACGTATATGGTAGATACAGGTTTCAAGTAGAAATCCTTATTGTTGTACATAACGTCCATGAAAATATCAGCTTATATAACATCATATAGGGATAACATTTTAGACCCTTTTTTTTTTTATAAAATTTGAAAATATTTATATAGTTTATTAATGTAATTTGTATTTATTTGCTTAATTTTCAGGTATGGATTCTACTACGACTCTAGCATGCCTACCAGCACGATGTCCTGGCCCTACACCCTCGAGTACAGGATGCCCCACGCCTGCAGTGTTAAACCTTGCCCTAGGGAGTCATAATTTTAGATCAATACACGGCAGTCAGAGGGCTTGGAAATCAACCTAACTATGTAATAAGAGTATTTTAAAAATGTTTAAATCGATTTTTAAAAGTTTTGGCGTCACTTTGTTGTGAGTATATCATTGAATTCACATTTTAAAAAGGTTTTATAAACTCCTATTTTTCAATATTGAGATTTTTAAAATTCATAAAATTCTTGAAATATCACGTCATTCAAACATATTATACTAGGCGTGTGATTTATTAATTTCATCCAATATTCAATATTTGAATAAATTTTAAATTTTAAGTTTGGTGTCCAATTTTTTTGTTCTTCTCTTTATAACTTTTGTAATACATCCGCTCCACTAATATTATTTCAATTAAAAATCAGCAATTTCAGATTTTTTTCTGTCTATACATATGACGTAACTGCGTTATTATATTAAGCCAACCTTTGTTTTTGGATCCTTTTTAAATTTTTACGTTTATTTCAAAAATGCGCAATCGAATTCGTATAAATATAAAATATGACTTGATTGGTAAAGTGAGTCTCACCCTGGTATGTGGGAAGTTCCCATGAAGACCCTTCAAGATGTTAGGTAACCTTTTTTTTGCTTGTTTAATTATATACTAGCGGCTTCGCCCCCTAGAGGTCTCTATGGGCATTGTAGGAAGGAAGTGGGGAAGTCGAGCCCCCTCCTCTAACATTTTCAATTTTTTTTTTATTTCTTACGGGGTTAATTTTTCTAGGTGCGATTTTTCTTGTCAGGGTGTCCTTACCCTCCTTCAAAATACTTTCCATGATCTAAGAAAAGCTATATCGAAAAGGAGAACCATATCGGTTCTGAGGTTAGTGAGATCCTTCAGTACACACAAGCTGACTCGGAGACATCATGTTACTTAAATATAATGAAATTCAATATTGTATTAATATTTTCAGAACATGATCTTAATTTTTATAAGTATGTATAATTGATACAATGCACTCATAAAGTAGAAATCACTTCAAAATAATTCCATTCAACCTCTTAAAAAGATTAAAATTGCAGCTTATCCATAATATATGAGCGTCTTCACTTAAATATATTAAGAAGATTATGTTTTATTTAGTGAGGTTTTGTGATTTTACATCAACAGTACTGATAATTCTATAATTAATAGAGTTATTAGAATTGTTAATATCTCTCTCTCTGCTTTAACTGCAATTATTTTTTTAAACCCTTAAAATAAGGTGGGTTCTTAAATAACAAGAAGCGCTGAATCGATCGAATATTATAGCCAGAAAGCTAAATTTCATTGTACAAACTTTTATATATATTTTAGAACAAGGATGACATCCATAAGTAGCTAAGTTATAAAATTATGGATAGACAATAACCAGAAAAAAATGAATTATAGAGCATTGTCATAAAAAAATCAATATTGAACTAAAAAAATCACTAAACAATATAAAGGGGGGGGGGGGGTAATGCAACCATCTCAGATGGACATTTTAAATTATAGATTAGCTTCGGTACTAAAAGTATTCTGCATAAAATCATAGGAGTGTTATTAACATGAAATTTTATCAAATATAATTGGAGATTTTTAATGCGATATTTGAAGATTTTTGGCAAAATTATTTTGGTGATTTTGCTAGTATAGCATCTCTATAACTTGTTGTATACTATTTCAGAGGTGGATCCTGTTCAATGGCTGATGGTTGTTTCTACAAAGAAGACGCAGATTCTATCCAGAAAATTTTCACACAGGTTTTTTATTTTATCAATTTGCATCTTGTTGTGGAGAAAGAGGTTGGGTAATTCTCTCTGATCATTTCAAGTGATGAATATTGAAAACACCTTACCCCCCCCCCCCCGGCAATTTTTTTTGGATCACGGAAAGAAAACGAAGTAGCGGGTTTCGTCATATTTTCATAGTAACTTTTGTTAGGTTAGGTTAGCTAAATGTTAATGATAGCACCGCATGGTTAGAGCCTTCTGTAGGTGCTAGAAACAGGAGGAAAAAAATACTGTTAAAATACGACGAAACCCTCTAGATTTATCTTTCCATGATCCAATTTTTTTATGTGGTTAAAAAATCTTTTTGGCTCAAAACCCTATGAAAATCGTCCTTTGGTGTATTTCCCCCTGAGAATTATTTCATGTTTAAATATTCCATTGTGTATGACGTATCTACATTTTTACCTATCCCTCCTACTTCTGAACGCTTTCAAATTTCATTTTCATAGAGAACTTTAAGTAGTTAATGTTGTTTTTTAGTTTAACATATAATATGCTGCTTCGAACAATTTTTTGAGACTATTTTACTTTTCTGTTTTTCCGCCCTTTAATTATTGTAGACTGAAATATGACATAACTAACTGCTACTCTCCTAGCTTCTAGGGGCTATTCAAAGGGACAGAGAGAGTAAAAAAATAGCTTAAAACCTTCCCTTGACTTAAATCTAAAAATCAAATAGCTTAAAACCATCACAGAACCTATGTGAAACTTATTTTATATAGAAAACCCAATCTGTTCAGCAGATATTGAGATCTTAAGCTTCAGACAAAAAACCCTACAACTTTATATAATAGGACTAGCGGATACGATAACCTATAGGATTCTACTGACACTTGAGGAGGGGAGAGTTAAATTACATAACCCAATTTTTTTTAGATTTAAAGAAAAAGTAGAATTTTTCTGGGTTGGTTTAACCTTTTTCTAGGGGCGATTTCTCTTCGGAGGGTGGTGGTACCCTCCCCAGAAATAGTTATAAACCTTCCAAGGACCTATGAGAAGCTACCTTGTAAAGGAGAACCACATCGGTTCAATGGTTAGTGATCCTTCGGTACAAACACAGAAACAGTTAGACATCCTGTTACTTTGTTATATGAATAGTTAATAAATTGAAAATGGAAGATGTAAAATTAATCTCATTAATTTTTATTTTTTAGAATTTCCTTGAGCATTATACCAAAACCAAAGCTCCCTTCCCTCTCTTCTTCCACGCTGCTTGGTTCTTCAACAGAGCTCATAGAAAAGAAGGTTTGTCATTTTTTTTTTCATTTCCATTAATGAATATAGAATATACTTGGATATTATACCAGGGGAAAAATTGTCAAGTTTACATGGACATCATTTGTTGGCCAGTTCTTTCATTTCGTAGGAGGGGCGGGGATTGGGGTAAAATGGGTGGATGGAGGGATCATTATTATTATTATCAAGCTACAAGTTTCATTTTATTAGAGGGAATCTAGTGTAAGATCTAAGTAAGAATAAATCCATTCTTTCGTTGGACTTTGTTGTCTTTGTCATACGTGCTTGTTAACCAGAATTTTTTAAATAGAGCTTAGCATGTTATCCACCGATTTGTTACTTATTTTTTCAAGAAGGCATAATTTAAGTTCCAGACAAACAATCTTTTAAGTATTGACCTTTTTACTCAAGACCGAATTGTGCGTATCTATGGGCCAAGGCAACTCATAAACTTTATAAGACTTTCAGATATTCCTTGGTTTGGGTAGAGACTGGAACCCATCAAGATTTTAAGGAAGTCATGCTTTTCTTCTCTTTTTAATAATCATATATTTGTCCTATGATTAATGTTCAGATCTTTAGGTTTCGGATGGCTTTCTAATCCTTTTAAATATTTAGGATTTTTGAAGTTTGTTGATTCCATTTTGGCCCTTCCTGATGTTTACTTTGTCACCTCACAAGAGCTGATAGCCTGGACTAGATTTCCAGAGCCTTTACCTCAGGTAGATAGATAGATAGCATTGATAGCCTGGACTAGATTTCCAGAGCCTTTACCTCAGGTAGATAGATAGATAGATAGTATTGATAGCCTGGACCATCTCCAGAGCCTTTACCTCAGGTAGATAGATAGATATATAGTATTGATAGCCTGGACTAGATTTCCAGAGCCTTTACCTCAGGTAGATAGATAGATAGCATTGATAGCCTGGACTAGATTTCCAGAGCCTTTACCTCAGGTAGATAGATAGATAGTATTGATAGCCTGGACCATCTCCAGAGCCTTTACCTCAGGTAGATAGATAGATATATAGTATTGATAGCCTGGACTAGATTTCCAGAGCCTTACCTCAGATAGATAGATACATAGCATTGATAGCCTGGACCATATTTCCAGAGCCTTTACCTCAGGTAGATAGATTGCTCAGTAATAATATGTTATGTGTAATTGCAAGATTTACTTTTTGATGAAAAACAAAGTTAGTCTCAAATGATTCCAAAATGTGAAATTTGTCAAATTAAAAACTTACTAAGGTATTTGAACTAAAATGCAATGTTATTTAGGTGCACACATCACCAATCTTCCATTGTAATTTCCCTGACAGACCACAGAGGTGTGGTAGGAAAAAGACAAGGTAAGCCAGTTTGATGGATCTCACATCTATCTTGAAATGGATTTTTAAAATGTTGCGAGACAAACTAGAACCAACAAAGTGTAAAAATTGGCATAGTTTAACAAATTTTGAAAATTTTTAACATGTTTTTGTTTGAAATTTTTTAATCAAATTTACACCCACCTGGAGTCAAACATGAACAACATCATATCAAATGCTGAATTAGGCAAAGCATTTAATAACAATATAGATACTTAAACTCCATCTTGCATGGAAATGACCTGGCTTTGAAAAAAATTTCCATTAAAAGAGGGAGGTCATTTTCTAGTAAATCCCGTAAAGGTGTGTGTTATAAGGCCTAAAAATAGTAGTAGAACGATAAGGTGCTCTATATATTTGTATTTCCTATTGAATAGAACAATAGGGAAGAAATTTTTTTTTTTTTTTTGATAACCGTACCTGGAATATCTTGAAATTTCTATCAAACGCTTTGTTTGGCTCAAACTGACACAAATAAAAAAAATATAATTATAATAAATCAACCTGTAAAGAATGACTTCTTCCTTTGTTTAATGGTATAGATTGTTCTTAACCTTTACCTAGTACCTATAGAAAACATTATTATTATAATTATATTTTTTTTTAATTTTTGTCAGTTTGAGCCAAACAAAGCGTTTGATAAAAATTTCGTATTTTTTAAAGATATTCCAGGTACGGTTATCAAAAAAAAAAAAAAATTTCCCTATTGTTCTATTCAATAGGGAATACAAATATATAGAGCACCTTATCGTTCTACTACTATTTTTAGGCCTTATAACACACACCTTTACGGGATTTACTAGAAAATGACCTCTCTCTTTATGTCAGGGTTCGGAAGCCGCGCCTCAGCCGCGCATAAGCCTCAGTTTTAAACCTGCTTGTGAGCAGAAAAATAAATTTCAAAAAGAAGGATTGTCTGCCAAAGAGCAGTTTTATACAACCATCTAAATTTTATAGTGATAAAATGACGATTTCAATAAGGCTTACACGCGGCTTACGCGCGGCTTCCGATCCCTGCTTTATGTCTTTTTGATTGCAAGAAAACTTTCTTGTTTGCTTGTAAAAAAGTATTTAATGGCACTATCTTTTTCACAATATCCCCTATTTTTTGGTCTATTTAACTCCCCCCCCCTCCCCCTTTTTTATTTTATTTAATACTTATATTTGCGATTACTTTTATTTAATGAAATCTTCCAATTTTTAACATTTACAAAACGGCCTGCTGTATTGCATCAAGATCCATGACAGATCTATATAGGAAATAAATGTCTATAAACGAGCTCAAGTTTTCCAAAGGTCAGATGTTAAAAACTCATACTGGTTCAATAATCAATAATAAACTCTCAATGACCAGAATGATAAGACCCATTATTTTACTCTATGGAGAAAAAATATAATTTTTTATTCCATGTTGCTATTCAAATTATATTGAAGTATTAAATTTCTATTCATAAAATAGAAAATTTAAGTTTATAATATAGTAAATCAAGGAAAACTAAGTTTTAATGTAATATGATACTAGCGACGCGCCCGAATGTGTTCAGATATTAAACTAAAATTTAACATTTAGCTAAATAGTTTAACCCTTTCAGGACGATAATTTTAATCAAAAAACATTAGGATCCTAAAATATTTTAAAGAAAGAGAAACAAAATTATAAATACGGTTTTAAATAAAAATAATGAAATTAAAATAAAGACGGAAGAAAAGGGAAGTGAGAGAGAGGGATATTAAATCTTTAAAAAATGATGAATAAACGAAACTATAAAAGTCGTAGTAATCTTTATGAGTAACTTGATTTGTAGTACGGTTCGGAGAGAGAGAGATTGAGGGATAGGTCAATAGAAGAAATAAGATTAATAGTCGGGGATAGGTAATGGAAGAAATAAGATTAATAGTCGGGGATAGGTCAATGGAAGAAAAATGATTAATAGTCGGGGATAGGTCAATGGAAGAAAAATGATTAATAGTCGGGGATAGGTCAATGGAAGAAAAATGATTAATAGTCGGGGATAGGTCAGTGAAAGAAAAAAGTAAATATTCGGGGATAGGTCAATGGAAGAAAAATGATTAATAGTCGGGCATAGGTCAATGGAAGAAAAAAGTAAATATTCGGGGATAGGTCAATGGAAGAAAAATGATTAATAGTCGGGGATAGGTCAATGGAAGAAAAATGATTAATAGTCGGGGATAGGTCAATGGAAGAAAAATGATTAATAGTCGGGGATAGGTCAATGGAAGAAAAAAGTAAATATTCGGGGATAGGTCAATGGAAGAAAAATTATTAATAGTCGGGGATAGGTCAATGGAAGAAAAATTATTAATAGTCGGGGATAGGTCAATGGAAGAAAAATTATTAATAGTCGGGGATAGGTCAATGGAAGAAAAAAAGTTAATATTCAGGGATAGTTCAATGAAAGAAAAAAGGTTAATAGTTGGGGATAGGTCAATAGAAGAAAAGAAAATTAATAGTCGGGGATAGGTTAATGGAAGAAAAAAGTTTAATAGTTGGGGATAGGTCAATGGAAGAAAAAAAGGTTAATATACAAAGGATAGCTCAATGGAAGAAAAAAAGGTTAATAGTCGGGGATAGGTCAATGGAAGAAAAAAAGGTTTATAGTCGGGGATAGGTCAATGGAAAAAAAAGGTTAATAATCGGGGATAGGTCAATGGAAGAAAAAAGGTTAATAGTCGGGGATAGGTCAATGGAAGAATAGGGTTAATATTCAGAAGTGAGATAACGTAGAATATAATTTTTTAGGTGGTGCCTGCACCACCGATTCACTTGTGTTTTTATAAAGGCAAACTTATGAAAGTATTTTTTTTTCATTTGTAGGATGGCCGTAAATGAAAAAGGCCATTGAAAATAGAAAATAAATATTTTACATCACAATAGTCTACTTATTATTAACTTATTTAATCAATCAACAGGTGTATAATTAGGAACAACAGAAGTTTTGGGAAACTTGGCTATTTTCATATAAACTCTCAAAGGTTAAACTTAAAATATTTCATTATTTGGTCGATGAAAAGATTTTAACTTTGCAAGCTCGATTAAATTCTAACAATAAAATTGAGAAATTTTAAGTTAATAAATTTTTCTCAACAATTAATTTGAGGGGGAATTATTTTAATTAAAAGTTCTTGGTTCACTGTAAAATGTTTTTTGAACACAAAAGGATTATTAAATTATACCTTTTAATTACATTTTCTTTTAAACAAATGTAAAACTTTTCAAAGTAATGTTGCCAAAAAAAATCAAATGATTCTCTAATGGCCAAATTATTTTGGTATCTTCAAAAAATAGGCTTTTGTTTATATGAAGGTTTGTAAAAAAAAATGTAGATCAACAAATTGGATGATTGTTACTTAATGAGAAGCTACACTTCAAAAAGGATCTAATCTATAATCGTGTCCTATATCCTTCATACATATTATTTTAAGACAAAATTCGAAAAAAAATATTAGATATTCTTATTTCCAGTTTGGATACAAGAATTTTATCTATTTTTAATTTATCTCCAAGGCTTAGTGTTTCAAATAGAATTTAGAAACATGCATGTATTATCAAAACTAACCATCATGTTTAAAATAGAAAGGACAATTCTATCAGTATTTTTGTTTCAGATGTCAGTTGTCCCACAAGGGAGACAAGCGTCAGTTCGCCACTTGCCAGCAGAGCTGTCCCAACAGCTATCCTTGGGTTAATAATCTCAATGGAGAATAAAAACCAAACCAGGCAATTAATATGTTTATCTATATAAGTTAGTGTTCACTAGAGGACCCTAGTGGCACTAAAAATGAAGGGGTGAGGGAAGTTAGTCGACGCTCCACTTTCAATTCAATTTAGATCCAACAGTTAGCGAGATCTTTAGCTACATATAGACTTACACCACGTTACTTTTATATGAGGATTTCGAAGTTCAATCACTTCTTACAAATGTCGCTAATCTCTAGCCTAATACCACACTTAGGGGAGATATGGTTATTTATTTCATCCCTATATTAGCGGATATAAAATCAATGGTCTCCTGGACATGCATAATAGTGCAACAGCGTTAGTTATTCTTTCATACAGACACTAGTTACTTTGTCCCAAAGTCTCTAGTACATAATTCGGACCAGCATTTTCCAAAATCTTTTCAGTTTCAGACTAGAATATACATTTTATAATAGGATCTTATACAACAATGAATAATAGTGAACCAATGCAGAAAAATTGTTTAATAAAATTTTTTTAAAAAAGATCAAGTTTTACCAGGATGCTAAACGATAAATATTTCTATGGAATTTTATTTAGAAGATAAGAATAATGAAATGCTTTAGAATGCAATTTTTTGCCTTTCCCCGGATTAGTGGTTGAAAATGTCAACACTAATTTTTCTTCTGGTTCTATAGTTGTTATTTTTCAATTATACGAAAAATTTAGTATAAAAGCAAATTAAGGAAAATTGAAAACTGATGGATAAAAAGACTCTAAAACCCGCCGTTATTTTCTAGCGGCAACAAAGAAAAAGAAAAATGTCAAGCCATAAAAATATTTGGTGACAAATTAGAAGTTAATTTTTTCTAAACTTAACAAAGTACAAATTTTTAATTTAAGTTCTTCAGTTTGATTTTAAATAGAACAATTTATATAGAAGGGCCATAAGGTTAGAAACTTAGTGCAATTTGATTAATTTTAGTAAATCGACTAATAGTAGCTGGTTTATCATACACTATTTTGTTTCTGAGTCGACCACTCTAAAAGCCATATACCTTCTCAGGACCTACGAGAAGCTACTCTATAAAGGAGAATCCTATCAATGCAGTGGTTAGCGAGATCCTTAGGTACACACACCCAGACAGACGCACACAGATCCTGTTACTTAATTATTAGGCTTATAATTATTCATTGCAAAGAAAACAGACAGAGATAAACATATTAATATGTAAATGTAGCCAGAATACCTGATTACTGCCAGTTTGTGAAACCAGAAAATTCCTACAGAATTCCTGCTGAGCTACTGTGTACTTGCATGTTCTTGTACATTGTAGCTCCCATTTTTAACTGTACCAAGTCAAAGTTACATAGTACACACACAGACTGTACAATTTTAAATATTTTTATGGTAGATAATGTTACAATATGTCTATAACATTTTTTTGATTTGTAGATTTATCGTAATTAAGAGAAACTCTTTTTATTCATTTGAGCTATAGTCAACATTTTAACATAAGGAAATAATAATTCGATCTTTCAAAGTTGAATTCTAAGGTATTTTTTATAGCAATGTTTATTATTAGATAATGTATTTCTGAAATACTCAATGTAACTGATGTTGAACCTGAAAGGCATTCTTATGTATAGTCATTAAAATATTCTATGTTAACTTTAGTAAAACCTCAACAACATTTTTTTCAGTAGTCTTAGAATAATATTTTGTTAGAACTGAATTATTAGGAAAATTTTGAGTGTAATAATTGTATGACAAATTAAAATTTATTTATATTAATTTTATGGGTTTACTACCTTTTTGTGTGCCATGCTCACAAATTCAAAGTTTTTTTTTATAATTTTATTAGTTTTATACAAATAATTTATCTAGTGCAAAGGTTTAGATTATTTTATGTATGATGTGATCTAGAGAAATGTGCCTTTATTGTAAATATAATATTAAACTTAAATAAACTTGTATGTATGAGAATCTTATGTTTTAATCATTCTGAATTTCCTACATAAAGAATAATACCTGCTAATAAAAACAATCATTGCCGCAACAAATGTAAAATCTGTCAGTACATCTAAATTTTTAACCAAATTCCTTTATCCCTGCTTTTTAAATGGCGAAGTTATTTATTATATTATAAACCAAATTTTTATGTTCTCTTAGAGTTTATCTCGCAGCTGGTTATAATAATGATACCACCAGCCAACCTTCTTTACTAAATTCCCTCCCTTCTCGATGAATGAACCGTCTTAATAAACAATGAGGTCCATATAAGAAAACTAAATTGACGACAAATTTTCCCCTGTCTATACAACCATGTATATTATATATTTACTTACGCCAATCTCCCAATAAATACTATTTCCATATCGTTGCCTCCAGGGGCACTTTAGTTGAAGGAGGGAGAATTTTTTTTGAATTGGGATTATTTTAGATTTTACATTTATATCAGCGTCCAAGCTTTTTGACCACTAGATTTTAATCTATAGAAATGGCGAAGGAGAACATGAACGAATGAGCGCAAGTTATATGAAGCACCTTAGTGCATTGATGTTGGTGTGTGTGTAGCTATTAATTCTTAGTGTTCACAATGATTTTGAAGGTGCTTTGACTTTTGTGTCAGACCTAAATTGGGACATAGTGCATTTCATTACCCTAGGTTTAGTAACTTTATTTCACTTTTCAATAAAATCTAAAATGCAGCGGATTTTGAGAAAAATAGATTTGAAAATTTTAAGTTAAATTTTCATCCCCTAGGAGTTATCGCATAATCAAGACAAGAAAAGCAAAGATTTTTTATTTAAAATTTGAACAACTTTGCTTTTATAAAGTATTTCATAAAACCTCTCTATATTTAAGGCTGAATTTCCGTGACCTTAGCAAAGCAACTGATAAAAATGGCCATTAATTAACTCCCTTCAGGAGTGGTTTTATGAAGAACTTTATAAATACAAAGTTTTTCAAAATTTTAAATAAATAATCTTTGCTTTTCTTGTCATGATTATGCGATAACTCCTAGGGGATAAAAATTAAACTTGATATTTCAAATATAATTTTCTCAAAAACCGCTGCATTTTAGATTTTATTGAAAAGTGAAATGAAGTTACCTAACCTAGGGTAATGAAATGCACTATGTCCCAATTTAGGTTCTGACACAAAAGTCAAAGCACCTTCGAAATTATTGTGTGTTTGGACCAAAGTAGTTATGGAGAAGTACGAGACACTTTTATAAAGCTACTAAGGCTATCAAGCTCCACGCTGTCTCAGGGAAGCTACTCTTTATTACATCACTTTCGCTGAGTATGGCAGGTGCACCAAATTAAGGCACCATAATGAATGACCCTCTCCGCAGAGGAGCTTGGGATCAGGGTTGTCCAGTTATCCAAACCACTCAATAATCTCCCTTTTTACACAACCAGGCAACTCAATTTCGCAGTTGACTATATTCCAGCATAGCTTTGGTTTCTGTTATATTGGGCCAAATGATTGAAAAAAGTTTAGGTCTACCATGGATTTGACAAAATATTTTTGAAATTGTTGGTATAATTGTAAACCATCAAACGCTTTAACACAGAGTAAAAAGAGGTGATAAATTGTAATACTGTTAAGAGTTTGATTAATGTACTTTTGAATTTTAAAGCATTTGATGGTGTATTGCTGTTTTTTTTATTTTGCATTTTGAAATTAACAAAACATTTGATGACATTTCTTCAAAAATCGCTTAATATTTCAAAGTTAATAAAATTATTTTACACAGAAATCTAGCTCACTTCTGAAAGTTGCTTAAAATCACTTGCTCTCGTTCGTGCAGGGTACTCTTTGTATACATCATCATTGTCTTATCCCTTAAGTGAAATCACGCTTTTCGTGGTATAATATTCGGGACTAAAACATATAGGTATATTAAATAAAATTTATTATCAAATAACAAGCATAAATTTTACAAAAATATAATATAATTACTCTGTGAGGTTTTTGCAAGAATAACAGAGTGCGTCAGCATAATTGTTCAAATAAACAATAAGGAATGGACATAGTATATCTAGATGGTCTAACTGACCCCATTTTATGTCAGTTAAAAAAAATTTTGCAGACAAAAACTGTTAAAATTTTAGACGAATTTATCCGACGATATTTTTTTTGAATGCTACCTTTATTAAAAGAATTTCAATACTATCTTAATATATGTTTTGTCATATTCTCCACATTATACGAGGGAAGAATTTTTTCACGAATTAATTTACAAAGGCAAAGCTTAATCCTAAGATATGCGACAATTTATAGCTCATAATGTGAACGAAATGAAAAAAATATGCTCTTACGTACAAAGATCTGTGAAATGTTTCAACCAATGAGATCTTTTGAATGCTCCGTCAGTATTCTCCTATTGGCACATTCAGACAATATGTCTCTTGAGCAACTCTATTCCTTTGGATAATGAACGCTGTACAATATATTATTAAAAATTATAATTTAATAAGCCTGTGAGGTTTATGAATCATGACACAAACATTTGATACAAAATTATGTTTCCATTTAGCTGATAATATCTCCCAGTGGTCTAAAACAAAATATATTTAATCAAACAGAGATATGTATATTAGAAAAGATAATTTAATGACTTAGATTGTTTTCATTTTAAACTGTCTAAACGGATCAATTTAAGCAGAGTAAGCCAATACCCTGTTTTTAACATGCTCTGCTTCACTTGTCGGAATATTGGCTTGTTCTGCCTTACTTTTTGTGTTTGGCATACTCTACTTAACTTGATCCTGTTTAAGCTTTTTAATTAAAAAAAATATAACCTGAATCTTTTTTGAGCACTTCAGTAATGGATACTGATTTCAAATCTTCAGAAATTCCACCACTAACATAGATATCATCATTGATCTACAGAAGAAAAAAAATATTAATATTTGGAGAATGGACAAGCTCAGACCAATAAAAGTTTTGTTTATACACTTTTGACTTAAATAAAGCGTTTGTTGTACAAAATGATTTTGTAGGTTTTACAGTTCAATATGAATTATAGATTAGTTATTTATCATATTTTCGTAATATTGATGAATGCTAGAAAGGATATTAAAATTATTTCAACAATTTTGGTCATGTGATCAAAATTTGAATTTTCCTTCTACTATTGCCCCCTCTGGGGGCGAAGTAGGTGGAAATTTAAATTTTTGTCACTTGACCTTAATATTGGTGAAATAATTTTGAATGACCTTTCTTGTATAAGCAATATTAATAAAATATGATACTTGGTTTTGTCTCATTCTCTATCTTTTTCTTAAATTCAAAAAAGTCTATCAAAAAATTTACATCATCTATAGGGTGAACAATAAATATCTCTGTCTATTTTTCTCTATATTTCTTCCCCCTCCCCCCTTTCTCACTTTTCTGTCTATTTCCTTCTCTCTCTCCTCCTCTTTTGTACGTTCATTTATACAATAGAGATAACCTAGAGACAGCACAAGGGAATTTTGTTTACATTATGTATCAGCTATAAATTGTTGAATATCTTAGGTTAAAGCTTTCCTTGGGTGAAATATTTGAAGAAAATATTTCTTCCATCATATAATGTGAAGCGTATGACACAACATATAATAAGTTAGTTATAAATAATTTAATTTCTTATAATAAAGTTAGCTTTCTAAAAATTATATCATTGCAAAATTTAGTTGCAAATAATGTTGCCTATAGGGCTGTATTTCATATACAACAAAAAGTGAACAAAGGTTTCTTTTTAAGAAAACAAGGATGACAACATCCATAAGTAGCGAAGCACAAACTTTCGTGAATGGGACTGACGGTCATTGTTGTTTTTTTCAAATGACGGGATATTTAATTTTGATATCTTTAACTGAAAATTTTTTGAAAATCGATTAATAAACACCAAAGATATGGGGGAAAATGTAAAAAATATAAAAATAGCCAAAAACCTGCAAAAAGGCAGTCTGACCGTCATTGTTGATTTCTTCAAATGACCGGAAATTTAATTTTTATATCTTTAACTGAAAAAAATTTGAAAATCGGTCCATAAACACCAAAGATATGGGGGAAAATGTAAAAAATATAAAAATAGCCAAAAACCTGCAAAAAGGCAGTCTGACCGTCATTGTTGTTTTCTTCAAACGATGGGAAATTTAATTTTGATATCTTTAACTGAAAAAAGTTTGAAAATCGGACCATAAACACCAAAGATATGGGGGAAAATGTAAAAAATATAAAAATAGCCAAAAACCTGCAAAAAGGCAGTCTGACCGTCATTGTTGGGTCTCTAAACGACGGAAAATTTAATTTTGATATATCTAACTGAAAAAATTTTGAAAATCGGACCATAAACACCAAAGATATGAGGAAAAATGTGAAAAATAAAAAAATAGCCTAAAACCTGCTAAAAAGCCGTCCGACCGCCATTGATGTTTTATAGTTAATTGTGCTCCTTAATGATGGGAATGTTGTCAAAAAATTTCAGCTTTCTATCTTTTATAGGGGCTGAGTAAATCCCATTTCCCCCATAGCGTTACGGACTGACGGACGGACGGACTGACGGACGGACGGACTGACGGACGGACGGACAAAGCGAATTATAGAGTAGCTTCGCTACTAAAAATGGGGTCAGATTGACCATCTATGTCTAATGTTTATACCCTCATCAAATATTAAATTATAACAATGTACAGTAGAGTGGATCAATTTTGGACATTGAATTTGTAATCAACATCTACAGTTTAAACGTCATATAAGAAACCTAAATATAAAAAATTGATTTTGTCCTTGAGGGGAAATGGGGGGGAAGGTGTTTCCATGCATTAAAAATTTTAGAAGTTTATTCTGGAGGTGCAACTTTTTTTCTTTCAGAGTATTGCTTTATGCATCTTTTTGAATTTGTCTTGTTGATTAATATAAGAATATCAAATTGGTTTTTAAAAATATTCATCCAAGCATGAAAAATCTTAAATTAAATGTAAAATCTCTTGGTTTTTAAATTTATTTATGGATTTTTCTTGCTAGGATCAATAGTTTTAAAAACAGATTTTTTATTCTTATTCTACTCTTCAAGACAAAATTGGGAAGGTGCATAAAGCTATACTTTGAAAAAAAAATAATTGCCCCCCCACCAAAAAAAAAAAAAAAATTCTCCCCACAAGTGTCTTTCTAAAAGTTTATTTGCATCAGCGAGCCTCCCCATTATCCAAAATATTTTCTTTTCATTTTTTGGTCTCTTATATGATGTTCAGACAGAAAGTGTATGTAGCACATTTAAAATTAGAAAATCTAGCCACTCTAATGTACAGCATTTATTTCTTCTATTCCACAGTACAAAATTATTCCTGTATTTAAATTTAACATATCATATAGGAAAAAATATTCTTGTATTTAAAATTAAAAATCATGTTGGAATTTTTTTTACAATTTTTAAATTTTTTAATAATGTACAGCAAATTATTTCCTTTTTATCTCATGTTTTGAAATTTATAAGATAATTAGAATAAATTACAGAAATAATGAAAGTTTTAAAGAAGAGAGCGTCAGGGGGGTAGGTCGAGGGGGGTTTCCCCCCTCAGGAGAGGGGGAGTTGAGGGGGGTCTCCCCCCTCAGAAAAAGCTTGGGCTTAAATCTTCAACAAATAAAGAAAAAAAAATTATTTTAAAAATTTCTTTTTTATGTTAAATATTATTATTTTTGTGACACTTGATTTTGAATGACAAAAAATAAATATTACTCACTGTATGAAATGTTAAATTAGAAATCAGTAATGATGTTGGAATAGTTATTTCTCGCATCGTATTATAAACGGCTTTCCGCGGATATAGAAAGTACAATTATGAGATTAAAACTAGTTTTTTATCCCCGAGGTGCCGGAGGCACTGGCTAAAAAAACTGGTTTTAATCTTATGATTGTACATTTCTATATTCGTAGAAAACTGGATATAATACGATGCTAGACATAGTTTTTTCGTATGGATGAGAACCGGTTCCTATCCACCGGATTCGAATGAATACGAGAAAATTTATTCTCATTTTATACTCTGAAAAAAGGAATTGACAAAAAATAATAATTTTTATTCCAAACTTTTAAAACAGCATGCCTATTTCTTATTGGTTGACACTCGAATTAAAATAAAATAATGAATATTATTTCAAGACCAGAAATAAATTTGAAATAAATAATTTTCTTTCCCCTATATTTTTTATTCCAAAATGCCAAGAATTAATTTTGTAATAAAATAATTTTCTTTCCAATATTTTTATTCCTTTTTCTTATTGGACGTCATTTTGTGTCCATTGAGAGACTAGTGTTTAAATATTTTAAAGCTGATTACAGCATTTATTTTGAATATGATAATAGCAACATTCTTTCATTAAATGTGATAAACTACATTCTTTCATTAAACGTTAATGAGGACCATTTAGTAGAATTTTATTTTATAAATGACATATAATACCTTATAACTGAAAGCAGATTTTCTAGGCACATTAAGGCAAGGTCCTTGAATCCATTCGTCTTGGGTTGGACTATAAAAATAGGTCTCTCCGCGCATTTCTTTTCCAGTATCTAAGATATATCAATGAATAAACAAGGATGACAAAATCCTTAAGTAGCAAAGCACAAAAACCACTAATGGATATACAAACAAAGTGATCTAAAAAGCATATGTTCAATAGACACAAAACAAGAATAAATGTTGAAAAATCACAAAACTTTTCAAATACGGTTTTATATCTTTATTTTGTATCCTGACCGACAGAATGACGGACCTAGTAAATTGTATACTGTATGCTCAATGGTACAGGTAATCTTTTCAAAACAAAATCAGCCTTACATATATTAAATAGCAGCCGAAAAAAATACATTTCCCCAGACAGAAAAAGTTAATTATGGAAAAATTTGGCAACAAAAAAGAGGCAAGCTTCAAATTTGGACATTTAATCATATTTTCTTGTTTTATAGGACATTTCCTTAAACCCCCAATCCAAACAAGCTTATATGAGATTTTTTCCAAATTTAATTATGTAAATATATAAATTATTTAATTTACTCACCCTCAATTCTACTTGGTATCCTCATTCCTAAAAAGAAATAAAAATTATTTTTTTTGTATGTTGACTCCTTCATAAAGACAATCGATACATTATCACTTGGATGTTACGCCTGATTTTCATGTACTTTGATATAGTGATGCTCGCAGCTGGCTAGAATAAAAATACCACCTCATCCAACCCCTCCTACTGGATGTTTAAACAGACCAATAAATGAGGTCCATATTAGCAAGCTAAATGGACTAGAAATTTTCCCCTGTTAATATATACATTTATATCCTATATCATTCATTGTTAAGATACAACAAGAAAGTTTTTGGTAGGTAAGATATATAAGTGAATATGATGACGGGAAAAATTGGCGTCAATGTAGGTTGCTGATATGGACATCATTTATTGGTTAGTTCGTTCATCCAGCAGGAGGGGAGGGGATGAGGAAAGGAAGAAGATTAGGGATGGGGTCTTTATTTTAGCTAGTACATACTGATGTGAGGTCCAAGTAATAATAAAACCATTTAAACCCTAGACTGAGTGAGGCAGATATCCTACTTATTCACTTCATAATGAAGAAACCATACAATACATATGACATGGGTAGACTCGAATCATCTAACCCTAAAACTGTTATGAAAAAAATTATTAAGAACTACAATTAAAAATTTCCTTGTGGGAATAATTGTTTCGGAAATTAAAACAATCATTTTTTAATGACAAGGATAAGTTATGTTCAAAAGCTTAACAATATGTGGTTATGATATAGTAGATCAAAGATTAATGGACAATTAGTTCAAGTATTTACAAAGATTTCCCAGGGAGGGAGGGGACATTGGGTTGTTTATTACAATAGTTCCCACTATAGATTTTCACCTGATTTTATAAATTTAAAATATAACGTCTTTGTATCTCAAATATTTTTAGTTTTTAATTTGTGCAGGTTAATACTGAACGACGATTACGTGCGTTGGAAGAACCTGATGCACGAAGACTTTATTAACTAAATAATTTAGAACTTACCCTACTTATAGAATAGGTTAGCTGCGTTATATACAATCAATCACTCTTCGTTTTTGTATTAAGGTTTCATAAAAATTCTGAAGAAGACGAACTAATAATATAATTTCCGATTTTTCACCATTTTAAGAATAGAAAATAGAAACCAATTCCTTGTCAATTTCCGATCTCTGGTAGAATATTAGGAATAAGATTAATTTGTAAGGTTTGTACACTACATACAGAGTTCTTAGAAGAGCAGCCACAATATAAATAAGAAATGTCCTAGGACCACTGAAAGCTTGTTTGAATAATCAAGTGCATACTGATTATTTCAAGTGTGGTGTGGTGAATGTCTTATATTACTGTCTGTTGAGATACAGGAAGTAAGGGAGGGGAAATGGATCTTAAATTCATATTTCTGACAGTCTTGGACTTTGGGTACCAGAATGTTAAATAAGGAAAAGTCCCTATTTATTTGGATATATTTGGAAATGCGTGACATGCGAATTATGGAGTAACTACGCAACCTATGTCTGTCATTCTATGGACATTGTGATATACTGAAACGTTATAAAACATAATTTAAAACCTCCATCCTTAATCTGTAAGAATGGTAAACATGATAATAATATTAAAACACAGAACCAAGCTGCATCTTATTTTATTGGCATAGACAGGATAAAACATATATCAACATATATTAAATAAACAATGATATGATAAAATAAGCTGCAGACAACTGGAGATAGGAAGAGCAGAGCAAACCTGTATTAAAGACATATTCAAATATTACATATGATTTGTCTCTTACTTGTTTCTTTTCTTCTCCTTCTTAGCCTTCCTTCTCTCTCGTTTACTTAGCTTCATATTCTCAATGTCCTCCTTGAGCTGGAGATTCTCGCAGTGTAACGCATCCTTGATCTTGAATAACTTATCGTACGCCGAGGACTCCCAGGACGCTTCTTCCTTCAGCCTCTTCAGTTCCAGCCGCAGACTGCGGATCTCAGCCTCCTTTTCACTTTCGGCTTTTTCTTTGATGAGGTCCATTTCGAGGCGTAGGCTCTCAAAATCGATGCTGAGGCGGGTTAAGTCGGTGCATTTCTGCTGATACATAGCAGCGATGCGTCCCGTGACTTTCTCGACCTCGCGCTCCCGGGTGAACTGATCCCTACCTCCCTTGGAAACCCTCTGCAGCAAACGCTCCAGGATCCCCAGTGAGTTGGGACTGCGGGCGCCGTTAGGTCCAGTCCTGGCGCCGCTGACAAGACTGTCAGATCTTTCACGGGAAACTGTGCGGTGAGATGACCTTCTCGGCGGTGCTCTCCTTGATGAGCTGCGGGTCCTGCGACCGCGAAACATACCCCTACTCTTTAATATGCTAACCATAAACTGGTCATTAGCATACTCATGAGTCAACGAAACGGGGAGTGGTAGCGGCAGCGGTGCCAATACCTTATGTTTCGGGCGTCTAGGCTGCTGATAGGCGTGCGCGTGATGGCGTTGGATCCAATTCAGCAGCGTCTGCTCGGCTAGCTCCGATGGCATCCTCCCCAAGGACTTCTTGGACTGGAATTCAGCATAGGTGGCCGCACTGGTGGCAAGTGCTCCCTCTTGAACGGACAAGAAACACTTGTGGAGGCTGAGGGATTGTTCCCCAGCCTCCTGTGTCATGCGCCTGACTTCGTTGTTGACATCTGACAGAGAGGCCCAGTGGCGCTCGAAGTCAGCACAGTACCTTCCAGTGGAGAAGGTGACTCTGTGACGGCCCGAGTTGATGGCAAAGTCCATCAGGGTTTTCATCGCCTTGAACAGCTCCTCCTCTGAAGCTTCCATGAAAAAGTTTATGATGATATCATAGGTGATGTACAAAGGCCGTGATTCCGTCTCCATCAAGCTGATGTTCTCCTCCACAAACTGGTCCAATGACTCTTCCCCAGTCTGCTTGAACAGGATCTCCGGCTCGTAGATCCATTGCTCTAGATGATAGTCAGCTACATGCATGTGGATTGGCTGCGCCTCCTCTAACTCTAGGCTCTTGCGCTTCTCTCCGCGGGCAGCCTCAATGGCCTCTTGGGCGATGTTATCAGCGTTGGACGACATTCTGAAATTTTTGAAAATTGTTATTGATTTGGAAAATGAATAAATCTAATGATGGATGTTTTGAGAATATGGCCCTTGACTCGAGAGTGACCTTTTATACTTTTTTGGGAAAAAAAAAAAACATTTTTGAATATTTGTAAAGCAAAATAATCAATTATGTAAGGTCGTGTAAGCGAATAAAGAGTCGATTTTTTATGAAATAATACATATAATTTATAATTTTTGAAAAGGATAAATAAATTCACTAAATATTATGTACAGTTTTTGTCTATTTTTTAGACTACGACAAAAAGGCGATATTTTGCATATTTATGCTTGGAAATATTATATCGATTTTTATGATCACTGAAAAATGAAGTCGACGCATGACGCAGGAAGAACAAAATACTTTGCATCATTAAAAATCTGTTTATTTGAGAAAATAAAATTCAAACTATTTACGCGCTTGAAAAATGCGTAATTTAAAGTTAAATTCACCGATAAAATGTCAATATATAAAAAAATATGTTTTGAAAATGAAATATTATACCTAAGATGACTTGTAAACAAGCTGACACTTTCCGATGGGTGTGCACAGGA
Source organism: Acartia tonsa (assembly GCF_053477335.1). NCBI lineage: Eukaryota > Metazoa > Arthropoda > Copepoda > Calanoida > Acartiidae > Acartia > Acartia tonsa. The sequence goes on along the minus strand of NC_137261.1, from coordinate 48,439,423 downwards.
TGCAATATCCGAAACAGATAATTTTGATAGTTTTATGCACATAACTTGTAACTTTTCTTTGAAAAAATATACCAATAAAAAATAAACACGTACGTTTGGTTCCGGTTCCGTAAAATAATTGGGCTCATGCGCGCTTGCGAGATAATGCCGCTGTTTATTTTGTATTTCCGCTTTGATTGTAAAGTTGCGTTGTCGATTGAAAATTGGTAATTTTTACTTCGGCATTTCCGGTAGAACTTACTTGCTACTTAACCTGTATGTGTTGTGTTTAAGACCTTAAAGTCGTCTTTCACGTATTTTCGTATGAGTGGAATAAGGAAATTGGAAATATGGAAAGAAAAGATTGAAAAAGCTCATTTTTGTAATTATGTTTTGAATAATTATTAGGGAATAAAGGTATTCTTAGTGTTTGTAACAGAAATATACGATTTTTGAGAATTTTTGAAAATTATTTGATAAAAGGAAAATTGTTGTAAAAGAACGTAAATTAATGAGACTTGGGGACATCAAAAAAGATGGTCTCTTAATTTCTTCTTTTCTGTTTGTCTAGAAAGACTTAGTTGTCTTTCTTTATTGCTCTTATGTAGTCAGAGCTTAGCTTTCCTGCTTGTAAAATGATCATGATCTTGGTTGGGTTCACACCCTTCTTGGTAAGAATGTCTGCGGCTTGCAGCTCTCCTGGTACCCAGACTAGCTTCTCTATCTCCTTCTCTGTCAGCCACTGCTTGACCATTCCAATCTCCCTTCTCAGTCTCCTTTCTCCTACATCTGTGGCACTGTGTACGGCTACATGAGCATCTTGATTGTCAATGATAGCAGTGATTGGGAAGTTGAAATTCTTTCCTAGCACTTCTTGCAGGAACCATCTGGTGGCTATTGCTGCATCAATTCCAGCTGTAAGACTCATTGTCTCTGCTGCTAGTGTGGAGTTGGTGACTCTCTGAATCTTGTTTGCTTTCCATTCTACTGGAGCACAATCACCTGTCTTTGGATTTACTAGGAACATGATGAATCCTTGAGCACTATCCACTCCATTGTTGAGATTACCAAAGCTTGCGTCAGTAAATACCCAGATCTCTGCTTCTTTTAGATCTTTTAGATCAGCAATTCTGACTTTCGACACATTCTTCATTTTTGTCAGAGTCTTTCTTGCTGCCTTGAGATCAGCAACAGTTCCTCCTTGCATTTTTGTAGAAGCTTCTATCAATTCAAATGCTAAGTCCGGTCTTGTTGCCCGCACCGTCCAGTTTATAGCTCCTGTCATCTGTCTGATCAGTGTCAGTTCATCTGGAGACATGTTCTCTTTGGTTTGATTGATCCTCTTTGCTTCGAGTTTTGGTACAGTGACTCCTTCAACATATTTCTCCTGATCCAGGCTGATGCCATGCTCGTCTTGCTTGAGCATGAAGCCAGTGTACATGAATGAATTGCTTTCTGATTTGCCAATCTTGAATGCACTCAGTACTTTGTTGAGTACCACATCGTTGAAGTACTCTGTTCCACAGTGAATAAAGTCATCCACGTGAATACCAATCAATCCTTCTAGTCCTCCACTGCTATTTTGAAGAAAGAAAAGACCTGAATCATATACTGACTTTTTGAATCCAAGTTTCTCCAGGTTGTTCTTTACTTTCTCGTACCATTTCTTGCTGGCATCTCTTAGTCCATAAAGACATTTCTTTAGTCTCCATAGCTTCTTGGCTAGTTTTGCCTCCTTTGGTGGTTTTACCAGGACTATTCTATCTAGCTCATTCCCTTGGAGAAAAGCTGATTTCACATCACTGGCACTGATCCTCCATTTGTTAGTTGCTGCAATTGCTAGAATGATTCTCAGTGTGTGTTTGTGCATTGTTGGAGATTCCTTTGGTACATCCTGTAGTTCTTGGAATCCTTTTGCTGTTAGTCTGGCTCTCAGTTCTTCTCCTTTTTTGGTTACTACCCATAGTGTGGTGATATACTCTTGACCTTCGTCTTCAATCACTTCATAGGTATCAAACTCTTGCAATTTGTCGAGCTCCTTTTGCTTTGCTTCCAATGCTTCAGGAGTGTTGGTTTCATCTTTGTCTACTAGGACTGCTAGTATCTCCTCATGTAGATTCTTATCTGAGTTGTCTTCATTTTCTTCTCTTTCAACTCTTGGTTCCTCTACTTTTCTAATCTCTATGTTTTCTACATCATCACTGATTGTTTGACCATTGTCTAGTGCAAAGTTGTACCAGTTTGGGTATTTTCCTGTTCTTTTACCACTGCTTATCACTGTGGCGTTTATCCAAACTCCATCCATTTTTATCTGCACTTTCTCAGCTCTTTTCAGAATAGCAATTTGTTTCTTGTTATTCTTTTTAGCTGGTCTGCCTTGTCTTTTCTTGTTCTGTTGAGTGTCTGGAACTCTTTCCTCAGTATTCTCCTCCATGTTCTCCTCCTCATTTTCTTCCATATTGTTTTCAACATCAGTGGTATTTTGTGTTGTTGCTGTAGGAACGTTGGTTTGTATTTGTGTGTTGTATTGCTTGTTTGTTGTTTCATCATTTTTGGCACTTTCAGCCTTGTTGTTTTCAGTGTTAGCATCTTCAGCTTTATCTTTGGCACTTTCAGCCTTGTTGATTGTAGTGTTGGTATTTTCAGATTGTGTCTCCTCTGATTTTATTTTTTCTACCAGTTCTGGTTTGACTGGGTGCAGTCTGTTGGCATGTACTTGTCCAAAGTATCTTCCATGTCTTACACAAATGACCTTGCCATCTTGGTATACTACCTTTGCTGGTCCTAGCCATTTGTCATCCTTCTCTCTACGGTAATATACATAGTCTCCATGGGAGTAGTTGTGTTGTGCTGTTCTCATCTTTGTCCTCAGTGCTTGCTTTAGCTTCTCACAGTTTTGTGACTTGATGAAAGCTGCTCTGCATTCGTGCATTGCTTTGAGTTGGTCCTCAAGAGCTTTGCTGTGTGACTTGATTTCAATCACATTTGGTGGTTCGTCAATGATGTTGGGAATGCTTGGAATTCTTCCATATACTAGTTGGAATGGTGAGAATCCATACACTGTGGATAGGGAATTCTTGGCTACACAAGCCCAGGCAAGGGCTGTCTCCAGATCCATTTCTGGGAAATCAATCAGAATCCTTAGCAGTATGCTGTCCACCAGATAGTGATTCCTCTCGCATAATCCATTGCTCCACGGACTATAGGCAGCTGTAGTGTGGCAGATTATGTCCAATTTGCTCATGGCTTCCATCATGATTGATCCAGTGAATTCGTTTCCTTGATCTGTGATGATCTCACGTGGTTTTTGAAAATATCTTACCCAGTGAGTCATGAAAGCTCTTACTACTTCTTCTGGAGTCTTTGATTTGAGAAAGGTAGCTACTGTGTATCTTGTGAAACAGTCAATCATGTAAAGGATTGGTTTTCCTTTCCATATCTTGAGATCCATTGCTACACATTGATTGAAATCATTTGCCATTGGAAAGGCTACTGATGGTCTGTCTGGAAGTCTTTTCTTGAGAATACAACCTTCACAGCCATCGATAATTTTGTCAATCATTTCATCAAAGTGTTCATGCCATTTTTCAGCACCTTTTAGTAGATCAACAAATTTAGATTTGCTGCCATGGCCAAATTGCTTATGGAGCTTCTCTAACATTTGATATTGTTGTCTTATAGTTGCTTGTTCTAGATCAATTAGCATTATGTGCTCCATTACCATTGAATCCTCCTTGTCATCTTGATCAAGTAGGTTAATGATGTAATGACCGGCACTAGTGGTGTGTAGCTTAATGGGTTTTCCATTTGCTGTTGCTGTGTCATTAATTAGGTTAATAGCTATGCCTAATTTCTTCATGTGTTCTTTGGACATGAGCAAGGGGATATCAGAATTAATCACATCAATAGCCAATTCATGGATTTCATTGGCAATTATTATGGGAATTTTGTAAACACCCAATGAGGTTAAGGATTGTTGATTGCCAAATGTAAATGACGTTTTACTATGGTGTGGACCTGATAGTAAATGCTTGATGTGTTTGGGAATAGCTTGCATATATATGTTTAGCCATTTCATGCCTGTTACACTGCTGCTACAGCAGGTATCTAGTGCAGCGGCATTTAATGCCTCTGCCGTGAATTTTGATAATTCACTCTTGTCTTGGGTAAAGAAAATATGTTCTTGGGTCTTATCGCTATTTTCCTTATCCGTTATTTCAGCCTTTTCTATTTCCCTCAGAATATGATCCGGAATGTCGTCTTCCGTGTCAGAGGTTTGTCCTTCTATGACAAAGGCTTGTCTAAACCTGCTAGGGTTTTGGTTGTTTTGTCTATAGTTAGAGTTATAGGGACATTGAGCTTGTAAATGTTTTATAGACATACAGTTTCTGCATTGTAGAATGCGCCCCCTTGCGTCTTTAGGATTGGTACCTTGACCATCCTCCTGTCTTTGGTTTTGAAAATTATTTGTTGCCCCATTTGTGCGGTTGTTTTGGTAATTATTTTGTTTGTACCCATTATTTGTTGCGCTCCTTGTACGACTATTGTTTGGATAATTGTTGGTCTTATTGTTTTGGAAACTTTTCTTTTTTGACCATGTTAAAAATGCTTCCTCATGTTGAGCTAGAAAAGCATCTGATAGCTTATCTGACTCATTTTCATTCTTAAGACCAAATACGTTTGTTAACATGTCAAACATTTTTGATTTGACATTGTTGTATAGGTTGTCGTCATCAGACAAGTCAACTACAGAGTTTAATAACTCTATTTGTTGTACGGACAAATTGGCATTATTCATTAAGAATCCTGCTTTAATGTCGCTTGATAATGTTTTTAACCCTGCATTTTCTGCTTTGGAAACAAGATATTCAAAGTGCTTAGCATATTCTGAAAATTCTTGCCCTGCAGATCTTTTGTATTCTACTATTTCCCTTAGGCATTGAAATTTTAAGTGCTTGGAAGGTTTACCTATGTGTGAATCTAAGAACTCAATAATCAGATTGACGCTATTTTCATTTGCAGCTATTTCAGTAGGCCTATATTTTTGAAAAAGTTGGCGCTGTATGTTATCGCCGAATGTGGCGTGTTCATTCTTTATCCCTGCTAGTAGTAGTGCCCCCCTTTTTGCTTTTGGGATGTCTGTTATTATGTCCCATAAAATTACATTGTCTTTGTAATCAGAGTACAATGTATAATCCGACAGTTTTGGCGCTTCTGTCGTCACTTTTACTTCCGTCATATTTGAGATTTCGGACGAGGTTTCGTGAGTATTGGAAATATTTACTACTACCGACGAGGTTTTGTGATTTTTGGAAAAATTTGTTTGAAAACTTCTATTTTTATGCTCGTTTATTATGTTTTTGGCTTTTATGCTTTTCTTTGCCTTGAAATTATTACGTAAATTCGCGGTTTGAGAATTTTTGGAGTCTTTAGTCTGACAAGGGTATACCCTCCCCATTAATTTGTAAATTCGCCTCTTTTTTGGAAATTAGAGTGTTTGGAAATAATGCTACTTTTGGATATTTTTGTCCTTTGTGGACTGATTGCAGTAAAAAACACAAGTACAATAATTAATAAATTAATTTTATTTATTTGTGACTATTACTAATAATATCAGATAATTAACACCGGCTGCTCCGAGCCTAAACGATTTTTATTTGGAAATTAATATGTATTTATTTAAACATATTATATAAATAACACCAGCCAACTACGGGCTTAATCACAATTAACAATTAATGTTGACAACACCAGCCTGCTACGGGCTTAATCATACATTTTTTATTTCAGTATATCATTCCCTGCTTTGTAAAGCAATTAACACCGATCACTACGGATCTAAATTTGAATATAATATAGACAGAGTTAGGTTCAGTTGTTACCATAATTCCCCGTAGATCTTTTCTTTGAAAAAAAACTAGCTACTGCTACTATTGTTAAATAAGGAAAAGTCCCTATTTATTTGGATATATTTGGAAATGCGTGACATGCGAATTATGGAGTAACTACGCAACCTATGTCTGTCATTCTATGGACATTGTGATATACTGAAACGTTATAAAACATAATTTAAAACCTCCATCCTTAATCTGTAAGAATGGTAAACATGATAATAATATTAAAACACAGAACCAAGCTGCATCTTATTTTATTGGCATAGACAGGATAAAACATATATCAACATATATTAAATAAACAATGATATGATAAAATAAGCTGCAGACAACTGGAGATAGGAAGAGCAGAGCAAACCTGTAATAAAGACATATTCAAATACAGAACACATGCAACTTTTATTATTTTGGCAAATTTGAAAGACTTTGGGTACAAGTGCAAAGAATGCCGCTAAAACAATTATTCCCAAAGCAGACGACTCTTACTGAACTAACCAATTCAAATACTAGCAGACTATTTGAAGAAAAAAAAATTCAAAACAAGTTTATTTTGGTTTTTTAAACAAATTAGTTTTCTTCTAAGAATGGGTGGGATAAACCAGAAATTCTACTGTGATACTTCTGTAACTATCAATTCTAATCAACCCCTTGTCAAATATGAAAACAAACCTCAATTATGGAATTATTTTGTAAGAAACTGCCAGTACTAAGATCATACCTCTTATGATAAATTACAGACTATTCACAGAAAAATAAGACAGGATAACCTAATGTTAAATACTTTTCTTTCAGTGTTTAATAATTTCTTATCATACAAATCTAATAAAGATTGCTATATCTTAATTTTTGGAGTTTTCCAGATATATCTGATTTTGAAGATGTTGAGTTAGAACTCTAAAATTGAATTGATTGCCATTTGTCCCCTCCCTTACTCCCTGGTTGAGATACCACAATAGAGAGAGAGATGGGGGGGGGGGGGAATTGGCCAAATAGATAACCAGTTCTAAGCTTCTCAGAAAGCTGTAGTACAATTGGTTTAAGAGCTTTGTATTAATGCAATATCATTTTTTTACAGTTGATATATAATTCGACAGTCCTTTAAATCCATCTCAAGTTAAATGTCTGCGCCTAAAAATTAGTGATGAGAATCCGGATCCGGAATTCGGATCCGGAATCCGGAATCTGCCCAATTTTCGGCCAATTTTGGAATCTGAATCCGTATCCGGAATCCGATTTTTATAGCGGATTCCGGATTCTAAATTGGTAGGCTAAAATTACCGTCTTGAGTTTTTTCTTACAACTCCCTCTTTTTGAAGGCAAAGATCACCCCCCCCCCCCCCCCAACACACCACCTTCCCCCCCCATTTCTTCCCACATAAACCACGAAGTTAATATACCAGCTGATAACACAGAGCCCTCATTGTCAGGCCAGCGATCACGTGATGAGCTATTCAATTTCTACATAACAAATTTTTAATTATTACTAATGTGATGTAAATGTTTTAGTTATGCTGGAAGTCAACACTTTAAACAAATCAAGGCTTCAACCAAGTAACATAGTGATAAATTAAAGAAAAAAGCTATCCCTCTGTGACAGACGGCCTTTTAAAATACTGCTAGAATCCGGAATCCGAATCCGGAATCCGCCAAAAATAAGAATCCGGAATCCGCAAGAATCCGTCACTTTTTTTGACGGATTCCTTCAGAATCCGGAATCCGAATCCGGCCCAAAAATTCGACGGATTCCCATCCCTACTAAAAATATTAAAATCTATAAAAATGTTTTGGCATCTGCTAAGACTTGCCCATTCTGTGCACAAGTACATACTGTACAAATTTATGCCCTAATTCTTTACATCCCATCCTAATATCTCTATAGCACGTCAGAGAAAGAATGACACAGCTTCTTTGTAAAAATAGGTTTAAAAAGAATAATTATCAATAATTAAATTATTATTTTATAGGTTTCAATAAGACGATAAGCATTTTTGGACAAGCTTAGCATGGTTAATCTAACTCAAAGAGTAATAAACTGAAAGGATTCTGAGTAAAACAAACAGGAATAAAAATTTTTTTGTTTTGTTGTTGTAATAATAAATGCAGCTCTGATGTTTTTCATAAGGGGTAGTTTCACGAAATGCATTTGAACTTAATTTAGTGAACCGCATATTTTATCCTGGTTATATGGTTAAACTACATTTATATGGCATATATTTGAAAAAATTTGAATTTTCTACCACATAGTTTTTGAAATATCAAGACTTGAAAATCGTCTTTTTAAATTGCATATATCACAAAAAGACAATTTTCAGGTCTTGATATTTTAAAAACTACGTGGTAGAAAATTGAATTTATTTCAAATATATGCTATTTAAATGTAGTTTACCCCATTAACTAAGAAAAAATATGCGGTTCACTAAATTAAGTTCAAATGCATTTCGTGAAACTACCCCTTTTAGGATTTTATTAATATTATAATATTGCCCTATGATGTCATAGAAATCATGAATAGGATAGTCATAACATACAAAAATTTGTTATAAAAAAAACAGAATGTTTTAAATGGACATACGGACTTTCTGATAACGATTACAGAGTTGATAAGCTCCCTAATTCGTACCTTACTGTTATAGGAATTATCATGCAAACTTTGTTGTAATCAATAGGACTCTTCTAACATGTCTAAATCAACGAAAAGAGCTAACCGGATGGGCGGACCGAATCTAATTATAGAAAAACTAATTTACCTCCAATGATCCAAATGCCTTGTTTAATTTCATCCGCAATAACTGATGGATATGAGAGATTAACAGGCAGAGGTGCAATTGTTTCCCAACTTGAAGGCATGGAATTATCAGACAGGTTTATTCTAAAACATTTAAAACTAAAAATTTACAAATAAAAATAAAAATTTACGATAAATAAATACGAAAATTATTTTTTTTATCAAAAAGGAAAAATTACTTATTGAAAATTTGTTACAAACGTAAAGAATGTCATTGTCCATTGTCTATTGAAAAAGCGATACTAAAGGTAAAACGTTAAATAGCAATTCATAGCATTGGTTTTTTTGTCTTTCTACTAGCCTTTAAATGAGAAAAAGAGAAAAGCGTTTGTTGAATTGATTGTAATTTAACTTGCAGATACCCACCTATCATCTAGAGAAAACGGCAGTAAGTAAAATAGCCTAAAACCAAACATGGTCATGGCAAGACATACCTGTATGAATCTTGCTTTGCTTTTCTTTTTTGTAATCCACCAAATGAATAAATGTGATCATTGAAAATTGTCACAGCTGGACTACTAACACCCTAAATACATGAATCAAACACTCTGTGATTCAATTATTTTTAATTTACTTAAGTCACAAGTGATATAAAGGGAAAAGACAATAGTCGATAAATTGATGTATATCCCCAACGATGATACACAAAGTTCTTCTTCTGTAGATTACAGTTAGTTTGTTTGATTGTTTGATTAGCCATAGTTTCTTAGGGTTTGGACCTAAGACTCCTGGAGTATGTTGATACACTTTTGTATAGCCACCAGGGCCAGCTTAAGCTCCACGTTCAAGTATGACTTGACACGCTGTCTCATGAGAGCTCCTCGTTATTACCTCACCCTCGCCGGTTTTGAGTATGGCAGGTGTCCCAGATTAAGTCACCGTAATGAATGACACTCTCCTAAGAATAGCCTGGGATTAAGGGAAGTGATGGTATTATACACTTGATTATTAGGCATCCAAACTACCTAACAATCTCCCTTCCAACGCAACTGGGGGAGGTTGCGTGAATACACATTGGAGAACTCGAGACAACATGTTGTGATTGCAACATGCATGGGTTTGAACTCGAATTCTCATCACCGTAACTCAGTGCAGTACCACAGAGCTACGGCGCCCCCGTATTACAGTTAGTGATTGAAACGTATGGAAACTCATCTTAATTAACCAAACAATCGAAATTCAATAAAAGTCCCCAAAGTTGATAAGCCAACGGATAAGAAAATGTTAATATAAAACTTTGGGGACCAGTGTAATAAACAGCCCAATGTCCCCTCCCTCCCTCCCTGAAAAGTCACCCTTCCAATAAAAGGCACGAAAGCTTCAACCCTTGTTGTTATACTAAACTATGTAGCTAAAAGTTTTTTGTCAGTTTGTCTGTAGGTCTTTCTTTCTGACTATCTATCTATCTACCTGTGGTAAAGATGGATAGCTAGAGTAGAAAATATTATTTGGATTAATAACATCAACACCATTAGTTGTAGTAACTCTATATATACTATTTGTATTATAGATATCTATCTATCTACCTATCTCTCTACCTGTGGTAAAGAAGGTTAGCTAGAGTAGAAATTATTATTTGGATTAATAACATCAACACTATTAGTTGTACTAACTCTATACTATATCTATCTATCTACCTGTGGTAAAGATGAATAGCTAGAGTAGAAATTATTATTTGGATTAATAACATCAACAATATTAGTTGTAGTAAGCTCTATACTATATCAATCTATCTATCTACCTGTGGTAATGATGGATAGCTAGAGTAGACATCATTATTTGGATTAATAACATCAAAACTATTAGTTGTAGTAAGCTCTATACTATATCAATCTATCTATCTACCTGTGGTAATGTTGGATAGCTAGAGTAGAAATTATTATTTGGATTAATAAAATCAACACTATCAGTTGTAGTAAGCTCTATACTACTCTTACTCCATTCCTCTACATTTACCCCTCCTGAAATAACATAAAACTTTATTAACATTTTAAGTATAATAATGTTAAGCAGAAAATCTTACGATATATTCAGTTAATGTATTGTATACAGATTATTCTATACCTATATGAGCGACTACTTTTTCTGTTTTTTACCTAATGAATTATTTTCAACAGATTTTTTTTATAAAACGGCTTGCTTTATTGCATCAAGATCCATGACAGATATATATTGCTAATATAATATTCAATCTAGCCAATAGCGGGATAATTTTAGAATGCTTCCTCTAGTTATTCAATATCTAGCATTTACTACAGCCTTTTTCTAAGTATGATGCACTATATATCCAAGTCAAAAACTTAATATAGGTATTAATAAAAAAGGAGAAAAGTGCGAAGTTTTATTAATCTTTTTTATTACCTACAAGAATAATGGAGTCTTTAGTGGCGATAGATCCTGCCAATAATTTAGACATGCTGAATCCCTCCCACATTCCCCAACTGTCCATCTCTATATCATACCAGTGGAGGTGCCATTTCCGTTCTCCAAGAAAATAAATTCTAGAATAAAAAGGTTTAAAATTAATCCTTAAGTGACAGGATTTCTGTATTTGTGTATAGTGTGTATAATCTAGAACGAAATGAAGAATTAGTGTTATAAAAATCTATTGACAGGAAATTTGAAAGAAAAACAGAAGCGTGCGGAAGAAAGGTGTCTATACTCCCCTAAAACACAACGTTAGGAAAACCTACCTTCACCTTTTTTATCCCTCAGTTTTTCACTAATTAATTTCACCAATTAATATTTGAAAATCATTAACAGCCATAGATAAACTAAAAAGTCAAAAGTTATGCTTCAAAGGATTTGTTCCGTACATAATTTCATCAAATGACTAGGATATTTTTCTGTGAATTTGTAAAAATTAATTTTAATATCTTTAACCTGGGGTATAAATAAACCAATGAAAAGCCAGAGAGAAGATCTAAAGACACAGCTTTTCTAGCCAACTGTTTCCATTGGGGAAACTTGTCTGTAAAATCCAGGTACTCCAGTTTTCTATTTCCATTTTTACCTAAAATTATTTTTCTTATATGGCTTCGAACCTGATTAAAATACGCTGATTTAGAACCAGTTCTCGGCCATACTGGAAAATCATGTACAGCAACGTATTACAGACAATTTTCCACGAATATCAAAATAGAAATTATTAAATTAATACTAGTTTTGTTATTCCGGGACATCGGTCCCTCGGGGTTTAACAAAGCTGGTTTTAATTTTAAAAACTTTTCATTTTTATATCATCGGAAAACTGTCAATAATACGATGCTATTATGAGATCAAAGATGAAAAATTTGTTCATGATTTTGTTTACATAACAAACCTATATGAATTTAAATATTCTATTTAAGTTTTTAATTCCTAGTAAAAACCTACATAAACTAGCAGTTATCCAATCTTTCTATGAAGTTATGTAACAGGAAGAAACGAATATAATTCCTTTAAATACATTTAAAACCGAATTTCAAGAAAAATATTTGAAAATCATACGAGCATACATAAGAAAACGTTTTAACCAATTTTTGAATATTTCTTAGGTATATGCTTTTGAAAGATTTAAAAAAATAACTTTGGTGATTTACAACTGATATTTTATTTTTTTTCAGAACCCAACTCAATATGATAGATATAATATATATCGATGGTTAAACTAACCCAATAATACGTCAAAAAGGCATAAAAATATGCATGTGTTTTCAGTTCTATACCGTATTAAATAATCCGGTCAAACCTATTATTGTTAACTATCTAATATATTACTTTAACTCTAAATAAATGATGAACTTTATAAAGATTCTTCCAATCTAAAACTAAAATGATAAAACTAACCTGGTGTTAATGCAACCATAAGCTTGGGCCACCTTCCATTACTCGGCTTTGTCTTGGCAGGTGCAAAGGAAGACATTTGCATTCGAATTTCATTTCGTGCCAAATTTGATTTTCTAAATATACATTTGATGTTAATTTATTGAAAATTTAAAAGGGAAAATTATGTCTACAAAATGAACAGCAATAACAAGCTACAAACCTTAAAAAATAAATAAAAGTAAATTCAAATGTAGCTGAAAAAAGGCGAACATTTTAGAGGAGCTTCACTACTAAGTAAATAGTTTACCTTTGTTTAATAAATTTGTTTACAACCTCTGAATAAAGTGGGTGATGAACAAGTTGATTTTTATAAATTTCAGGTACAAGTAGAAAATTTATATGGCTTAACAATAGTTCAGCTTCTAAACTTCGTTCCTCACAATGGTCCAACCACCCTGTAACAAAAAAAAGAATTAAAGAATTTTATACCTGGTATAATTGTTCATGTTAAGGATATAAATCTATCAATGAAATGGGCAAATCCAACCTGGCTTCTATTGAAAGGAAAATAAATTGTTCCATCTAAAGAAAAAAACTACTTTGCCACAAACATTTCTTGTCAGTTAAAGAAAGAAAAACATCTTTGAGACAGCTTGTATAATAATGAATTTTTTATAGTGATATTAAAATGGCATTCTAAAGGGCGGAATTGTTGGTTGTAAAATAATATTTCTTCTAGGGTTGGCAATCCGTTTAATTTTTGGACCAGATTCGAATTCGGATTCTTACAAGAATCCGTCCAAAAATAAAACGGATTCTCCGCGGATTCCGGATTTTTATTTTTTTGACGGAATCCGTATTCCGGATTCTAGCAACAGTTAAAAGGCTTTTAAAAAATAAATTAAGGGATTAAATTATTCCGGGTACTGGGAAGAATCTAAAGCTGCGTTTTTTCATATTTTCTGATATCTCCACTTGGTGGTGTACGTGGGGAGAGATGGGGGGGGGGGGGGTGATCTTTGCCACAAAGAGGGGGAGGTTGAAAGAAAAAAACTCAAGACGCTAATTTTAGCCTAACAATTATCAATCCGAATCCGCCATAAAAAAAAAGGATTCCGGTTTCGGATTCTGGATTTCGTAATTGGCCAAAAATTGGGCAGATTCTGGATTCGGATTGCAAACCCTAATTTCTTCGGTGAAATATTCCTCCCTCTGATGCTTTACACTTTATGACATAGCAGTTACGTTTCTAAATTATAATATAAAATAATTATACCTAGTCCATTTCCTCTAAAAAGACATACTTCCTTAATTGTTTTTTTTTTGTCTCAAAGGAATTAGTTAATCTTCATTAATTTAATTGATACAAACAATTGTCTCACCTATTATACAAAACAAAATTAATTTTTCATCGCATAGAATGTCTTTCTTGAGAATATCAACCAAAACAGAGGATTCAAGAGCAAGAAATTCTTCAACATTCTTTTTCTTTGTTGTCATCGAGAGAAATATTCCAAATATTTTGATAATGTATTTTTCAGCTTCAATTTGCAATTTTTCACATCCAATTATCTAAATAATGAAAAATAACAAAAATGATTTATATTTTCAATTACTACAAGACATAACATAAAGTCAAAATTATAGTTTGAACTATAACTACATTTAAAGCTTGTCAAAAAAATAAGCAAATTAAAAATTATTAGAAATAAACAAGGATGATACCATCTAAACACAAAAATCATGGATGGCTAAACGGGTCAAAGTGAGTTATGGAGCATATGTTCAGTAATCATAAAAAAAGAGATAGATATAATAAGTGACAAAACAAATCATGAAATCGTTATACTTAAATATATCTTGTAGCATGACCGACAGATATTCAAACCAAGTAAGTTTTGTACTGGATGATCTTTCATAAAAGAATTCTTTACTAAAGATATTAGCTGTCTATCTTGAATAGCAGTAAGGAAAATCACATATCCTCAATAACGCTATGGACTGGCAGACACACATAGTCAAGTCAAAACTATGAAACATGAACTAAACTTTATTTATACATAGTACATATATTCAAATTTACCTTAGAAAAATGATAAAAGTTGAACACAGAATCTGAAGAGAATGTCTGAAATAAAGGAAATATAAGAATATTGCTTGTTCTTTTTCTATTTCTCTTGAAAGGTCAACTACAAAATTCTTAATTTCTTAAGTCTTAATTTGACGTCAATTTACATCAATATAAACCCTTTAACTGTAAGCAAATAGTCTTAAACATGAAGAACGAACTGAAAAAAGAAAAATTTACTCTTACAGGTGTAGTGCTACACCTACATAAAATGAAAACAAAAAATTGACATTTCAGAGCTATATTTAAGTAATAAGTATATACACTTTTATACTCACTGATTACAGATTTATGCTTTGTTCAACATTGTACCTTTACTATATAATCCACAGTATTGCTTTCTAAATTCCTGCATCCAAGAAATATGCTACCTTAAAAAAAAGAATGTTAATTTAGATTTTAAACACAAAAGGTAAATAATTTAATATCTTTTCCTAAAAATCTAAATTTAAATTCTTTATGTATGTATAGGTATTTTATATTTTAATTATTCATAGTTTAATATAGCTGTATGTAAATATTTATTTAAAGAAAAAACTTTATCTCAAAACTACTGGCAATTGAGAATTCAATAATTAGATTTTTATTCAACCATCTTAAAATTTGAAGGAGTTGTGATGAGTTTTAATTCACTGCCCCTAATTTTTATCCTACATTGGCTACGAAACTGCATTGTATGTTGGAAATAAAGGCTATAAAAGTATTACGGAGCAATGCAACAATTTCAGACGAGCATGTTTTTAAAAAGAATACAATGATCAATAATTAATATATACCATGCAGTACAACACTGAGCAAGACAAAGAAAGTACAATCAAAGTGTTTGTTATCACTATGGGTTTACCTGTTAAAATATCTTGAACATTTTCAGGATCAAAAATAATATTTCCAGTTTCAAAGAATTCTAAGCTAGTTTTGGCTACATATTCAGAAATATCAGATTCTAATCGTACCTTTAAATAAAATGAAAGTAAAATTTTATCTATATATTATAATATAAATTAAATCATTGAAAAATTAAGAAAAAAATAAATAGAATAAAGATATTCAATATAAAAGAATTCTTACTCACCTCTTTTTTCTCAGGATCAAAATTAAATAAAGCTTCAAAATATTTTGAATTTTCAGTCAAAATGTGTTTTTTGCTTGTAAATTTTGTTTCTCCTACAAATACTAAAATTTCCTCTTCTGCTATGTTTAATTTTGACAAATTTTCTTCCAAACAATCTATCGTTTCATTTGCAGCCATTTTTGAATTTAAATCGTCTAATTGAAAATGTTTTTATCTTGATTCAGATTATTTTTATTTTGCATAATTATATTTGTCTGCTTATTTGTTTGTTTACAAATGTAGAAAGGTTGTATCAGCTGATTAAATGTCGTCGTTTTAATTGTATTTAAACAAATATTACCATATTTTCTCTAAACTAATTTTCCTCTTCAATATCTTCAACTTCTAATCAAAAATGACTATTACAAAGCCATATATTTTGAAATAAATAAAACGCTTTTATAGTATAGAATATATTTTCCCCTATATTGATATTGTAATTATTATCATATATCTGAGTTTTTTCCCTTTATTTATGAGAAATTTTGTCCATGCATATTTATTCAGAAGCCTATTGGTTCACCCGATGTTATACCACAATTTCTCTAGACATTTGTATACTCTTGAGTTTTAGATAAAATTTGAAGAAAATTTAAATTTTAAATTTTTATTACAAAGCTGTCTAATTAAATTTTAAATATAAAGAAAAAATGTCTGTTTTTGCTAATTTTATGCCCTATTTTTTATCTATATTTCACGGGGGTAAAATGTATAGATAGTATTATTCCCTGTTATTCAGTAGCGTTCAAGAAGTACTAATGCAAGCAGTCCACAATTTGCTTTGTTATTTTTTTCCTATTTTATCACTTTTAATACGTCATAGTTCTATTTTCTTTCTTTATGTTTAATCAAAGATAACTCCCCCCTTTGTTCAATTACCCCATTATTTATTGATGTCGTTAGCTATAGAACGACCTTTGTTTTTATATGAAGGGCTCTTTTTAATTCCGTGTTATGTACGTATTTTTTTCTGATGTTTACTCATTTGGATTGGCCTTAAAGGCCTTTATGATATTTGATATTTTTGTTGGGTTGTAAATGTTATACTTCCATTAGTCTTTTTGTGATACATAAATAGAAGGAAGTTAGTTTGAAAGTTTTCTCTGTATGGTGAAATCATTTATATTTGAACTCTGTACGTGTAATGATTAAATTCTTTGTATATAAATATCTCCTTTTTATATGATATATATTGAAAATAATTGCTAAACTACTTGTCTCTAATATATATAGGTTATTAGTTTATTATGCAATTTTCTGTTTTTCTCATAAAAATCGATCATTTGATGATTGCACTTCCTTGCTTTACATCAATTTTAATAATAATCTGAGTTGAATTTAATGCGAGTTTTTGATTTATATATAGGTGAAGTTTTTTTTAAG
This sequence comes from Acartia tonsa, assembly GCF_053477335.1. Taxonomy (NCBI): domain Eukaryota; kingdom Metazoa; phylum Arthropoda; class Copepoda; order Calanoida; family Acartiidae; genus Acartia; species Acartia tonsa. Next base: position 48,422,336 of record NC_137261.1, on the reverse strand, counting down.
TACAAAAGGTCAAAAAATTGTTTGAATTGAGTACCTAGCTGATTCTTTCTGAAATAACTTGGGTCTTCAAACTGTTTTATTTTCAGATTTTTGTCTCTTTTCTAAACTCTCTATTAAAAATGGAGAAAATCTGCATTATTTAAGTCACAATTTAAAAAAAATGTATTCAAGTGGATACCCACCTCCAGGAGGGGAGGGTATGCCGCAGGGAGCCCAAGGAAACGGGGTGCCACCTGGGTACAATACCCCAGTCAGTCAGCCACCCCCAGGTTTGTCAAGAAATAATACACTTCGACGTCAAATTGCGTACGAGTTCCCCCTTTTTCTGTTCTTTTTAAAATCAAGTAAATGTCCTTAAATCTCCTTTTTTACAATTGCAAAATAAATTCAAAACATTTAAAATAATGAGAAAACCATAGGTATTCTTTTTCTCTCTATTAGATCTCCCTTGTATAACATGATTGATTTTAGGTGTAGCATATCCCTCCGCTCAACAGCAGACCTTCCCTTCAACTTACTCATTTACACAGTTTCCCCCACCAGGTATTTATTAATATTATTTTACAGATTGGGAATTAATCCTTAAAAATTTCCATGTTGTAAATCTTCTTTGTTTTTAAAGTTTCGTGGTAGAGATGGTTTCTAATTATTAATTTTCAATGCAGGACTACCTGGTGTCAGTTTGCCAGGGTATCCAGTAAGCGGGCAGCCATATCCTGGTCCTGTAGTGACCAGCCAACCATACCCAACACCTGTGGCCACCAGCACAGCACCTCCAGCTAGTCATCCATCCCAGCATTATCCACCCCCTGGTAAATATTTCTTTTTAAAAGTTCAAAACATTTATATAGACATTGAATTAATTAAGTTTTTTCTGTAAAAAAGCCTTTTAGTTTGAGCTGTTTAACAAAAGTAATCTATAAATCATAAGAGTGGGGCGTCGTAGCTCAGTGGTAACGCATTGAGTTACGGTGGTAAGAGTTCAAGTTCAAGTCCCAATGTGGTAACTCGAATTTCTCAGTCGCAATTCATTCACGCAACTTCCCCTTGGTTGTGTAGGAAGGGTGACAATTGGGTAGTTTGGATACCCTTTAGTCTCGTACATAATATCAGTGCAACCCTTACCCAAGCTCCTCTGTGGAGAGCGTCATTCATTACGGTGACTTAATTTGGGACGCCTGCCATACTCGGCGAGGGTGAGGTAATAAAGAGTAGGTCCCTTGAGACAGCGGGTCAAGCACTTGTACTTGAGCGTGGACCTTGAGCTGGCCATGGAGCTAGCATACAAAAGTGTCTCGTCCTACTCCATGACCACTTAGGTCCCAACACTAAGAAACTATGGCTACACACACACACACACACAGAGTGGAAACAAATACCCAAATAATTCACCTTGCAATTGAAAATTTGTGTTTCTTAGGAACTAAGTATTTTATTTCAGTAACAGTAAATGTGTCGGCTCCAGCCTACACTACACATTTGGCGGCTTCACAGGGTGCTAACAACTCCATGTATCCTCAATTTGCTTCAGGTTTGCTCAAGTTTTTTCAAATATTTAGAATTAACTTATTATATATCTACACTAGTTGTTACATTCGCTTTTGAAAAGTCGAGGATAGAAATTAGATAGATTTATTGATAACTTTATGTTGAATATTTTTCTAATAAGGCAGTAAATGAGGAAAAACAATGTAGGTATTTTTTATTACCTAGGTAAGCATTTTTTTCTCTTAAAAATCAATAGGTAAATACTCTACCTATTATTGTTAAGAACAATTTTATCTTGCTTTATTTAGTTGGCGGTTACAATATACCTGGCTACCCACCAGGAGTTCAACCTGGGGTTCCTAACAATCAACCTCCTCCTCCCTGGCCACATCCACAGTTTCAGGAATGTTTAATAGTGTGTAAATAATGAAAATATGCGGTCACTCATTTCTTTTCGCAAGTCTAAAATAAAAAAATTATCTACCATTGATTTTTGAATAATTTTCAATTGGAAATGAAATACCTGCCTATATTTTCTATGTTTTTATTTCTATTAACTCAAACATTACAGTCTCCTGGGGTGCCCTATCCCTACCATATTGCCAATCAACCCCACCAATCCTCAGTGCCTCCTCCTCATTATGAGGAATCTTCCAAAACCTCAAGATCACCCTCACGGAGGGATATGTCACCCAGAAGAGACCTGTCCCCATCCTCCTCAAGGAGAAGGTCAAAGTCACCCACCAGACGAAGGTCATCAAAGTCACCTCGTAGGTAAGGATATTAGTTGAAACGCCAATTACATATTTTAGTGGGTTAGAAGACTAAAATTTAAAGTTTACTAGATATAGTTTAAAGTATGAATAGGTAACCTTTTTAGTAGCGAAGCTACTCTATAATTCACAATGTCCGTCCGTCTGTCCGTCATGAGACAGAATAGGGGAAACGTGATTTTCTCGGCTCCTACTAAAGATAGACAGCTGCAATTATTTGACAACATTCCCATTATTAAGGAGCACAATTAACTATAAAACATCAAGGGCGGTCGGACCGCTTTTTGGCAGGTTTTAGGCTATTTTTGTATTTTTCACATTTTTCTCCATATCTTCAGTGTTTATGGTCCGATTTAAAATTTTTTTTCAGTTATAGATATAATAATTAAATTTCCCGTCGTTTAAAGAAAACAACCATGACGGCCAGACTGCCTGTTTGCAGGTTTTAGGCTATTTTTTGTATTTTTTCACATTGTTCTCCATATTTTCGGTGTTTATGGTCCGATTTTCAAACTTTTTTCAGTTATAGATATCAAAATTGAATTTCCTGTCGTTTACAGTAAACAATTATGACGGCCAAACTGCCATTTTGCAGGTTTTAGGCTATTTTTGTATTTTTCACATTTCCACCATATCTTCAGTGTTTATGGTCCAATTTTCAAAATTTTTTCAGTTATAGATATAATAATTAAATTTCCCGTCGTTTAAAGAAAACAACCATGACGGCCAGACTGCCTGTTTGCAGGTTTTAGGCTATTTTTTGTATTTTTTCACATTGTTCTCCATATCTTCGGTGTTTATGGTCCGATTTTCAAACTTTTTTCAGTTATAGATATTAAAATTAAATTTTTCGTCGTTTAAAGAAAACAACCATGGCGGTCAGACTGCCTTCTATCAGGTTTTTGGCTATTTTTATATGTTTTACACATTTTCCCATATATTTGGTGTTTTTGGTCCAATTTTTAAAATTTTTCTGGGATATCAGTATCAAAATAATTTTTCCCATTGTTATGAGAATCTTTTATGTATCCTACTTTGACCGTCGTCATCATTAAAAATAAAACAAGGTTTCGTGTTTATTTTCTCCACTAAATCTATTCTTGTTTTTAATAAATACACTTTAAATCTACTTTGTCATCCTTGTTTAAATATTACCTATAAAATGTAGTTAAATTACATACCTCTTTGTTGAAGAGCGAAATTTATCAAATGTCCCACATAAAGCTATCACTTGATTTAACGAAAACAGTGGTGCTATGCATTAGCAACATTAATCTAATTCTATTTAATTTTAAAAAGATTAGGTACAACAAACTTTAATATAATGCTAATAAGGTTCTTGCAATGTTCACGAAAAATATTATTTTAGGAGTTCCAGATCTCCTAGCACCCGGCGTCGAGACAGATCATCTACAGACTGGAAAAGAACTTCTTACTCTCGGGACAGAAGTTCCCGCCGCAGTGATGACCGACGGGCAAGGTCACCAGACAGAAAAGACAATAGATCTCGGTCAAAGGACAGGAAGGAGTCGCGGCAACGGTCAAATGAACGAAAAGATGCCAGGGGTCGGTCTCAAGACCGAAAGGAATCAAGGGCTCGTTCATCTGATAGAAAGGAAAGCCGAATGCGGTCACCTGACCGCAAAGACGCCAGAAAACGGTCGCCTGAACGCAAGGAATCAAGCAACAGAATGTCTGACAGAAAGGACAACAGAAGAACTTCATCTCTGAATAATTCAAGCTCACGTCAAAGAATTAGTGAGAAAAGAAATAATAGGTAGGTAGTACATTACCTATGCTTTTTAGTAGTGCAACTAACTACTTTAACTACCAAATATATATGTCTGAACGACGAATATCACTTGGTATTTTCAAAAACACAGTGTCTACTAAACTAAGCATGTATGCAGCCTCTAATTTAGATTTGTGTCCAGTATACTGTGTCCCATACCTAATATTTTCTGTATTATCATAAAAAATTGACAGCTGCTTGCTAGTAGTTGTTATGCTTTTTAATCATAAAGTGGTCATGTTTTTAAATAAAGCAGAAATAATAAGATATCATAATGCATAAGAACCAGTTACTTTAGAAGATAGGTAGGTATTTATTTTAAATATATATAAATTATGAATTTATTTTAGAAGCAGACAAAGCATAGAAGCCAGAAGTCCAGAGAAAAAATTGAAGAAACGGCCATTGGAATCTGAAAAGAAGAGAGGACGTTCCAACGAAAGGGAAAGCAATGATAGACATAGTAGAGAAGATCGGAATGATAGGGAGAACAGACACTCAAGAGATGATAAATCATCCAGCAGTAAAAGTGATCATATCAAGAAGGAACCTGCAGATAATGACAATTATGAAGTAGTGAAACGGTAAAATATTCTTACACAATTGTAGTATCTTATTGCTTATTTTTCAAGTTAAAAATTTTATTACAAAGTATTTCACTTGTTGTCTTCGTATTTCGGCCCAAACCTCGTCATACCTAAAGTCAATACTGCTGCTATGTAAAATTGATATTAAAAATAGGGAAAGCATTGGCCAAAAACAAGGCGCAAATCATTATCATTCAAAATTATGACTAACTCAAATCATTATCATTCAAAATTATGACTAACTAAGGTCGGACAATCAAGGGTTGGTTGTTTGCAATGCAATGGTTGGAATATTAGTTCCTTGTGACCTATAACAAGGTTTTGTCCTAAGTTGTTATCAACTGTCCCCAGCGGTCGTAAAGATAAAAATAAACTAGGCCAAAAATTGATTTTAACCTTCTCTTTACATACAAAATTAATAGGTAGATAAACTGGTCAAACTAATCCTTTATCTCCATAACTATTTTATGGATTATGGTCAACACTAATTTAAGTGTTTTGTATCAAGAATATTCTATATTTAATTTTACTTTTCAGGGAGGTTGATCCTTTACTGGATGACAGTGACACAGAAAATACTGCAAGAGCAAAAAATAAATCAACAAGCAACAACAGACCTCTTACAGATCTTAATCCGGCTGATCAGTAAGTTCAAATAAGTTTTAAACTAACATATTTTTTCTTTTTGTAGTCTCGTATTTTAAAACTTAAATATGTTACTGCTTAAAGCTATTTATGTATATTAGAGGGTTGACTCCCCCCCCCCCCCCCTAACCATTCAAAAATTTCGGATCGATCGGTCCATTGAGAAGATCTTGGAAACACAGAAATTACAACATACTAGTATAGTAAAGAAAGTCGCAAAAGTTGGATCTAAAGTTTAAATGTTTTAAACTTTGTACTTTTGACAACTTTCTTATCTTTTTATCCAAAATATGTATATTATTAGCATGTCTTTATTATTGTATTAATCATTATGAATCATTTGGACCATAATTTCAAATAAGATTACAATAAAAAAGTTTTTTATACATATGTGAAAACTTTTTAATATTAAGATAAACTTGCAAAAGACACAATATACCTCCAACTTTTTGTGAAATTGATCTCTGCACGAAAGAGGGCAAGTAAAAAAAAAGCACTTTCCAGCAGTGATAGTTTTTTTTGTTACCCTATTGAATATTCTTTTCTGTTTTCTGTTAAATTACAAAAAAAAAGTCAGGCATCAGTTTAGCAATTTTTTGGAAAAGAGCTCAAATTTGTGAACAAAAATCATGCTAAATATCAACTACTGCTATAAAAGTGATTCTCCAAGTTTCTTTGGATATATTCTAAGCATCGCTTAGAGATGAGACATTATTTTTGTGTTCTTAAAGTTCATGCAGGTGTTCTCTCCTCAAGGTTGTTTTTAGGTCAACCTGGTTTTGATAGTTATGTGTCTAAGCATTTGATGTATACAGTCTCAACTCGCTTTTTATTTTTTATCAAACCATTACCAAATGCTTATTTTAATTATCTAGTATATTCAGCAAGATGCTTAAATCACTTAACACTCATTTGAGAATAATCCCCTGTTTACTAATGTAAATGAGGGATTTATTATTATTATTTTTAAAATTTTGATTGAATTGTAACATATTTTTAATTTTAGTCTTATGAGTAATGAAGAAATCATTGCGATGGAAAAGAAAATTTGGATCAGGTCAACGCCTGCGGATTTATACTATTCTAGAGGTAAAACAATTATTGATATTTTTTTATGTGCAAAATATAGGTTGTTTTGGGCACCTGTTAGTTTATAGAAAACTAGTTTTATCGCCACTAGCATCTTTTATGGGGAAAAGGGGCAGAAAATTAGACTGAAACCGGCCGAATACTTTGATTTATTAATAAAATAGCCTAAAAATAACCATTGAGATTGATAAAACTTGCCTTGATGTTTAAACCTGTGGTAAGCGAGATCTTTATAGACAAACACAAAACTTTAGCCTCTTACCTTTTCCAACAGCTATATGTTGATCTTATTTTCTATATAGTAAAATGTCCTTCTGTACATTTAAAAACAACGCTCAAAGTATCTAAACAATTAAGAATAATTAAGGTTTATTGGGAGTAGCCCCATTAAAGCTTGACAAATGCAAATTCCACTCCAAAATATATTTTGTTTTAGATCCTCAGAATGCATTTATAATGAAGTCAACAGAGAAGGGGAAACAACTGCAGGACTCCTTTGTCAAAGAACTTATTATGCCAGGTTAAAAATTTTGTGTATTTGAATGTTGTTTTTCAAAATATCAGCGTGAAAAAATTCGAAATTTCTCTAACCTTACATTTTTGGGTTGGTAGGTATGAAAGAGACTGTACTTACCCTTGTTGATTGTTGTGTATCAACCAAGGACGGTACAGCCGCAACCTAACATTGTTCTCTGGAAGTATTAAAGATCACTTGTAATGGATGTAATAATCACAACATAAACGTTAACCCTCCTTATATCTGGAAATAAAAGATTTAAATTGTATTTAAGAAAAACATTAATATTGAATGAAATGAAATAAAAGAAAAGAATAAATACAAAAATATAAACAGAAATCACATAAGTATATTTGTTTGTTTAAATACAGAGTAAGACCTTTCTGTATGAAGATGGGTGCTGACTAGTTTAACAAGGATAGACTTTTCCTTGGCAGGTAAAGTAACAACAGGTAGGTACCTAGAATAAAGGACAATAAATATTTTTAACAAGGATATGTTTTTCCTTGGAAGGGAGATATAACAAAAATAGTTATCTGAAGGTATAAATGAAATATAGTTAAAACTACATTTCATTATATTGGTTCAAAAATTCTTTTTTTTTGAACTTTTAATAATTTTTTTTTATGTTTCTTTGTTCCTTCTTCTGAGAGCTTCAACTTGTTTTTGAAGACTTTCCACTTGTATTTGAAGGGAATCATTTACATCCTTTTCACAAGCAAGCTCATGTTTTAGATTATCTACTTGAGCTTTGAGTTCTGTGTCTCTAGGAGCAGCTTTGTTTTTCTGTTCCTCAAGACGTGATCTAAGGTATTTATTTTCTTCATCCAGGTTTTTAAGCTCATCCTCCTTAGCCTCTTTCTCTGACTGGAGATCATCTTTAAGCTTGTTGATTGATAGTTTCAGATCTTCGATTTTAGATTGATCCCTATCATATTGAGCTTTGTAAAAACTGAGTTTTTCTTCAGTTTTTACGTCTTCTTTGTCGATCTTGTTGATTTTAGCTTGATAAGCTTTAGCTAGCTCTTCATATTTGTTAATCTTACGACAAACTTCATCCTGATTATTCTTCAACTTTTTTGCTTGAGCATAGTTAGCATCAGTGAGGCGATCAACTTCAGCTTCATGTGCAGTGATCATTTCATCCTTTTGGCGGATGGCCTTGCTCTGTAGGATGATTGATTTCTTTAGCTCTTGGATTTCCTTTTCCAAGTCATTGGGAGATGTTTGTGTCTCAACTTCCATAGAGTTTGGTATGAACACATCATCAACATTTTCATCAACTTCTTGGTGTTGCTGCTGGTTTTGGATTCTCAATTCATATAATCTGGCAGCCATGGTAGCCATGAAAGGATCAATCCAGCGGTTGTCTTGGTTTTGTTCTGTCATCAAGTATCCACTTGTGATTTCTAGTGGAATGGGCGCATCTTCTTCTCTAGCCTCAGTTTTGTCTCCATTGGCTCCATAGGTGTGGTGTCTGACTAACCCTTTTACCACGAGTTTTGTTCCAGCATCATTGAGAGTTTCCCCAAGACCTTGTTTTCTTGAGAACTGATGGTATAGAGAACCTCTAACTTGGACACGTCCTCCTCCAGCTGGTTTTGTGAGCCAAACATGTGTGTTAAAATGGTTGGTTCTGAGCCTGTCATTACAGGCTTTTAATCTGTAGTTCGCCACTTTGATATCATTCCAGAGGTGCTCCCAGGCTGGCGCGTAGTGTATAGTCCCAAAAGTTAGGTGGACTTGAAAAATGGCATGGTTTAACTTGAACGCTGGGTTTCTCTCTTCTGGTGGTAGATTTTTCTGGGCTCTTTTCTCCAAAATGCTGTTGGTTAATTTTTCAGCAATCTTGATTACTCTGCTAGCCCCTAGTATAGGAAAGAACTTTTGGAAGATGAGAGCTGTTATGAAAGTGTTTTTCATAATGGGTGCATTTTCAATGGTTTGATTTATCCTGAAAACGATTTCTTGCATTGTGTTATCGCTCATAATGTGGACAACAATGGGCGAGATATTATTCTGATTCAGATTTAGATCAGTGTCACTTATAACAATGTGGTCTCTCTATCATCCCTTATGGTCCTGAGGTCGAGTTCGATGTTGTTGGCGTTGGCAATCATTTCTAGGCATTTTTCCTTTTCATGATCCTTGTGAGATCTAGAGGAGTTTTGTTTTCCTCTGTGTCTTTGATTCTCTCTGGAGTTGTATCTCCTGCGATTGTCATAAGCTTTGTTGCCACTATTTGATTTTTCTCTATTTCTTTCCTTTTGATGGGCATACTTTTGATTGGATCTTGACCGAGTTTCTTGGATTCCTGATGTTGAGCGAACTCTTCTTGGAGAGATATCATGGTTTGAAGTTTTGTTTCTAACTTCACTTCTAGCCCTTTTTGCTTTAGGTGATTCTTGAAGTGTCACCTTTTTAGAGGCAGAGTTTTGCCTCTCTGTTTGATCAGGATTTTGTTTTCCTGACTTGTCAGAATTGGTTTTCTTACTTTCAGGATGTTCTTTTCCTGAATTTTCAAGCGTTTCAAGCTCATCCGCCCACGATAGTTCCATTACATTATCACTGTCGGAATCACTATCAGGCATTTTGAAAAAATCGACGAGCTTGGAAAGTGAATAAATTCTGAAAAAAAAGATATTATTTTCTTATGATTTCAGCATGAAAAATATTTATAGGAATCTTCCAGAAAAAAAAGTTGCGTTTTCAAATACTTACAGAATATGTGTACATTTTTACTAACAAACTTTTATTGAATTAGAGACTAAATTTTCTATAATTCACGATTATATATACTAACAAACTTTTACTGAATTAAAGACTAAATTTTCTATAATTCACGATTATATATACTAACAAACTTTTACTGAATTAGAGACTAAATTTTCTATAATTCACGACTATATATATTGTAATCCGGAGTGGAAGGCGTATATATGCTGTTTACTAAGAAAATTGCTCCAAAGGGTTTATAAAAGTATGAAATATTTGGTTTAATTCACGGCTTTGGTAAAAAGGATTTGAGATGGCATGGGGTTCTGTGTACCCCTCCTTGTTTGAAAGTGTACACTTTCAAACGTGGACAAATTTTCACCATATAAAAACTCCCTAATTTTTGTGACTAATTATTTTCACAAATGTGGTTTAAAATTGTTCGTTATAATTGTGATTTAAATTATAAATATTTACAATTATGATATATAGGTTTGTTTTTGCATTGAAAGGTTTCTTGGCTGTTTAATAAACCGTTATTATGCAATAAATTGTTATTCTTTGTTGCCGAAATGAAGGGGAATTTTTGTCGCGATAGAAATTGTCCAAAGTTTTCAGTTGAATGCCGCGAATTTTGTTTTTCTTCTTAATGTCGTCTTGTTTACGAATTGGCAAAGCTAAGGACTAATAGTGGGAGTCAATTTTTGGAATGTTCAAATAAAACGGGACATGAATAGGAGATTGGTTTTAAAAGATTAAAAATGTATATAGCACAATTTGGTCTGATTCCAAATATGTGCACCTTGTGCACCTATGCACTGAATGAAGGTTTGATGTACACTAGCTTTCTACTGAGTAAATTTTAACACAAAAATATATAAATTTTTTTTTGTTTTTGTTCTTTTTTTTAATCATTTTTTTTTTAAATTTTTTTTTGCATATACATTTTTTTAATATTTACAAATAACACATTTTTTACTTAAATAGTTCTGCAGAGATGGTTCTTTTCTGTAGAAGTTTCTTGGCTTCAAAAAACTAAAAAAATATAAATAATCAGATAGGTCATATATTTGGTTTTAGGTGAAAACGTTGTGTTTGTTCTCAGTTTACATTGTAATTTATCTAAAAAGAAGATAAAGCTTGTTTTAGCAGGTCTGAAAAAAAAGATAAGATAATGAATGTTGTTTTTCATTAGCGATAGTTTTCTTTTTTTGTTTACCACTGAACTTCAATGGCATCATTGTCACGGTCTTGTTTTGGATCATACGTCAGGACAAACTCAGATGTGTTGGCTGCTGCCATAGCATCTCCGAGGTAGCCAGTTTCTATGACTTCTAGCAGTTTGTTTCCTGACTTGCCTTTCTTGGTCATGCAGTCTACAATCATGTGCTCTCCTTCGAGCCAAAAGATCTTTTCAACTCTTTCTTGTTTCTGCATTTGCTTTACTGCAAAGATGTCTCTTCGTAGTCTTGGGTTGGAAACTGGTTTGTTGTTTCTGACTACTTCATAAGTAGAGTAGTTGTCAACTACTCCAAAGATTGGGAGTTGCACTCCAAAGAATTGTTTAGCAATTTGCTGAACACCTATTGCAGAGTTAAGAGCATCTTGCATGGCAAGTGTTTCTGCTTCGAGGGTGGAGAGTGAGGCTCGTTTTTGTTTGCCTCCTTTCCAGCATATTGGGGCTGCCATTCCTGTTTCTTTGTTGGCTACAAATATCATGTGAGCACCAACAGATTCTTCTTTATCGTTGATGTTTCCATGACTAGCATCACTGAATGCCCAGATCTCTAGATCTTCAATGTTTTTGAGATCTGGAAACTTAACTACAACATTAAGTTTCTGCAAACGTTTGATGCATTTCATAGCTTCCTTAATGTCGTCTACGGTCCCTCTATGAAAACGTGTGCTAAGATAGACCGTGTCATATGACATGTCTGGGCGAGTTGCTCTTACAGCCCAGTTGACTTTGCCCATTATTTGTCTCAGAATGGTTGTTTCTTCTTCTGTGAGAGGGCTCTTGGACTGTTTGATCCTTTTTGAGTCTAGACCCTGGATTTCAATGCTTTTCAGGTAGTTTTCCTGATCCAGCAGGATTCCATCATCATTTTGTTTGATGTGAAAACCTGTGTAAGTGAACTCACCTGAGTCAGTGGATCCAACGACTAAGCCTTCAAGAAGTTTTGGCATGATATTGTTGTTGAAGTGGGTACTGCCAGCATGCATAAAATCATCTACATGTATGGCTGTTACTCCTTCAATGACATCATTCTCTTTGTAGTAGTACAGTGCAGGGTCTTGACTGCATTGTTCGAACCCTAGTTTATCGAACCTTGAATCTAGCTCATCATACCACTGTTTAGAAGCATCATTAAGGCCATACAGGCACTTGTTCAGTCTCCAGATCACTCCAGTTCTTTGTGCTTCTTTTGGAGGTTTGATTAGTACCTCTCTTTCAAGGAGTCTCCCTTGGAGAAACGCAGATTTGATGTCAGTGGATTGTATCTTCCACTTTTTCAAAGCTGCTGTCATGAGTAAGAATCTCATTGATGTAGATTGCACCGTTGGGGAATCTGATCTGACATTGCTTTCTTCTTCAAAGCCTCTAGCAGTTAGTCTTGCTTTTATTTCACCTGCTTTACTGGTCAGAACCCATCTTGTGGAGATGGTTTCTTGTCCTTCATCAGGGATTTCTTCATATACCCCAAATTCATTGAGCCTTTCAATCTCAGTTAGCTTTGCTTGCATAGCTTCCGGAGATTTTGTTTTCTCTGGACTTACGATTGCTGCAAAGATTTCATCATGAATCCACATTGCTAGCACATTTTCATGCGTAGATTTCTTGAATTCAATTTTTGATGCATCAAAGGATATTTGTTCTCCATTATCCAGTATAATATTGTACCAGTGTTGGTTGACTCCTCCTTTTCTACCTGCATGACTTTTGACAACTGCAGTTGTCCACTTTCCATTGAGCTTGATTTCAATGACATCATCTTTTCTGAGTCTGATGGGTGTGTTTTCAGCTTGCTTTGTAGCTTTTGGTGGAATTTGCTGGGGAGTTGACGCAGTGTTAGGTTGTTGATTCGGCTGGGTTTGCTCAGTGTCTGATGTTTGTTGTTGATTCAGCTGGGTTTGCTCTGTATCTGGTGTTTGCAGAGGAGTTGTGTTCTCCACTTCTTCTTGAGTTGTTTCAGTGGGATTGGAGATGTTCTTTTCTCCATTTGTGATAGGGGAAGATGCATGGTTTTCTTCCATTGTGACAGTTGTATCATTGTTGTTCTCTGCATTTGTGGAAGGGCCAGATGTTTGGATATCATCATTGTTGGCAGATGTGTCAACATCTTCGGCATTAAGAGTCTTTGCAAGCTCTGTTCCTGCCTTGATGAGTCTGTTGGCACTGCATCTGTAAAAGTAGCTGCCACATCTGACAAAGATGACTTTGCCATCTTGGAAGACCACTTTTCCTTTGAACCACTTGTTCTCAAAGCCTGTTCTACGGAAATAGACCCAGTCACCGTTGTAGTATACGGTGTTGTTTGTTCTGATTTTGGCTTCCAGAGCAAGTTTCAGTTTCTTGCTAGCTTCTGATTTGACAAAAGCTTCTCTTGCTGCTTTCATGGACTCAATGTGGTTTTTGAGAGCTCCACTCATGTCCTCATCATCCCATGCGGGTAGAGGATCAGTGATGATGTTTGGCAGTTTAGGATTCTTTCCAAACATTATTTGATAAGGACTGAATCCTTGTACCATTAGCAAGGAATTTTTTGCTACCAAGGCCCATAGAAGTAGAGTTTCCAATGGCACTTTTGGAAAATCTTGCCGTAAGGCTTGCAGTATGTTGTCTACTGTTTCATGGTTTTTCTCACATGTTCCATTCATCCATGGAGAATTCGCCCCAGTAGTGCATACTTCTATGTTAAGTTTGGTCGATAAGTAGAGCATTTGTTCATTGTTGAATTCCCCTCCATTATCATGGATAAATTTGGTTGGGGTTCCCAGCCAGGAGATCCATTTTTCAAATATGGCATCTACAATTGTGTCTGGTTGTTTGTTGGGAATGATCTTTGCCTGGGTGAATCTTGAGAAAGTGTCAACCATGTACAGAATGTATTTTCCGTTCCTGAGCACTTTTAAGTCAATGGCAACAACATCATTGACATCTTTTCCCATTGTTAGAGCTACAACAGGAGTGTCTGGACTGCGGCGTCGCAAGACACATCCTTCACAGTTGCCAATGATCTTGTCAATCATGGCTGAGAAAGATGGATCCCATGAGTTGGCATGTTTCAGCAGGTCTATGAAAGCCTTTTTAGGACGATGTCCGATTTGGCTGTGTAGTTTACACAGGTTTTGAAATTGGGTTTTAGGGTCTGCAGTCAGCAAATTTACTGCAAAAATTTCATCCATGTATAGGATATCGCCTGCTTCTTCATTTTCAAGTAAGTTAACAATGAAATGGCCAGCTGAGGTTGTTTTCAGCTCCACCATTTGTCCATTGATTCTTGCTTTGTCCTGTGACATGTACAATATTGCGTCATATTTTTGTAGATCTGCTTTAGACATGAGCATAGGAATGTCAGATGGTATAATGTACACATCTATTGACGTGAGTTTGTTTCCTAGGTAAATTGGGAGTTGCCAGAGTTCATTGGCAGTCAGGGATTGATTGTTCCCAAATCTGAAGTTTATGTTAGCAGGGAGAGGACCTACGGCTTTCTCTTTGAGATGTCTAGGTAAGCTTTTGAGATAAATACTCAGCCACTTTTCTCCGCAAACTGTGCGGCTGCAGCAGGTGTCTAACGCTGCACAGTTTAGGGCTTCAGCGGTGAATCTGCTGAGTTCTGAATCAGAGAAGTTTTCTGATAAGAAGATACTGCCTTGTTCATTTTGTCCGTCATCATTGTTTTCTGGTGTTTCTTCATAGGTTTCATTTGTTTGGTCTGTTTGTTCTTCTGCATAGTTTACAGAGTAGAATCCTGCACCAGAGTTTTTCTTTTTGTTAAAGAATTGTTCTCTTGCCTTTTTGTATTGGTTACAATTGTTGATGGTGTGTGATCTTGCTCTACAAAAATCACATCTTTGGCCATCATTATTGTTTCTGCTTGATGTCTGTTGTGAATTGTATGTGTTAGAGGGTGGTTGGTATGTACCTCTACCTCTGTATGTTCCTTGTCGGAATTGCTGTTGTCTGCTTCCTGATTGTTGATTCCTAAGTTGATTTTGCAATTGCTGCTTCTTTTGCCATGCTTGCTTTTTATAAAAGCTGGCTGCCATGGCATGACCTTCGGCAAGTATATCTTCATCTATGTTATCAATATCTAAGTTGTTCATTGATGAGGATATGTCCTGGTTGTCAGTCAGTAATGCATTTTCTGATCTGATTTCTCGGGACTGTCCTTTGATATCATTGATTTTGTCAGTCAGCTGGCATATTACTGCCTCTTTGATTTTGTCGAAGAGTTTATCTTCTTCGTGACTTCCAGCCATTGCCATTATCATTTCATATTGTGAATCTGAGAGCTTGGCTGTTCTTAAAAGGTGCAAAGCTTTACCTTTTTGAGACAGTTGCCCTATATTTGATTCATAATCTTTAAGAACTTTTTCATATTGTCCTACATATTGCTTTATGGTTTGGCTAGGCTTTCTTTGGATGTCTATGAAAGCATCCCATACTTCAGCAGCTTTTCCTATGCCAGTTGTTTCTAGGTATTTATCTAGAACTGATAATACTTTCTTAACTCCTTCTTTGTCATCTCCTAATGCCTCTTCATTGTGTTCTGTGTACACATGATTTTGAAGATCCGGACCAAATTTGGATTTGTTGGTCAGATTATAGGCTAGTACTGCTCCTCGTTGGTTTTCTGGAACATGGGTGATAGTTTTCCATGCATTGACACGCCTCTTGAACTCTGCGTAACTCTCACATTCTTCTAAGTCAGGAGGGTTAACTAACATTTTTTGTATCGACATTTTGTAAGGTGTGTGGATGCCACTTCCTTTGTATCTCTTATTTAACGGGAAACCGTTGTGTTAATGATTTATCATTTCAATTTATGATAAATCAGATTAACTAATCGGATGACCGTTGTTTATTTACGGATAACCGTTGTTTGTTTACGGATGACCGTTGTTTGTTTACGGATGACCGTTGTTTGTTTCCGGATGACCGTTGTTTGTTTACGGATGACCGTTGTTTGTTTACGGATGACCGTTGTTTGTTACGGATGACCGTTGTTTGTTACGGATGACCGTTGTTTGTTTACGGATGACCGTTATTTGTTTACGGGTGACCGTTAATTCACTTAAGAGATATTTTAGATAATGTTTGTTACTGTCCAAAGGTAGCAAGCAGATTGAATTATTTTTCACAGGCTCTGGTACCATTGAAAGAGACTGTACTTACCCTTGTTGATTGTTGTGTATCAACCAAGGACGGTACAGCCGCAACCTAACATTGTTCTCTGGAAGTATTAAAGATCACTTGTAATGGATGTAATAATCACAACATAAACGTTAACCCTCCTTATATCTGGAAATAAAAGATTTAAATTGTATTTAAGAAAAACATTAATATTGAATGAAATGAAATAAAAGAAAAGAATAAATACAAAAATATAAACAGAAATCACATAAGTATATTTGTTTGTTTAAATACAGAGTAAGACCTTTCTGTATGAAGATGGGTGCTGACTAGTTTAACAAGGATAGACTTTTCCTTGGCAGGTAAAGTAACAACAGGTAGGTACCTAGAATAAAGGACAATAAATATTTTTAACAAGGATATGTTTTTCCTTGGAAGGGAGATATAACAAAAATAGTTATCTGAAGGTATAAATGAAATATAGTTAAAACTACATTTCATTATAAGGTATACGTTGTTAGGTTTTTTATTATAAAATATTAGGAAATTTGTATCATATTATATAACGATAAATTCTCAGGAATACAAGGTATAACCAACAAGCAAAAAATTCTAAAATAATATTTGGGGGGCAAATGGAGAGGTTGTCAATTTTACGATGTGTTGCCCACCAACGACAGCTGAAAAACACGTATAGGTTTCGTGATTTTTTCGTTGTTGATATAAGCTGATAAATACTAATTGAGGCTTTAAATTTTCTGATTACGACTCTACGAGGGCAAGAACGGATAGCCCTATCCGCAATTTCTCTCAAACTTACTAAACTACTAACACTCCTTTATTATTGTTATTGTTATATCAGGGATTAAGGCCAAGAGTATACGGTAAATTAAACTTGTACCCAAAGTCTTGTAAACATAATCACTTATTGACTGGCTTTAAGACTTTGAGTACTTTTATTAAATCTTAGTTGGTTTTTTATAAACCTTAAGTGACAAAATTTTATTTTTAATCTAAAGGAGGGTCATTTCTTTTATCGTAATTTGGGATATACAACATACATCAATTGTCCTATCCCTTAAGTTCCATCATGATTATATGTAGGTATCAAACAAACGAGAAAAATCTTAGGTACTCAAGCGACTTTACCCAAATTAACCTGCAACCGTGGCTCAAACCTAGCGCATCCGCTCGTCGTCAAGGAGGTGATAGGTTCGAATTTTGGCCTAACACCGCGTCATAACTTTAGACGTTAAAAATGGTTCCTACTGCTGCTATGCCAGATGCGCAACATAAATGGTTATAGAAGGGGAAATGCCTTGGCCCACAGACAATTAAATCATTATTAACAATGATTATTTATCAGGTGTGCGAGCACGAACAGAGAACCCTACACGAACGCCTCCCTCCAACCTCCTGAAGCACCATCACCACCATCACAAGCATGACCATGGGGACGAGGATTGTGACTCAGATGATGAGGATGAAGAGATGGATGATAATGGACAGGTAAATTGTTTGGTCGGTCAGTCTCTAATACAGATTTGGGCGTGGCTAGTGTAATCATTATTGATAAACCTGCTCTTGTATTTTTTAAGGTGGTAGGTTAAAGTGTTTTTTTGAAACCATTTCTAAAGATCTTAACCTAAACATTATATACAGTACCGTAACTTTGCAAGTAAGTTGCTTTCAGGCAAAGTAACTTAAAAACCCTTAAAAAATAGCGATGTAATCGTCGGTGCCACAGAAAGCTGCATCTCCGGATGGTAATTGTCAATATTACGTATATTTTTAACGTTTAAAGTCTGAGGTTGAATGACTTATTATTGTTTCTCATAAAATAAATTTATTTTAGACTGAGTCCCAGAAATGGCTGGAGTACCGGTCACAGGAGCGGAACCGTACCCACTCTGAACTCTGGCAGAATTTGCCTGGTGAACTGAACGACGGCCCGTCCTGTCGGTGCTCCAAGAAAGCGCGGGAAAATGGTATACGCCATGGGGTCTGGGTGGGAGAGGAGGAGATACCGAAACCATTGGATCCGGCCACCAATAATTTTTATGATCTTTATCATTACAGGTATTTTGACTAATATTTGTTTCAGCTTTTCACAGATTACCTTTTTGTCCAAAAAGTAAGGAATTACGGACAAGGATTTGGAAGCTGAAAAAAAACTATTTTGCCTACAGTTGGTGATAGTGAAATTACCATTAATAAAATATAAAAGATGACTTTTTAAATTCTAAATAATGTTGTGCTGTAGGTAACTTTAAGAAAAAGAAGATGTAAATAACGTTTTTTTGCTAGCAAAGTTTTCTAGGTAAAGTTTTAAATTTGGAAATACTTGTAATCCCTTCAAATGCTCTTTTTTGTTTAGAATAACCATATCACCGCCAACAAATTTTCTCGTGGGCATTCCTACGATGATCAGCCACGATGAGCACGACTTCCTCTTTGAGGGGTTTTCCATGTTTACCAGGCGGCCTATACCTGAGTTTCCAGTGTGTAAAATTATCCGCTTCAATATTGAGTACAGTATTCTATTCTTTCAAGAACGGATGCCTGAAAATTTTACAATCAAGTAAGCATTTTCTTTGTAAATAGATAGTTAAACGCCAAACGGAGGATATTATAATAATTTATTTATTTTTCCAGTATGGTTTCAAACCGATAAATATCCACTGGACTAGAACCGGATCTCAGCCATTCGGAAAATTCATGTATAGCATCGTATTACAGACAACCTCACGAATATTAAAATAAAAATCGTAAAATTGATACCACTTTTTTAGTCTTTAGTCCTTTGGTTTTAATCTCATAATTTTTCATTTTAATATCTGCGGAAAGCTACCTATCTACAATACGATGCGATAAATAACTAGTCTGGATTATTTACAACTTTGAAATAAATGTTACTTTCCAGCTTCTATCAAGTATTATTATATTACGTAGGTTTATGTTTAAAAGTAATGATTACTTGTAAAATATTTGAATTGATAACTTTTTAAAAATCATTTATGTTAGGTTAGTCGAAGGTTATTTTTTTTCATTTAATAGGTAGTATTTTTGTACAGTACAAAATTTTGTATATTACAAGGCTACATTTGTTTATGATATTATATATTTTGGTTTTCTATTTTTAACTTATACATTTATTACCTATATTATTTTTATTTTAGTGAGCTTGATCTATTTTCACAATATTTCTTCCATGAATTACTTGAGTTGTGGGACTGGAAATTAGATCAGAGGTAATTTTATTATATTTTAGTAGCGAAGCTAATCTATATTTCACTTTGTTTGTCCGTCCGTCAGCCAGTCCGTCCATAACGCTATGGGGAAAATGTGATTTTCTTGTCCGCCAGTCTGTCAGTCATGCTTCAAAATATAAATATTACAAGGATGACAACATCCATAAAAGCGAAGCTCTGAAATGGAAGGACAAACGAACATTAACACTTGTAGATTGTCAGAACTGAATTAGCAGAATATTAATGCATCAGTACAAACAATATTGTAAGTAAATTTGTTGCAAAACTGCATAAATATATGATACTGTTTAAGGACATACTTACATTTAAGGGACTTGTTTATAGAGATGCTTCGCTTATAACATTGTACCTTGTTGTAATAGGAATCAGTTTTCAAAAAATCAGTAGAATCGGATTATTTTAACATACAAAAATTTGTTGTCAAAAAAGTTAAAAATCGGCATGTTTAAAATGGACATACGGACATTCTGGTATCGATTATAGAGTATCTTCGCTTTCTAAATCTAATTCTAACCTGTTTAAATTAACGAAAAGAGCTAACTGACGGACGGACGGACGGACCGACCCTAATTATAGAAAAGCTTCGTCTTTAATAAAAAATCATAAAATATGCTAGAAAGGGTTTATTTCCCCTAAAACAGTTTCTTCAATATAAGTCCAGTAACATGGATTATATATAACTAACGGCTCCCTTTAGAGGTCTCAAGTTGCAAGAGAAGAGGGGGAGGGTTGACCTTCCATTTTCCATTTTAGTTGTAAGAAGTTGAAGTGGCGATTCGTCGTATTTTTAAGATGGCTTTTTATAGGTTATTTTAGGTTAGGTTAGGTGATTGCCCCACAGGGTTAGGTAATTGGCCCCGCAGGGTTAGAGCCCCCCGCAGGGGCTAGAAATAGGAGAAAGGCTACTGTGAAAAACACGAAGAATCGCCCCATATGGTGCGATGTTACGAAAGGGACTATACCCGAAGTTTGTTCATTCTCCTTTTTTAAAGTTGTTAACACTCCCAATAAAATCTTTATAATTTTTATTTTATTGATTTTACTATGAAATGTGTTTTAGATTCATATTTATGCCACGGTTTGCTCGTGACCTTCCTGACAACGGGAAAGAATTATTAAGTATGAATGAAGTTCTGACCTACCTACTCAACTCTTACAAGCCCCTGATCAACAAGTCAGACCTCCAGTTCATACATGCCATGCAGGATGAGGTTAGGCTTTCTTATATTTGTTTAAGACAAGTACGATTCAAATGTTTGTTTTATAAGAAATTGCAGTTATTTGTATGCATGATATTTTTGTTTATTTTACATTGCTTCTTGACATTTACTTTATTATAATATTCTAATTAAAAATTTCTCCCACAACCCCTTCCCTTTTTTCCCCCTTCTTACCCACTCCGCTTCAGTTACATTAAAGTTACACGCCAACTTTACCCTAACAATAGATTAAAATTTGCGGCAATCTCAATTGTAATTAATTGGCTGAATATCAGCCCCTGAGACGATTAAAATAATGTTATGTTTAGTTGAATTAAACTTTTAGTCATTTCTTTAATCTTCCCACTTACTTACTCTTAGGCTTACCATTTTCCGAGAATATAAAAAGTTTCATTTCACGAATTTTACATGATTAAAAACTTATTTTAAGATCACAAGAAAATAGTTTTATGAGAAATTCTTTTTTTTAGAAATGGGAGAAGTACAAAGCGAAGGTTCGAGGAATGCTGGTGACAAATCCTGGCATGGCTCCCTCAACCATCAGAGTTGATCATGTGGACAGGTAAGATTCCCTGGAAACGATGTTTTTTCCATAATTTATTTGTATTAAGTGTCTTAGAGGTAGGTATATTATTTACAGGTTAGAAATATAGTAATAATAACATAAATAAGATAAATAAAATACATAGCCCATACTTTTAGTTCTATTGGTATCGTGTCAATTTAACAAATATTTATCGATTTTACTATACTTAAAAACAGTATCGTACAGAAATAAGATATTGAGTATGTTGATATTGTGAGGGGGGGGGGGGTTGTATTCCATCCTTGGTCTTCTTGTTGTCTGTATTACACCTCTCTAAAGCTTACTTCCTCTTACATCCCTCTATATTTTTGTTTAGGGGAATGTCAGAATGTACACGCAACAGTTTAAAAAGGGGGGGGGGGGGCGTAATGACATAAGCTCTTAAACCGTGAGCAAAATGGTCTAAATATTGAGCTAGACCCTTCAAACTTAGTATATAAGCTTAGTCCTATAGGTATTACATCTAAATGGCAAAAAAATCCAAAAATTTTTATTTTTAGGTTAGGTTAGGTAAGAAAAACCCTGCGGAAATGGGGTTTTTAGGCTTTTTTTGGTCTATTTTGATATGGAAACTTGCCTTAAATTGTTTTTTCTTAGGGTTTTAACTTAAATACACTGTATCTATTCATATGGACATTATTTAAGATGATTCAGCAAGTCGGGGACCGACCCCAGGGGGCTAGGTGGGTGGCCCGCAGGGGTTAAGTTCATTTTTCCCAATATATTTGTTGTGATACATCAAATTATAGGTTTTTTAGGTCAAGGAACTCAAATTCAGAGCTAAAATAAGCATTAGACTAATCTGAAGCTAGCCCCAGCGGGCTAGGTTGGTGGCCCGCAGGGGTTAAGTGCATTTTTTCTAATATATATCTTGTTATATATCAAACTATAGGTTTTTTAGGTCAAGAAACTAAAATTCTGAGCGAAAATTAGCATTAGACTGACCTGAAGCTAACCCCCCCGGGCTAGGTTGGTTTTCTGCAGGGCTTAAGAGCATTTACCTAACCTAACCTAGAAACTTACTTATTTTTTCACAGGTTTTTTTCTTGAATAAACTGTGTCTATTAATGAGGACTTTATTTAAGATGTTTCAGCAAGTCGGGGACCGACCCCAGCGGGCTAGGTGGGTGGCCCGCAGGGGTTAAGTGCATTTTTCCAAATATATATGTTGCGATACATCAAATTATAAGTTTTTTAGGTCAGTTTACTCAAATTCAGAGCTAGAATTAGCATAAGACTAATCTGAAACTAGCCCCAGCGGGCTAGGTTGGTGGCCCGCAGGGGTTAAATGCATTATTTCCAATATAGATCTTGTTATATATCAAAATAAAGGTTTTTAAGGTCAAGAAACTCAAATTCAGAGCTAAAAATGGCATAAGACTTACCTGAAGCTAACCCCTGCGGGCTAGGTAGATTTTCCACAGGGCTTATGTGCATTTTACCTAACCTAACCTAGAAACTTACTTATTCTTTTTGTTTTTTTCCTTGAATAAACTGTGTCTATTAATGAGGACATTATTTTAGATAATCCAGCAAGTTGGGGACCGACCCCAGCGGGCTAGGTGGGTGGCCCACAGGGGTGTAGTGCATTTTTTCTAAAGTATGTGTTGTCATACATCAAATTATAGGTTTTTTATGTCAAGAAACTCAAATTCAGAGCTATTTTAAGCATTAGACTGACCTAAGGCTAACCCCCGCGGATTAGGTGGGTGGCCTGCAGGGGTAAATTTTCCAAATTATGTGTTGTTATACATCAAATTATAGGTTTTTAAAGTTAATTTGGAGCTAAAAAAACACAATAGCAACCTGATGCTAGTTTTTTTCGTGGTATGTGGTATACATTAAATTAAAAAATTGTATCCTATTAGCATATTAAATTCTTCCACCGCTAACATTGTACTATCAAAATTGAAATTCTTTCAAATATATGCCATATAAATGTAGTTTAACCAATTAACCAGGAAAAAATATTCAGTTCACTAAATTAAGTTCAAATGCATTTCGTGAAACTACCCCTTTGAATTTCTGGACCTAAAAAACCTATAATTTTATGTATGACAACTAAAAATGCACTTAACCCCTGTGGGCCACGCACCTAACCTGCTGGGGTCCTAAATCTTAAATAATGTTCTAATAAATAGACACAGTTTATTCCATAAAATAACAAGTAAGGTTCTAGGTTAGGTTAGGTAAAATGCACTTAAGACTTGCAGGCAACCCACCTAGCCCGCTGGGGCTAGCTTCAGATTAGTCTGATGCTTTTATTAGCTGTAAATTTGAGTTTCTTGACCTTAAAAACCTATAGTTGGATGTTTGACAACACATACTTTAAAAAAAATGCATTTAACCCCTATGTGCGGGAAGGATGCTGTATCCCCCTTGAGGCTTAAGACTTACAGACAGGGTA